>NW_027207378.1:0-300000 GCF_963455315.2 Globicephala melas
CAGTTCCTGTGTAGCCAAGTGTACATTCCGTGTATTACTGATATCTTATGATGTTTCTTTTTCTGTGTGACTTATTTCAGTTAGAATCATCATACCTGAATCCACTCATTGTGCTGCTAAGGGCCTGATGACATAGATTTCATTGCTGAGTGATATTGCTTTGTAAGTAAATACCACACCTTCTTTATCCATTTTTCACTTTCTGCGATGTTGAACTTGTATGGTAAACGAGGTTGTTGTAAACAGAGGCGTCCCAAACTTTGGGGTGGCTGTGTCTTTTTGATTTTAATTTCCCTAAGCTATAGGACCATAAGTGGAAGTGCCCTAGGCTCTGTTGCTTTGTTTTTTAGATGTTTCAGGAAACACCATACACTTCTCCCGAGTGTCTGTTGGCAATTTACATCCCGCCCATCAGCATAACAAGGCTCCCAGTTCTCCATGGCCTGTCCTGCCTTTCTGGATTTTACACTTTTTTCAGATGGCCCTTTTGACCGGGGGGAAGTGAGACTTCATTGTAGTGCAGATTTCCTTTGCAAGCTTGCTTGGTTGGCCAAAAAGGGCGTATGCGTTTTTTCCTGAATATATTCAGGAAAAAACGCATACGCCCTTTTTGGCCAAGTGCATCATTGTGGACGTTCTGCCTCTTTTCCTATGCTTTCAATGCAATTCCAGTCTACCTCCTGAAATCGGTTTCCTGCAATTCTGCCCCGCTTTCAAGTCCTCTTGGCAGCCTTACTTCAGTATATTTTTGGACGATAGCTGTCATTTATAACTCTGCAGGTTTGTGAATTACAGTGCCCCTGAGCTCCTTTCTTCAACTCGCTTTCTTTTGAGCTGGCCGCAACACCGCAGGATGGCTTCAGGCCCTAATCTGGTTCCGGCACGGCACGCTGAGCCTTTGGTTATTTCCTCTTCCTGGTGGGAAATGAGAGTTAAATTTGCCCGTCCAGACACCTCCAGCTAGTCTCTCATTGGTGTTCCCTATTCCTGTTCATCTTCCGCAGAAATTGCAAACTGGGCCAAACAGGAAGTTAAAGGCGCTGACTCTCCAAGTGGGGAGAGTGTTACTAAAGCGTCTGGAATGTTGCACCCGAGTACCAGGGGAGGAAAACTGAGACATATTTGAACACGTCTCCCGTTCACATGGTTGATCATACTCGGGGTTCCACATGCATGTTTTAGCTGAAGGAAGAATACCTTAATCCTGGAGAGTTGAGACCCGTGGAATGGGTACCATGCAATATGACTTCAAAGGGTCTTCATTTGCTCACCGAACCTCTCCAATCCTATCACTGCTGCGTTTATGCCCCTGTACACACGCTTGATTCTCTTTTGGAGACATAGCAATCCATAAGTTTTAAGATACTTACTAGTCAGGTACATTCTTAGGCGTTTAATATGGGATGTTGAGTCCATTTTGTTGAGCAAGGAGTAGCTCTTGTCTAGTCCATATTTGGCTTAAGGAACTTTATCTGTGCTCATTTCAATCTCTGGTTTTATGCAGCACCCCAACTCACCTTTCCCCTTAAGCAAGCATAAGTTGGTTTTCTAAATTTGAGACCCTGTTCTGTTTTGGAATTCAGTTCCTGTGTAGCCAAGTTTACATTCCGTGTATTACTGATATCTTATGATGTTTCTTTTTCTGTGTGACTTATTTCAGTGAGAATCATCGTACCTGAATCCACTCATTATGCTGCTACGGGCCTGATGACATAGATTTCATTGCTGAGTGATACTGCATTGTACGTAAGTACCACAAGTTCTTTATCCATTTTTCACTTTCTGCGATGTTGAACTTGTACTGTAAACGAGGTTCTTGTAAACAGAGGCGTCCCAAACTTTGGGGTGGCTGTGTCTTTTTGATTTTAATTTCCCTAAGCTATAGGACCATAAGTGGAAGTGCCCTAGGCTCTGTTGCTTTGTTTTTTAGATGTTTCAGGAAACACCATACACTTCTCCCGAGTGTCTGTTGGCAATTTACATCCCGCCCATCAGCATAACAAGGCTCCCAGTTCTCCATGGCCTGTCCTGCCTTTCTGGATTTTACACTTTTTTCAGATGGCCCTTTTGACCGGGGGGAAGTGAGACTTCATTGTAGTGCAGATTTCCTTTGCAAGCTTGCTTGGTTGGCCAAAAAGGGCGTATGCGTTTTTTCCTGAATATATTCAGGAAAAAACGCATACGCCCTTTTTGGCCAAGTGCATCGTTGTGGGCGTTCTGCCTCTTTTCATATGCTTTCAATGCAATTCCAGTCTACCTCCTGAAATCGGTTTCCTGCAATTCTGCCCCGCTTTCGAGTCCTCTTGGCAGCCTTACTTCAGTATATTTTTGGACGATAGCTGTCATTTATAACTCTGCAGGTTTGTGAATTACAGTGCCCCTGAGCTCCTTTCTTCAACTCGCTTTCTTGTGACCTGGCCGCAATACCGCAGGATGGCTTCAGGGCCTAATCCGGTTCCGGCCCGGCACGCTGAGCCTTTGGTTATTTCCTCTTCCTGGTGGGAAATGAGAGTTAAATTTGCCCGTCCAGACACCTCCAGCTAGTCTCTCATTGGTTCTCGCTATTCCTGTTCATCTTCCACAGAAATTGCAAACTGGGCCAAACAGGAGATTAAAGGGACGGACTCTCCAAGTCGGGAGAGTGTTAGTAAAGCGTCTGGAATGTTGCACCCGAGTACCAGGGTACGAAAACTGAGACATATTTGAACACGTCTCCCGATCACATGGTTGATCATACTCTAGGTTCCACATGCATGTTTTCGCTGAAGGAAGAATACCTTAAACCTGGGTAGTTGAAACCCGTGGAATGGGTACCATGCAATATGACTTCAAAGGGTCTTCATTTGCTCACCGAACCTCTCCAATCCTATCACTGCTGCATTTGTGCCCCTGTACACATGCTTGATTCTCTTTCGGAGACATAGCAATCCATAGGTTTTAAGATACTTACTAGTCAGGTACATTCTTAGGCGTTTAATATGCGGTGTTGAGTCCATTTCGTTGAGCAAGGAGTAGCTCTTGTCTAGTCCATATTTGGCTTAAGGAACTTTATCTGTGCTCGTTTCAATCTCTGGTTTTATGCAGCACCCCAACTCACCTTTCCCCTTAAGCAAGCATAAGTTGGTTTTCTAAATTTGAGTCCCTGTTCTGTTCTGTAATTCAGTTCCTGTGTAGCCAAGTGTACATTCCGTGTATTACTGATATCTTATGATGTTTCTTTTTCTGTGTGACTTATTTCAGTGAGAATCATCGTACCTGAATCCACTCATTATGCTGCTACGGGCCTGATGACATAGATTTCATTTCTGAGTGATACTGCATTGTACGTAAGTACCACAAGTTCTTTATCCATTTTTCACTTTCTGTGATATTGAACTTGTACGGTAAACGAGGTTCTTGTAAACAGAGGCGTCCCAAACTTTGGGGTGGCTGTGTCTTTTTGATTTTAATTTCCCTAAGCTATAGGACCATAAGTGGAAGTGCCCTAGGCTCTGTTGCTTTGTTTTTTAGATGTTTCAGGAAACACCATACACTTCTCCCCAGTGTCTGTTGGCAATTTACATCCCGCCCATCAGCATAACAAGGCTCCCAGTTCTCCATGGCCTGTCCTGCCTTTCTGGATTTTACACTTTTTTCAGATGGCCCTTTTGACCGGGGGGAAGTGAGACTTCATTGTAGTGCAGATTTCCTTTGCAAGCTTGCTTGGTTGGCCAAAAAGGGCGTATGCGTTTTTTCCTGAATATATTCAGGAAAAAACGCATACGCCCTTTTTGGCCAAGTGCATCATTGTGGACGTTCTGCCTCTTTTCCTATGCTTTCAATGCAATTCCAGTCTACCTCCTGAAATCGGTTTCCTGCAATTCTGCCCCGCTTTCAAGTCCTCTTGGCAGCCTTACTTCAGTATATTTTTGGACGATAGCTGTCATTTATAACTCTGCAGGTTTGTGAATTACAGTGCCCCTGAGCTCCTTTCTTCAACTCGCTTTCTTGTGACCTGGCCGCAACACCGCAGGATGGCTTCAGGCCCTAATCTGGTTCCGGCACGGCACGCTGAGCCTTTGGTTAATTCCTCTTTCTGGTGGGAAATGAGAGTTAAATTTGCCCGTCCAGACACCTCCAGCTAGTCTCTCATTGGTTCTCGCTATTCCTGTTCATCTTCCGCAGAAATTGCAAACTGGGCCAAACAGGAGATTAAAGGGACGGACTCTCCAAGTCGGGAGAGTGTTAGTAAAGCGTCTGGAATGTTGCACCGAGTACCAGGGTACGAAAACTGAGACATATTTGAACACGTCTCCCGATCACATGGTTGATCATACTCTAGGTTCCACATGCATGTTTTAGCTGAAGGAAGAATACCTTAAACCTGGGTAGTTGAAACCCGTGGAATGGGTACCATGCAATATGACTTCAAAGGGTCTTCATTTGCTCACCGAACCTCTCCAATCCTATCACTGCTGCGTTTATGCCCCTGTACAAATGCTTGATTCTCTTTCGGAGACATAGCAATCCATAGGTTTTAAGATACTTACTAGTCAGGTACATTCTTAGGCGTTTAATATGCGGTATTGAGTCCATTTCGTTGAGCAAGGAGTAGCTCTTGTCTATTCCATATTTGGCTTAAGGAACTTTATCTGTGCTCGTTTCAATCTCTGGTTTTATGCAGCACCCCAACTCACCTTTCCCCTTAAGCAAGCATAAGTTGGTTTTCTAAATTTGAGACACTGTTCTGTTTTGGAATTCAGTTCCTGTGTAGCCAAGTTTACATTCCGTGTATTAGTGATATCTTATGATGTTTCTTTTTCTGTGTGACTTATTTCAGTTAGAATCATCGTACCTGAATCCACTCATTATGCTGCTACGGGCCTGATGACATAGATTTCATTGCTGAGTGATATTGCATTGTACGTAAGTACCACAAGTTCTTTATCCATTTTTCACTTTCTGTGATATTGAACTTGTACGGTAAACAAGGTTCTTGTAAACAGAGGCGTCCCAAACTTTGGGGTGGCTGTGTCTTTTTGATTTTAATTTCCCTAAGCTATAGGACAATAAGTGGAAGTGCCCTAGGCTCTGTTGCTTTGTTTTTTAGATGTTTCAGGAAACACCATACACTTCTCCCGAGTGTCTGTTGGCAATTTACATCCCGCCCATCAGCTTAACAAGGCTCCCAGTTCTCCATGGCCTGTCCTGCCTTTCTGGATTTTACACTTTTTTCAGATGGCCCTTTTGACCGGGGGGAAGTGAGACTTCATTGTAGTGCATATTTCCTTTGCAAGCTTGCTTGGTTGTCCAAAAAGGGCGTATGCGTTTTTTCCTGAATATATTCAGGAAAAAACGCATACGCCCTTTTTGGCCAAGTGCATCATTGTGGACGTTCTGCCTCTTTTCCTATGCTTTCAATGCAATTCCAGTCTACCTCCTGAAATCGGTTTCCTGCAATTCTGCCCCGTTTTCAAGTCCTCTTGGCAGCCTTACTTCCGTATATTTTTGGACGATAGCTGTCATTTATAACTCTGCAGGTTTGTGAATTACAGTGCCCCTGAGCTCCTTTCTTCAACTCGCTTTCTTGTGACCTGGCCGCAACACCGCAGGATGGCTTCAGGCCCTAATCTGGTTCCGGCCCGGCACGCTGAGCCTTTGGTTATTTCCTCTTCCTGGTGGGAAATGAGAGTTAAATTTGCCCGTCCAGACACCTCCAGCTAGTCTCTCATTGGTTCTCGCTATTCCTGTTCATCTTCCGCACAAATTGCAAACTGGGCCATACAGGAGGTTAAAGGCGCTGACTCTCCAAGTGGGGAGAGTGTTAGTAAAGCGTCTGGAATGTTGCACCCGATTACCAGGGGAGGATAACTGAGACATATTTGAACACGTCTCCCGTTCACACGGTTGATCATACTCTGGGTTCCACATGCATGTTTTAGCTGAAGGAAGAATACCTTAAACCTGGAGAGTTGAGACCCGTGGAATGGGTACCATGCAATATGACTTCAAAGGGTCTTCATTTGCTCACCGAACCTCTCCAATCCTATCACTGCTGCGTTTATGCCCCTGTACACACGCTTGATTCTCTTTTGGAGACATAGCAATCCATAGGTTTTAAGATACTTACTAGTCAGGTACATTCTTAGGCGTTTAATATGGGGTGTTGAGTCCATTTCGTTGAGCAAGGAGTAGCTCTTGTCTATTCCATATTTGGCTTAAGGAACTTTATCTGTGCTCATTTCAATCTCTGGTTTTATGCAGCACCCCAACTCACCTTTCCCCTTAAGCAAGCATAAGTTGGTTTTCTAAATTTGAGACCCTGTTCTGTTCTGTAATTCAGTTCCTGTGTAGCCAAGTTTACATTCCGTGTATTACTGATATCTTATGATGTTTCTTTTTCTGTGTGACTTATTTCAGTTAGAATCATCGTACCTGAATCCACTCATTATGCTGCTACGGGCCTGATGACATAGATTTCATTGCTGAGTGATACTGCATTGTACGTAAGTACCACAAGTTCTTTATCCATTTTTCACTTTCTGTGATATTGAACTTGTACGGTAAACAAGGTTCTTGTAAACAGAGGCGTCCCAAACTTTGGGGTGGCTGTGTCTTTTTGATTTTAATTTCCCTAAGCTATAGGACCATAAGTGGAAGTGCCCTAGGCTCTGTTGCTTTGTTTTTTAGATGTTTCAGGAAACACCATACACTTCTCCCGAGTGTCTGTTGGCAATTTACATCCCGCCCATCAGCTTAACAAGGCTCCCAGTTCTCCATGGCCTGTCCTGCCTTTCTGGATTTTACACTTTTTTCAGATGGCCCTTTTGACCGGGGGGAAGTGAGACTTCATTGTAGTTCAGATTTCCTTTGCAAGCTTGCTTGGTTGGCCAAAAAGGGCGTATGCGTTTTTTCCTGAATATATTCAGGAAAAAACGCATACGCCCTTTTTGGCCAAGTGCATCATTGTGGACGTTCTGCCTCTTTTCCTATGCTTTCAAAGCAATTCCAGTCTACCTCCTGAAATCGGTTTCCTGCAATTCTGCCCCGCTTTCAAGTCCTCTTGGCAGCCTTACTTCAGTATATTTTTGGACGATAGCTGTCATTTATAACTCTGCAGGTTTGTGAATTACAGTGCCCCTGAGCTCCTTTCTTCAACTCGCTTTCTTGTGACCTGGCCGCAACACCGCAGGATGGCTTCAGGCCCTAATCTGGTTCCGGCACGGCACGCTGAGCCTTTGGTTAATTCCTCTTCCTGGTGGGAAATGAGAGTTAAATTTGCCCGTCCGACACCTCCAGCTAGTCTCTCATTGGTTCTCGCTATTCCTGTTCATCTTCCGCAGAAATTGCAAACTGGGCCAAACAGGAGATTAAAGGGGCGGACTCTCCAAGTCGGGAGAGTGTTAGTAAAGCGTCTGGAATGTTGCACCCGAGTACCAGGGTACGAAAACTGAGACATATTTGAACACGTCTCCCGATCACATGGTTGATCATACTCTAGGTTCCACATGCATGTTTTAGCTGAAGGAAGAATACCTTAAACCTGGGTAGTTGAAACCCGTGGAATGGGTACCATGCAATATGACTTCAAAGGGTCTTCATTTGCTCACCGAACCTCTCCAATCCTATCACTGCTGCGTTTATGCCCCTGTACACATGCTTGATTCTCTTTCGGAGACATAGCAATCCATAGGTTTTAAGATACTTACTAGTCAGGTACATTCTTAGGCGTTTAATATGCGGTGTTGAGTCCATTTCGTTGAGCAAGGAGTAGCTCTTGTCTATTCCATATTTGGCTTAAGGAACTTTATCTGTGCTCGTTTCAATCTCTGGTTTTATGCAGCACCCCAACTCACCTTTACCCTTAAGCAAGCATAAGTTGGTTTTCTAAATTTGAGACCCTGTTCTGTTCTGTAATTCAGTTCCTGTGTAGCCAAGTTTACATTCCGTGTATTACTGATATCTTATGATGTTTCTTTTTCTGTGTGACTTATTTCAGTTAGAATCATCATACCTGAATCCACTCATTGTGCTGCTAAGGGCCTGATGACATAGATTTCATTGCTGAGTGATATTGCTTTGTAAGTAAATACCACACCTTCTTTATCCATTTTTCACTTTCTGCGATGTTGAACTTGTACTGTAAACGAGGTTCTTGTAAACAGAGGCGTCCCAAACTTTGGGGTGGCTGTGTTTTTGATTTTAATTTCCCTAAGCTATAGGACCATAAGTGGAAGTGCCCTAGGCTCTGTTGCTTTGTTGTATAGATGTTTCAGGAAACACCATACACTTCTCCCGAGTGTCTGTTGGCAATTTACATCCCGCCCATCAGCATAACAAGGCTCCCAGTTCTCCATGGCCTGTCCTGCCTTTCTGGATTTTACACTTTTTTCAGATGGCCCTTTTGACCGGGGGGAAGTGAGACTTCATTGTAGTGCAAATTTCCTTTGCAAGCTTGCTTGGTTGGCCAAAAAGGGCGTATGCGTTTTTTCCTGAATATATTCAGGAAAAAACGCATACGCCCTTTTTGGCCAAGTGCATCATTGTGGACGTTCTGCCTCTTTTCCTATGCTTTCAATGCAATTCCAGTCTACCTCCTGAAATCGGTTTCCTGCAATTCTGCCCCGCTTTCAAGTCCTCTTGGCAGCCTTACTTCAGTATATTTTTGGACGATAGCTGTCATTTATAACTCTGCAGGTTTGTGAATTACAGTGCCCCTGAGCTCCTTTCTTCAACTCGCTTTCTTTTGAGCTGGCCGCAACACCGCAGGATGGCTTCAGGCCCTAATCTGGTTCTGGCACGGCACGCTGATCCTTTGGTTATTTCCTCTTCCTGGTGGGAAATGAGAGTTAAATTTGCCCGTCCAGACACCTCCTGCTAGTCTGTCATTGGTTCTCACTATTCCTGTTCATCTTCCGCAGAAATTGCAAACTGGGCCAAACAGGAGGTTAAAGGCGCTGACTCTCCAAGTGGGGAGAGTGTTAGTAAAGCGTCTGGAATGTTGCACCCGAGTACCAGGGTACGAAAACTGAGACATATTTGAACACGTCTCCCGTTCACATGGTTGATCATACTCTAGGTTCCACATGCATGTTTGAGCTGAAGGAAGAATACCTTAAACCTGGAGAGTTGAGAACCGTGGAATGGGTACCATGCAATATGACTTCAAAGGGTCTTCATTTGCTCACCGAACCTCTCCAATCCTATCACTGCTGCGTTTATGCCCCTGTACACACGCTTGATTCTCTTTTGGAGACATAGCAATCCATAGGTTTTAAGATACTTACTAGTCAGGTACATTCTTAGGCGTTTAATATGGGGTGTTGAGTCCATTTTGTTGAGCAAGGAGTAGCTCTTGTCTAGTCCATATTTGGCTTAAGGAACTTTATCAGTGCTCATTTCAATCTCTGGTTTTATGCAGCACCCCAACTCACCTTTCCCCTTAAGCAAGCATAAGTTGGTTTTCTAAATTTGAGACCCTGTTCTGTTTTGGAATTCAGTTCCTGTGTAGCCAAGTTTACATTCCGTGTATTAGTGATATCTTATGATGTTTCTTTTTCTGTGTGACTTATTTCAGTGAGAATCATCATACCTGAATCCACTCATTGTGCTGCTACGGGCCTGATGACATAGATTTCATTGCTGAGTGATACTGCATTGTACGTAAGTACCACAAGTTCTTTATCCATTTTTCAATTTCTGTGATATTGAACTTGTACGGTAAACGAGGTTCTTGTAAACAGAGGCGTCCCAAACTTTGGGGTGGCTGTGTCTTTTTGATTTTAATTTCCCTAAGCTATAGGACCATAAGTGGAAGTGCCCTAGGCTCTGTTGCTTTGTTTTTTAGATGTTTCAGGAAACACCATACACTTCTCCCGAGTGTCTGTTGGCAATTTACATCCCGCCCATCAGCATAACAAGGCTCCCAGTTCTCCATGGCCTGTCCTGCCTTTCTGGATTTTACACTTTTTTCAGATGGCCCTTTTGACCGGGGGGAAGTGAGACTTCATTGTAGTGCAGATTTCCTTTGCAAGCTTGCTTGGTTGGCCAAAAAGGGCGTATGCGTTTTTTCCTGAATATATTCAGGAAAAAACGCATACGCCCTTTTTGGCCAAGTGCATCATTGTGGACGTTCTGCCTCTTTTCCTATGCTTTCAATGCAATTCCAGTCTACCTCCTGAAATCGGTTTCCTGCAATTCTGCCCCGCTTTCAAGTCCTCTTGGCAGCCTTACTTCAGTATATTTTTGGACGATAGCTGTCATTTATAACTCTGCAGGTTTGTGAATTACAGTGCCCCTGAGCTCCTTTCTTCAACTCGCTTTCTTGTGACCTGGCCGCAACACCGCAGGATGGCTTCAGGCCGTAATCTGGTTCCGGCACGGCACGCTGAGCCTTTGGTTAATTCCTCTTCCTGGTGGGAAATGAGAGTTAAATTTGCCCGTCCAGACACCTCCAGCTAGTCTCTCATTGGTTCTCGCTATTCCTGTTCATCTTCCGCAGAAATTGCAAACTGGGCCAAACAGGAGATTAAAGGGGCGGACTCTCCAAGTCGGGAGAGTGTTAGTAAAGCGTCTGGAATGTTGCACCCGAGTACCAGGGTACGAAAACTGAGACATATTTGAACACGTCTCCCGATCACATGGTTGATCATACTCTAGGTTCCACATGCATGTTTTAGCTGAAGGAAGAATACCTTAAACCTGGGTAGTTGAAACCCTTGGAATGGGTACCATGCAATATGACTTCAAAGGGTCTTCATTTGCTCACCGAACCTCTCCAATCCTATCACTGCTGCGTTTATGCCCCTGTACACATGCTTGATTCTCTTTCGGAGACATAGCAATCCATAGGTTTTAAGATACTTACTAGTCAGGTACATTCTTAGGCGTTTAATATGCGGTGTTGAGTCCATTTCGTTGAGCAAGGAGTAGCTCTTGTCTATTCCATATTTGGCTTAAGGAACTTTATCTGTGCTCGTTTCAATCTCTGGTTTTATGCAGCACCCCAACTCACCTTTCCCCTTAAGCAAGCATAAGTTGGTTTTCTAAATTTGAGACCCTGTTCTGTTCTGTAATTCAGTTCCTGTGTAGCCAAGTTTACATTCCGTGTATTACTGATATCTTATGATGTTTCTTTTTCTGTGTGACTTATTTCAGTTAGAATCATCATACCTGAATCCACTCATTGTGCTGCTAAGGGCCTGATGACATAGATTTCATTGCTGAGTGATATTGCTTTGTAAGTAAATACCACACCTTCTTTATCCATTTTTCACTTTCTGCGATGTTGAACTTGTACTGTAAACGAGGTTCTTGTAAACAGAGGCGTCCCAAACTTTGGGGTGGCTGTGTTTTTGATTTTAATTTCCCTAAGCTATAGGACCATAAGTGGAAGTGCCCTAGGCTCTGTTGCTTTGTTTTTTAGATGTTTCAGGAAACACCATACACTTCTCCCGAGTGTCTGTTGGCAATTTACATCCCGCCCATCAGCATAACAAGGCTCCCAGTTCTCCATGGCCTGTCCTGCCTTTCTGGATTTTACACTTTTTTCAGATGGCCCTTTTGACCGGGGGGAAGTGAGACTTCATTGTAGTGCAAATTTCCTTTGCAAGCTTGCTTGGTTGGCCAAAAAGGGCGTATGCGTTTTTTCCTGAATATATTCAGGAAAAAACGCATACGCCCTTTTTGGCCAAGTGCATCATTGTGGACGTTCTGCCTCTTTTCCTATGCTTTCAATGCAATTCCAGTCTACCTCCTGAAATCGGTTTCCTGCAATTCTGCCCCGCTTTCAAGTCCTCTTGGCAGCCTTACTTCAGTATATTTTTGGACGATAGCTGTCATTTATAACTCTGCAGGTTTGTGAATTACAGTGCCCCTGAGCTCCTTTCTTCAACTCGCTTTATTTTGAGCTGGCCGCAACACCGCAGGATGGCTTCAGGCCCTAATCTGGTTCCGGCACGGCACGCTGAGCCTTTGGTTATTTCCTCTTCCTGGTGGGAAATGAGAGTTAAATTTGCCCGTCCAGACACCTCCAGCTAGTCTCTCATTGGTGTTCCCTATTCTTGTTCATCTTCCGCAGAAATTGCAAACTGGGCCAAACAGGAGGTTAAAGGCGCTGACTCTCCAAGTGGGGAGAGTGTTAGTAAAGCGTCTGGAATGTTGCACCCGAGTACCAGGGGAGGAAAACTGAGACATATTTGAACACGTCTCCCGTTCACATGGTTGATCATACTCTGGGTTCCACATGCATGTTTTAGCTGAAGGAAGAATACCTTAAACCTGGAGAGTTGAGACCCGTGGAATGGGTACCATGCAATATGACTTCAAAGGGTCTTCATTTGCTCACCGAACCTCTCCAATCCTATCACTGCTGCGTTTATGCCCCTGTACACATGCTTGATTCTCTTTTGGAGACATAGCAATCCATAGGTTTTAAGATACTTACTAGGCAGGTACATTCTTAGGCGTTTAATATGCGGTGTTGAGTCCATTTCGTTGAGCAAGGAGTAGCTCTTGTCTATTCCATATTTGGCTTAAGGAACTTTATCTGTGCTCGTTTCAATCTCTGGTTTTATCCAGCACCCCAACTCACCTTTACCCTTAAGCAAGCATAAGTTGGTTTTCTAAATTTGAGACCCTGTTCTGTTCTGTAATTCAGTTCCTGTGTAGCCAAGTTTACATTCCGTGTATTACTGATATCTTATGATGTTTCTTTTTCTGTGTGACTTATTTCAGTTAGAATCATCGTACCTGAATCCACTCATTGTGCTGCTACGGGCCTGATGACATAGATTTCATTGCTGAGTGATATTGCTTTGTAAGTAAATACCACACCTTCTTTATCCATTTTTCACTTTCTGCGATGTTGAACTTGTACTGTAAACGAAGTTCTTGTAAACAGAGGCGTCCCAAACTTTGGGGTGGCTGTGTCTTTTTGATTTTAATTTCCCTAAGCTATAGGACCATAAGTGGAAGTGCCCTAGGCTCTGTTGCTTTGTTTTTTAGATGTTTCAGGAAACACCATACACTTCTCCCGAGTGTCTGTTGGCAATTTACATCCCGCCCATCAGCATAACAAGGCTCCCAGTTCTCCATGGCCTGTCCTGCCTTTCTGGATTTTACACTTTTTTCAGATGGCCCTTTTGACCGGGGGGAAGTGAGACTTCATTGTAGTGCAGATTTCCTTTGCAAGCTTGCTTGGTTGGCCAAAAAGGGCGTATGCGTTTTTTCCTGAATATATTCAGGAAAAAACGCATACGCCCTTTTTGGCCAAGTGCATCATTGTGGACGTTCTGCCTCTTTTCCTATGCTTTCAATGCAATTCCAGTCTACCTCCTGAAATCGGTTTCCTGCAATTCTGCCCCGGTTTCAAGTCCTCTTGGCAGCCTTATTTCAGTATATTTTTGGACGATAGCTGTCATTTATAACTCTGCAGGTTTGTGAATTACAGTGCCCCTGAGCTCCTTTCTTCAACTCGCTTTCTTGTGACCTGGCCGCAACACCGCAGGATGGCTTCAGGCCTTAATCTGGTTCCAGCACGGCATGCTGAGCCTTTGGTTATTTCCTCTTCCTGGTGGGAAATGAGAGTTAAATTTGCCCGTCCAGACACCTCCAGCTAGTCTCTCATTGGTTCTCCCTATTCCTGTTCATCTTCCGCAGAAATTGCAAACTGGGCCAAACAGGAGGTAAAAGGCGCTGACTTTCCAAGTGGGGAGAGTGTTAGTAAAGCGTCTGGAATGTTGCACCCGAGTACCAGGGTACGAAAACTGAGACATATTTGAACACGTCTCCCGTTCACACGGTTGATCATACTCTGGGTTCCACATGCATGTTTTAGCTGAAGGAAGAATACCTTAAACCTGGAGAGTTGAGACCCGTGGAATGGGTACCATGCAATATGACTTCAAAGGGTCTTCATTTGTTCACCGAACCTCTCCAATCCTATCACTGCTGCGTTTATGTGCCTGTACACATGCTTGATTCTCTTTCGGAGACATAGCAATCCATAGGTTTTAAGATACTTACTAGTCAGGTACATTCTTAGGCGTTTAATATGCGGTGTTGAGTCCATTTCGTTGAGCAAGGAGTAGCTCTTGTCTATTCCATATTTGGCTTAAGGAACTTTATCTGTGCTCATTTCAATCTCTGGTTTTATGCAGCACCCCAACTCACCTTTCCCCTTAAGCAAGCATAAGTTGGTTTTCTAAATTTGAGACCCTGTTCTGTTTTGTAATTCAGTTCCTGTGTAGCCAAGTTTACATTCCGTGTATTACTGATATCTTATGATGTTTCTTTTTCTGTGTGACTTATTTCAGTTAGAATCATCATACCTGAATCCACTCATTGTGCTGCTAAGGGCCTGATGACATAGATTTCATTGCTGAGTGATATTGCTTTGTAAGTAAATACCACATGTTCTTTATCCATTTTTCACTTTCTGCGATGTTGAACTTGTACTGTAAACGAAGTTCTTGTAAACAGAGGCGTCCCAAACTTTGGGGTGGCTGTGTGTTTTTGATTTTAATTTCCCTAAGCTATAGGACCATAAGTGGAAGTGCCCTAGGCTCTGTTGCTTTGTTTTTTAGATGTTTCAGGAAACACCATACACTTCTCCCGAGTGTCTGTTGGCAATTTACATCCCGCCCATCAGCATAACAAGGCTCCCAGTTCTCCATGGCCTGTCCTGCCTTTCTGGATTTTACACTTTTTTCAGATGGCCCTTTTGACCGGGGGGAAGTGAGACTTCATTGTAGTGCAGATTTCCTTTGAAAGCTTGCTTGGTTGGCCAAAAAGGGCGTATGCGTTTTTTCCTGAATATATTCAGGAAAAAACGCATACGCCCTTTTTGGCCAAGTGCATCATTGTGGACGTTCTGCCTCTTTTCCTATGCTTTCAATGCAATTCCAGTCTACCTCCTGAAATCGGTTTCCTGCAATTCTGCCCCGCTTTCAAGTCCTCTTGGCAGCCTTACTTCAGTATATTTTTGGACGATAGCTGTCATTTATAACTCTGCAGGTTTGTGAATTACAGTGCCCCTGAGCTCCTTTCTTCAACTCGCTTTCTTTTGAGCTGGCCGCAACACCGCAGGATGGCTTCAGGCCCTAATCTGGTTCCGGCACGGCACGCTGAGCCTTTGGTTATTTCCTCTTCCTGGTGGGAAATGAGAGTTAAATTTGCCCGTCCAGACACCTCCAGCTAGTCTCTCATTGGTGTTCCCTATTCTTGTTCATCTTCCGCAGAAATTGCAAACTGGGCCAAACAGGAGGTTAAAGGCGCTGACTCTCCAAGTGGGGAGAGTGTTAGTAAAGCGTCTGGAATGTTGCACCCGAGTACCAGGGGAGGAAAACTGAGACATATTTGAACACGTCTCCCGTTCACATGGTTGATCATACTCTGGGTTCCACATGCATGTTTTAGCTGAAGGAAGAATACCTTAAACCTGGAGAGTTGAGACCCGTGGAATGGGTACCATGCAATATGACTTCAAAGGGTCTTCATTTGCTCACCGAACCTCTCCAATCCTATCACTGCTGCGTTTATGCCCCTGTACACATGCTTGATTCTCTTTTGGAGACATAGCAATCCATAGGTTTTAAGATACTTACTAGGCAGGTACATTCTTAGGCGTTTAATATGCGGTGTTGAGTCCATTTCGTTGAGCAAGGAGTAGCTCTTGTCTATTCCATATTTGGCTTAAGGAACTTTATCTGTGCTCGTTTCAATCTCTGGTTTTATCCAGCACCCCAACTCACCTTTACCCTTAAGCAAGCATAAGTTGGTTTTCTAAATTTGAGACCCTGTTCTGTTCTGTAATTCAGTTCCTGTGTAGCCAAGTTTACATTCCGTGTATTACTGATATCTTATGATGTTTCTTTTTCTGTGTGACTTATTTCAGTTAGAATCATCGTACCTGAATCCACTCATTGTGCTGCTACGGGCCTGATGACATAGATTTCATTGCTGAGTGATATTGCTTTGTAAGTAAATACCACACCTTCTTTATCCATTTTTCACTTTCTGCGATGTTGAACTTGTACCGTAAACGAAGTTCTTGTAAACAGAGGCGTCCCAAACTTTGGGGTGGCTGTGTCTTTTTGATTTTAATTTCCCTAAGCTATAGGACCATAAGTGGAAGTGCCCTAGGCTCTGTTGCTTTGTTTTTTAGATGTTTCAGGAAACACCATACACTTCTCCCGAGTGTCTGTTGGCAATTTACATCCCGCCCATCAGCATAACAAGGCTCCCAGTTCTCCATGGCCTGTCCTGCCTTTCTGGATTTTACACTTTTTTCAGATGGCCCTTTTGACCGGGGGGAAGTGAGACTTCATTGTAGTGCAGATTTCCTTTGCAAGCTTGCTTGGTTGGCCAAAAAGGGCGTATGCGTTTTTTCCTGAATATATTCAGGAAAAAACGCATACGCCCTTTTTGGCCAAGTGCATCATTGTGGACGTTCTGCCTCTTTTCCTATGCTTTCAATGCAATTCCAGTCTACCTCCTGAAATCTGTTTCCTGCAATTCTGCCCCGCTTTCAAGTCCTCTTGGCAGCCTTACTTCAGTATATTTTTGGACGATAGCTGTCATTTATAACTCTGCAGGTTTGTGAATTACAGTGCCCCTGAGCTCCTTTCTTCAACTCGCTTTCTTGTGACCTGGCCGCAACACCGCAGGATGGCTTCAGGCCTTAATCTGGTTCCAGCACGGCACGCTGAGCCTTTGGTTATTTCCTCTTCCTGGTGGGAAATGAGAGTTAAATTTGCCCGTCCAGACACCTCCAGCTAGTCTCTCATTGGTTCTCCCTATTCCTGTTCATCTTCCGCAGAAATTGCAAACTGGGCCAAACAGGAGGTAAAAGGCGCTGACTTTCCAAGTGGGGAGAGTGTTAGTAAAGCGTCTGGAATGTTGCACCCGAGTACCAGGGTACGAAAACTGAGACATATTTGAACACGTCTCCCGTTCACACGGTTGATCATACTCTGGGTTCCACATGCATGTTTTAGCTGAAGGAAGAATACCTTAAACCTGGAGAGTTGAGACCCGTGGAATGGGTACCATGCAATATGACTTCAAAGGGTCTTCATTTGTTCACCGAACCTCTCCAATCCTATCACTGCTGCGTTTATGTGCCTGTACACATGCTTGATTCTCTTTCGGAGACATAGCAATCCATAGGTTTTAAGATACTTACTAGTCAGGTACATTCTTAGGCGTTTAATATGCGGTGTTGAGTCCATTTCGTTGAGCAAGGAGTAGCTCTTGTCTATTCCATATTTGGCTTAAGGAACTTTATCTGTGCTCATTTCAATCTCTGGTTTTATGCAGCACCCCAACTCACCTTTCCCCTTAAGCAAGCATAAGTTGGTTTTCTAAATTTGAGACCCTGTTCTGTTTTGTAATTCAGTTCCTGTGTAGCCAAGTTTACATTCCGTGTATTACTGATATCTTATGATGTTTCTTTTTCTGTGTGACTTATTTCAGTTAGAATCATCATACCTGAATCCACTCATTGTGCTGCTAAGGGCCTGATGACATAGATTTCATTGCTGAGTGATATTGCTTTGTAAGTAAATACCACATGTTCTTTATCCATTTTTCACTTTCTGCGATGTTGAACTTGTACTGTAAACGAAGTTCTTGTAAACAGAGGCGTCCCAAACTTTGGGGTGGCTGTGTGTTTTTGATTTTAATTTCCCTAAGCTATAGGACCATAAGTGGAAGTGCCCTAGGCTCTGTTGCTTTGTTTTTTAGATGTTTCAGGAAACACCATACACTTCTCCCGAGTGTCTGTTGGCAATTTACATCCCGCCCATCAGCATAACAAGGCTCCCAGTTCTCCATGGCCTGTCCTGCCTTTCTGGATTTTACACTTTTTTCAGATGGCCCTTTTGACCGGGGGGAAGTGAGACTTCATTGTAGTGCAGATTTCCTTTGCAAGCTTGCTTGGTTGGCCAAAAAGGGCGTATGCGTTTTTTCCTGAATATATTCAGGAAAAAACGCATACGCCCTTTTTGGCCAAGTGCATCATTGTGGACGTTCTGCCTCTTTTCCTATGCTTTCAATGCAATTCCAGTCTACCTCCTGAAATCGGTTTCCTGCAATTCTGCCCCGCTTTCAAGTCCTCTTGGCAGCCTTACTTCAGTATATTTTTGGACGATAGCTGTCATTTATAACTCTGCAGGTTTGTGAATTACAGTGCCCCTGAGCTCCTTTCTTCAACTCGCTTTCTTTTGAGCTGGCCGCAACACCGCAGGATGGCTTCAGGCCCTAATCTGGTTCCGGCACGGCACGCTGAGCCTTTGGTTATTTCCTCTTCCTGGTGGGAAATGAGAGTTAAATTTGCCCGTCCAGACACCTCCAGCTAGTCTCTCATTGGTGTTCCCTATTCCTGTTCATCTTCCGCAGAAATTGCAAACTGGGCCAAACAGGAAGTTAAAGGCGCTGACTCTCCAAGTGGGGAGAGTGTTACTAAAGCGTCTGGAATGTTGCACCCGAGTACCAGGGGAGGAAAACTGAGACATATTTGAACACGTCTCCCGTTCACATGGTTGATCATACTCTGGGTTCCACATGCATGTTTTAGCTGAAGGAAGAATACCTTAAACCTGGAGAGTTGAGACCCGTGGAATGGGTACCATGCAATATGACTTCAAAGGGTCTTCATTTGCTCACCGAACCTCTCCAATCCTATCACTGCTGCGTTTATGCCCCTGTACACACGCTTGATTCTCTTTTGGAGACATAGCAATCCATAGGTTTTAAGATACTTACTAGTCAGGTACATTCTTAGGCGTTTAATATGGGGTGTTGAGTCCATTTTGTTGAGCAAGGAGTAGCTCTTGTCTAGTCCATATTTGGCTTAAGGAACTTTATCTGTGCTCATTTCAATCTCTGGTTTTATGCAGCACCCCAACTCACCTTTCCCCTTAAGCAAGCATAAGTTGGTTTTCTAAATTTGAGACCCTGTTCTGTTTTGTAATTCAGTTCCTGTGTAGCCAAGTTTACATTCCGTGTATTACTGATATCTTATGATGTTTCTTTTTCTGTGTGACTTATTTCAGTTAGAATCATCGTACCTGAATCCACTCATTGTGCTGCTACGGGCCTGATAACATAGATTTCATTGCTGAGTGATATTGCTTTGTAAGTAAATACCACACCTTCTTTATCCATTTTTCACTTTCTGCGATGTTGAACTTGTACTGTAAACGAAGTTCTTGTAAACAGAGGCGTCCCAAACTTTGGGGTGGCTGTGTGTTTTTGATTTTAATTTCCCTAAGCTATAGGACCATAAGTGGAAGTGCCCTAGGCTCTGTTGCTTTGTTTTTTAGATGTTTCAGGAAACACCATACACTTCTCCCGAGTGTCTGTTGGCAATTTACATCCCGCCCATCAGCATAACAAGGCTCCCAGTTCTCCATGGCCTGTCCTGCCTTTCTGGATTTTACACTTTTTTCAGATGGCCCTTTTGACCGGGGGGAAGTGAGACTTCATTGTAGTGCAGATTTCCTTTGCAAGCTTGCTTGGTTGGCCAAAAAGGGCGTATGCGTTTTTTCCTGAATATATTCAGGAAAAAACGCATACGCCCTTTTTGGCCAAGTGCATCATTGTGGACGTTCTGCCTGTTTTCCTATGCTTTCAATGCAATTCCAGTCTACCTCCTGAAATCGGTTTCCTGCAATTCTGCCCCGGTTTCAAGTCCTCTTGGCAGCCTTACTTCAGTATATTTTTGGACGATAGCTGTCATTTATAACTCTGCAGGTTTGTGAATTACAGTGCCCCTGAGCTCCTTTCTTCAACTCGCTTTCTTGTGACCTGGCCGCAACACCGCAGGATGGCTTCAGGCCTTAATCTGGTTCCAGCACGGCACGCTGAGCCTTTGGTTATTTCCTCTTTTTGGTGGGAAATGAGAGTTAAATTTGCCCGTCCAGACACCTCCAGCTAGTCTCTCATTGGTTCTCCCTATTCCTGTTCATCTTCCGCAGAAATTGCAAACTGGGCCAAACAGGAGGTAAAAGGCGCTGACTTTCCAAGTGGGGAGAGTGTTAGTAAAGCGTCTGGAATGTTGCACCCGAGTACCAGGGTACGAAAACTGAGACATATTTGAACACGTCTCCCGTTCACACGGTTGATCATACTCTGGGTTCCACATGCATGTTTTAGCTGAAGGAAGAATACCTTAAACCTGGAGAGTTGAGACCCGTGGAATGGGTACCATGCAATATGACTTCAAAGGGTCTTCATTTGTTCACCGAACCTCTCCAATCCTATCACTGCTGCGTTTATGTGCCTGTACACATGCTTGATTCTCTTTCGGAGACATAGCAATCCATAGGTTTTAAGATACTTACTAGTCAGGTACATTCTTAGGCGTTTAATATGCGGTGTTGAGTCCATTTCGTTGAGCAAGGAGTAGCTCTTGTCTATTCCATATTTGGCTTAAGGAACTTTATCTGTGCTCATTTCAATCTCTGGTTTTATGCAGCACCCCAACTCACCTTTCCCCTTAAGCAAGCATAAGTTGGTTTTCTAAATTTGAGACCCTGTTCTGTTTTGTAATTCAGTTCCTGTGTAGCCAAGTTTACATTCCGTGTATTACTGATATCTTATGATGTTTCTTTTTCTGTGTGACTTATTTCAGTTAGAATCATCATACCTGAATCCACTCATTGTGCTGCTAAGGGCCTGATGACATAGATTTCATTGCTGAGTGATATTGCTTTGTAAGTAAATACTACATGTTCTTTATCCATTTTTCACTTTCTGCGATGTTGAACTTGTACTGTAAACGAAGTTCTTGTAAACAGAGGCGTCCCAAACTTTGGGGTGGCTGTGTGTTTTTGATTTTAATTTCCCTAAGCTATAGGACCATAAGTGGAAGTGCCCTAGGCTCTGTTGCTTTGTTTTTTAGATGTTTCAGGAAACACCATACACTTCTCCCGAGTGTCTGTTGGCAATTTACATCCCGCCCATCAGCATAACAAGGCTCCCAGTTCTCCATGGCCTGTCCTGCCTTTCTGGATTTTACACTTTTTTCAGATGGCCCTTTTGACCGGGGGGAAGTGAGACTTCATTGTAGTGCAGATTTCCTTTGCAAGCTTGCTTGGTTGGCCAAAAAGGGCGTATACGTTTTTTCCTGAATATATTCAGGAAAAAACGCATACGCCCTTTTTGGCCAAGTGCATCATTGTGGACGTTCTGCCTCTTTTCCTATGCTTTCAATGCAATTCCAGTCTACCTCCTGAAATCGGTTTCCTGCAATTCTGCCCCGCTTTCAAGTCCTCTTGGCAGCCTTACTTCAGTATATTTTTGGACGATAGCTGTCATTTATAACTCTGCAGGTTTGTGAATTACAGTGCCCCTGAGCTCCTTTCTTCAACTCGCTTTCTTTTGAGCTGGCCGCAACACCGCAGGATGGCTTCAGGCCCTAATCTGGTTCCGGCACGGCACGCTGAGCCTTTGGTTATTTCCTCTTCCTGGTGGGAAATGAGAGTTAAATTTGCCCGTCCAGACACCTCCAGCTAGTCTCTCATTGGTGTTCCCTATTCCTGTTCATCTTCCGCAGAAATTGCAAACTGGGCCAAACAGGAAGTTAAAGGCGCTGACTCTCCAAGTGGGGAGAGTGTTAGTAAAGCGTCTGGAATGTTGCACCCGAGTACCAGGGGAGGAAAACTGAGACATATTTGAACACGTCTCCCGTTCACATGGTTGATCATACTCTGGGTTCCACATGCATGTTTTAGCTGAAGGAAGAATACCTTAAACCTGGAGAGTTGAGACCCGTGGAATGGGTACCATGCAATATGACTTCAAAGGGTCTTCATTTGCTCACCGAACCTCTCCAATCCTATCACTGCTGCGTTTATGCCCCTGTACACACGCTTGATTCTCTTTTGGAGACATAGCAATCCATAGGTTTTAAGATACTTACTAGTCAGGTACATTCTTAGGCGTTTAATATGGGGTGTTGAGTCCATTTTGTTGAGCAAGGAGTAGCTCTTGTCTAGTCCATATTTGGCTTAAGGAACTTTATCTGTGCTCATTTCAATCTCTGGTTTTATGCAGCACCCCAACTCACCTTTCCCCTTAAGCAAGCATAAGTTGGTTTTCTAAATTTGAGACCCTGTTCTGTTTTGGAATTCAGTTTCTGTGTAGCCAAGTTTACATTCCGTGTATTACTGATATCTTATGATGTTTCTTTTTCTGTGTGACTTATTTCAGTGAGAATCATCGTACCTGAATCCACTCATTATGCTGCTACGGGCCTGATGACATAGATTTCATTGCTGAGTGATACTGCATTGTACGTAAGTACCACAAGTTCTTTATCCATTTTTCACTTTCTGCGATGTTGAACTTGTACTGTAAACGAGGTTCTTGTAAACAGAGGCGTCCCAAACTTTGGGGTGGCTGTGTCTTTTTGATTTTAATTTCCCTAAGCTATAGGACCATAAGTGGAAGTGCCCTAGGCTCTGTTGCTTTGTTTTTTAGATGTTTCAGGAAACACCATACACTTCTCCCGAGTGTCTGTTGGCAATTTACATCCCGCCCATCAGCATAACAAGGCTCCCAGTTCTCCATGGCCTGTCCTGCCTTTCTGGATTTTACACTTTTTTCAGATGGCCCTTTTGACCGGGGGGAAGTGAGACTTCATTGTAGTGCAGATTTCCTTTGCAAGCTTGCTTGGTTGGCCAAAAAGGGCGTATGCGTTTTTTCCTGAATATATTCAGGAAAAAACGCATACGCCCTTTTTGGCCAAGTGCATCATTGTGGGCGTTCTGCCTCTTTTCCTATGCTTTCAATGCAATTCCAGTCTACCTCCTGAAATCGGTTTCCTGCAATTCTGCCCCGCTTCCGAGTCCTCTTGGCAGCCTTACTTCAGTATATTTTTGGACGATAGCTGTCATTTATAACTCTGCAGGTTTGTGAATTACAGTGTCCCTGAGCTCCTTTCTTCAACTCGCTTTCTTGTGACCTGGCCGCAAAACCGCAGGATGGCTTCAGGGCCTAATCTGGTTCCGGCCCGGCACGCTGAGCCTTTGGTTATTTCCTCTTCCTGGTGGGAAATGAGAGTTAAATTTGCCCGTCCAGACACCTCCAGCTAGTCTCTCATTGGTTCTCGCTATTCCTGTTCATCTTCCGCAGAAATTGCAAACTGGGCCAAACAGGAGATTAAAGGGACGGACTCTCCAAGTCGGGAGAGTGTTAGTAAAGCGTCTGGAATGTTGCACCCGAGTACCAGGGTACGAAAACTGAGACATATTTGAACACGTCTCCCGATCACATGGTTGATCATACTCTAGGTTCCACATGCATGTTTTAGCTGAAGGAAGAATACCTTAAACCTGGGTAGTTGAAACCCGTGGAATGGGTACCATGCAATATGACTTCAAAGGGTCTTCATTTGCTCACCGAACCTCTCCAATCCTATCACTGCTGCGTTTGTGCCCCTGTACACATGCTTGATTCTCTTTCGGAGACATAGCAATCCATAGGTTTTAAGATACTTACTAGTCAGGTACATTCTTAGGCGTTTAATATGCGGTGTTGAGTCCATTTCGTTGAGCAAGGAGTAGCTCTTGTCTATTCCATATTTGGCTTAAGGAACTTTATCTGTGCTCGTTTCAATCTCTGGTTTTATGCAGCACCCCAACTCACCTTTCCCCTTAAGCAAGCATAAGTTGGTTTTCTAAATTTGAGTCCCTGTTCTGTTCTGTAATTCAGTTCCTGTGTAGCCAAGTGTACATTCCGTGTATTACTGATATCTTATGATGTTTCTTTTTCTGTGTGACTTATTTCAGTTAGAATCATCATACCTGAATCCACTCATTGTGCTGCTAAGGGCCTGATGACATAGATTTCATTGCTGAGTGATATTGCTTTGTAAGTAAATACCACACCTTCTTTATCCATTTTTCACTTTCTGCGATGTTGAACTTGTACTGTAAACGAGGTTGTTGTAAACAGAGGCGTCCCAAACTTTGGGGTGGCTGTGTCTTTTTGATTTTAATTTCCCTAAGCTATAGGACCATAAGTGGAAGTGCCCTAGGCTCTGTTGCTTTGTTTTTTAGATGTTTCAGGAAACACCATACACTTCTCCCGAGTGTCTGTTGGCAATTTACATCCCGCCCATCAGCATAACAAGGCTCCCAGTTCTCCATGGCCTGTCCTGCCTTTCTGGATTTTACACTTTTTTCAGATGGCCCTTTTGACCGGGGGGAAGTGAGACTTCATTGTAGTGCAGATTTCCTTTGCAAGCTTGCTTGGTTGGCCAAAAAGGGCGTATGCGTTTTTTCCTGAATATATTCAGGAAAAAACGCATACGCCCTTTTTGGCCAAGTGCATCATTGTGGACGTTCTGCCTCTTTTCCTATGCTTTCAATGCAATTCCAGTCTACCTCCTGAAATTGGTTTCCTGCAATTCTGCCCCGCTTTCAAGTCCTCTTGGCAGCCTTACTTCAGTATATTTTTGGACGATAGCTGTCATTTATAACTCTGCAGGTTTGTGAATTACAGTGCCCCTGAGCTCCTTTCTTCAACTCGCTTTCTTTTGAGCTGGCCGCAACACCGCAGGATGGCTTCAGGCCCTAATCTGGTTCCGGCACGGCACGCTGAGCCTTTGGTTATTTCCTCTTCCTGGTGGGAAATGAGAGTTAAATTTGCCCGTCCAGACACCTCCAGCTAGTCTCTCATTGGTTCTCCCTATTCCTGTTCATCTTCCGCAGAAATTGCAAACTGGGCCAAACAGGAGGTAAAAGGCGCTGACTTTCCAAGTGGGGAGAGTGTTAGTAAAGCGTCTGGAATGTTGCACCCGAGTACCAGGGTACGAAAACTGAGACATATTTGAACACGTCTCCCGTTCACACGGTTGATCATACTCTGGGTTCCACATGCATGTTTTAGCTGAAGGAAGAATACCTTAAACCTGGAGAGTTGAGACCCGTGGAATGGGTACCATGCAATATGACTTCAAAGGGTCTTCATTTGTTCACCGAACCTCTCCAATCCTATCACTGCTGCGTTTATGTGCCTGTACACATGCTTGATTCTCTTTCGGAGACATAGCAATCCATAGGTTTTAAGATACTTACTAGTCAGGTACATTCTTAGGCGTTTAATATGCGGTGTTGAGTCCATTTCGTTGAGCAAGGAGTAGCTCTTGTCTATTCCATATTTGGCTTAAGGAACTTTATCTGTGCTCATTTCAATCTCTGGTTTTATGCAGCACCCCAACTCACCTTTCCCCTTAAGCAAGCATAAGTTGGTTTTCTAAATTTGAGACCCTGTTCTGTTTTGTAATTCAGTTCCTGTGTAGCCAAGTTTACATTCCGTGTATTACTGATATCTTATGATGTTTCTTTTTCTGTGTGACTTATTTCAGTTAGAATCATCATACCTGAATCCACTCATTGTGCTGCTAAGGGCCTGATGACATAGATTTCATTGCTGAGTGATATTGCTTTGTAAGTAAATACCACATGTTCTTTATCCATTTTTCACTTTCTGCGATGTTGAACTTGTACTGTAAACGAAGTTCTTGTAAACAGAGGCGTCCCAAACTTTGGGGTGGCTGTGTGTTTTTGATTTTAATTTCCCTAAGCTATAGGACCATAAGTGGAAGTGCCCTAGGCTCTGTTGCTTTGTTTTTTAGATGTTTCAGGAAACACCATACACTTCTCCCGAGTGTCTGTTGGCAATTTACATCCCGCCCATCAGCATAACAAGGCTCCCAGTTCTCCATGGCCTGTCCTGCCTTTCTGGATTTTACACTTTTTTCAGATGGCCCTTTTGACCGGGGGGAAGTGAGACTTCATTGTAGTGCAGATTTCCTTTGCAAGCTTGCTTGGTTGGCCAAAAAGGGCGTATACGTTTTTTCCTGAATATATTCAGGAAAAAACGCATACGCCCTTTTTGGCCAAGTGCATCATTGTGGACGTTCTGCCTCTTTTCCTATGCTTTCAATGCAATTCCAGTCTACCTCCTGAAATCGGTTTCCTGCAATTCTGCTCCGCTTTCAAGTCCTCTTGGCAGCCTTACTTCAGTATATTTTTGGACGATAGCTGTCATTTATAACTCTGCAGGTTTGTGAATTACAGTGCCCCTGAGCTCCTTTCTTCAACTCGCTTTCTTTTGAGCTGGCCGCAACACCGCAGGATGGCTTCAGGCCCTAATCTGGTTCCGGCACGGCACGCTGAGCCTTTGGTTATTTCCTCTTCCTGGTGGGAAATGAGAGTTAAATTTGCCCGTCCAGACACCTCCAGCTAGTCTCTCATTGGTGTTCCCTATTCCTGTTCATCTTCCGCAGAAATTGCAAACTGGGCCAAACAGGAAGTTAAAGGCGCTGACTCTCCAAGTGGGGAGAGTGTTACTAAAGCGTCTGGAATGTTGCACCCGAGTACCAGGGGAGGAAAACTGAGACATATTTGAACACGTCTCCCGTTCACATGGTTGATCATACTCTGGGTTCCACATGCATGTTTTAGCTGAAGGAAGAATACCTTAAACCTGGAGAGTTGAGACCCGTGGAATGGGTACCATGCAATATGACTTCAAAGGGTCTTCATTTGCTCACCGAACCTCTCCAATCCTATCACTGCTGCGTTTATGCCCCTGTACACACGCTTGATTCTCTTTTGGAGACATAGCAATCCATAGGTTTTAAGATACTTACTAGTCAGGTACATTCTTAGGCGTTTAATATGGGGTGTTGAGTCCATTTTGTTGAGCAAGGAGTAGCTCTTGTCTAGTCCATATTTGGCTTAAGGAACTTTATCTGTGCTCATTTCAATCTCTGGTTTTATGCAGCACCCCAACTCACCTTTCCCCTTAAGCAAGCATAAGTTGGTTTTCTAAATTTGAGACCCTGTTCTGTTTTGGAATTCAGTTTCTGTGTAGCCAAGTTTACATTCCGTGTATTACTGATATCTTATGATGTTTCTTTTTCTGTGTGACTTATTTCAGTGAGAATCATCGTACCTGAATCCACTCATTATGCTGCTACGGGCCTGATGACATAGATTTCATTGCTGAGTGATACTGCATTGTACGTAAGTACCACAAGTTCTTTATCCATTTTTCACTTTCTGCGATGTTGAACTTGTACTGTAAACGAGGTTCTTGTAAACAGAGGCGTCCCAAACTTTGGGGTGGCTGTGTCTTTTTGATTTTAATTTCCCTAAGCTATAGGACCATAAGTGGAAGTGCCCTAGGCTCTGTTGCTTTGTTTTTTAGATGTTTCAGGAAACACCATACACTTCTCCCGAGTGTCTGTTGGCAATTTACATCCCGCCCATCAGCATAACAAGGCTCCCAGTTCTCCATGGCCTGTCCTGCCTTTCTGGATTTTACACTTTTTTCAGATGGCCCTTTTGACCGGGGGGAAGTGAGACTTCATTGTAGTGCAGATTTCCTTTGCAAGCTTGCTTGGTTGGCCAAAAAGGGCGTATGCGTTTTTTCCTGAATATATTCAGGAAAAAACGCATACGCCCTTTTTGGCCAAGTGCATCATTGTGGGCGTTCTGCCTCTTTTCCTATGCTTTCAATGCAATTCCAGTCTACCTCCTGAAATCGGTTTCCTGCAATTCTGCCCCGCTTCCGAGTCCTCTTGGCAGCCTTACTTCAGTATATTTTTGGACGATAGCTGTCATTTATAACTCTGCAGGTTTGTGAATTACAGTGTCCCTGAGCTCCTTTCTTCAACTCGCTTTCTTGTGACCTGGCCGCAACACCGCAGGATGGCTTCAGGGCCTAATCTGGTTCCGGCCCGGCACGCTGAGCCTTTGGTTATTTCCTCTTCCTGGTGGGAAATGAGAGTTAAATTTGCCCGTCCAGACACCTCCAGCTAGTCTCTCATTGGTTCTCGCTATTCCTGTTCATCTTCCGCAGAAATTGCAAACTGGGCCAAACAGGAGATTAAAGGGACGGACTCTCCAAGTCGGGAGAGTGTTAGTAAAGCGTCTGGAATGTTGCACCCGAGTACCAGGGTACGAAAACTGAGACATATTTGAACACGTCTCCCGATCACATGGTTGATCATACTCTAGGTTCCACATGCATGTTTTCGCTGAAGGAAGAATACCTTAAACCTGGGTAGTTGAAACCCGTGGAATGGGTACCATGCAATATGACTTCAAAGGGTCTTCATTTGCTCACCGAACCTCTCCAATCCTATCACTGCTGCGTTTGTGCCCCTGTACACATGCTTGATTCTCTTTCGGAGACATAGCAATCCATAGGTTTTAAGATACTTACTAGTCAGGTACATTCTTAGGCGTTTAATATGCGGTGTTGAGTCCATTTCGTTGAGCAAGGAGTAGCTCTTGTCTATTCCATATTTGGCTTAAGGAACTTTATCTGTGCTCGTTTCAATCTCTGGTTTTATGCAGCACCCCAACTCACCTTTCCCCTTAAGCAAGCATAAGTTGGTTTTCTAAATTTGAGTCCCTGTTCTGTTCTGTAATTCAGTTCCTGTGTAGCCAAGTGTACATTCCGTGTATTACTGATATCTTATGATGTTTCTTTTTCTGTGTGACTTATTTCAGTTAGAATCATCATACCTGAATCCACTCATTGTGCTGCTAAGGGCCTGATGACATAGATTTCATTGCTGAGTGATATTGCTTTGTAAGTAAATACCACACCTTCTTTATCCATTTTTCACTTTCTGCGATGTTGAACTTGTACTGTAAACGAGGTTCTTGTAAACAGAGGCGTCCCAAACTTTGGGGTGGCTGTGTCTTTTTGATTTTAATTTCCCTAAGCTATAGGACCATAAGTGGAAGTGCCCTAGGCTCTGTTGCTTTGTTTTTTAGATGTTTCAGGAAACACCATACACTTCTCCCGAGTGTCTGTTGGCAATTTACATCCCGCCCATCAGCATAACAAGGCTCCCAGTTCTCCATGGCCTGTCCTGCCTTTCTGGATTTTACACTTTTTTCAGATGGCCCTTTTGACCGGGGGGAAGTGAGACTTCATTGTAGTGCAGATTTCCTTTGCAAGCTTGCTTGGTTGGCCAAAAAGGGCGTATGCGTTTTTTCCTGAATATATTCAGGAAAAAACGCATACGCCCTTTTTGGCCAAGTGCATCATTGTGGACGTTCTGCCTCTTTTCCTATGCTTTCAATGCAATTCCAGTCTACCTCCTGAAATTGGTTTCCTGCAATTCTGCCCCGCTTTCAAGTCCTCTTGGCAGCCTTACTTCAGTATATTTTTGGACGATAGCTGTCATTTATAACTCTGCAGGTTTGTGAATTACAGTGCCCCTGAGCTCCTTTCTTCAACTCGCTTTCTTTTGAGCTGGCCGCAACACCGCAGGATGGCTTCAGGCCCTAATCTGGTTCCGGCACGGCACGCTGAGCCTTTGGTTATTTCCTCTTCCTGGTGGGAAATGAGAGTTAAATTTGCCCGTCCAGACACCTCCAGCTAGTCTCTCATTGGTGTTCCCTATTCCTGTTCATCTTCCGCAGAAATTGCAAACTGGGCCAAACAGGAGGTTAAAGGCGCTGACTCTCCAAGTGGGGAGAGTGTTACTAAAGCGTCTGGAATGTTGCACCCGAGTACCAGGGGAGGAAAACTGAGACATATTTGAACACGTCTCCCGTTCACATGGTTGATCATACTCGGGGTTCCACATGCATGTTTTAGCTGAAGGAAGAATACCTTAAACCTGGAGAGTTGAGACCCGTGGAATGGGTACCATGCAATATGACTTCAAAGGGTCTTCATTTGCTCACCGAACCTCTCCAATCCTATCACTGCTGCGTTTATGCCCCTGTACACACGCTTGATTCTCTTTTGGAGACATAGCAATCCATAAGTTTTAAGATACTTACTAGTCAGGTACATTCTTAGGCGTTTAATATGGGGTGTTGAGTCCATTTTGTTGAGCAAGGAGTAGCTCTTGTCTAGTCCATATTTGGCTTAAGGAACTTTATCTGTGCTCATTTCAATCTCTGGTTTTATGCAGCACCCCAACTCACCTTTCCCCTTAAGCAAGCATAAGTTGGTTTTCTAAATTTGAGACCCTGTTCTGTTTTGGAATTCAGTTCCTGTGTAGCCAAGTTTACATTCCGTGTATTACTGATATCTTATGATGTTTCTTTTTCTGTGTGACTTATTTCAGTGAGAATCATCGTACCTGAATCCACTCATTATGCTGCTACGGGCCTGATGACATAGATTTCATTGCTGAGTGATACTGCATTGTACGTAAGTACCACAAGTTCTTTATCCATTTTTCACTTTCTGCGATGTTGAACTTGTACTGTAAACGAGGTTCTTGTAAACAGAGGCGTCCCAAACTTTGGGGTGGCTGTGTCTTTTTGATTTTAATTTCCCTAAGCTATAGGACCATAAGTGGAAGTGCCCTAGGCTCTGTTGCTTTGTTTTTTAGATGTTTCAGGAAACACCATACACTTCTCCCGAGTGTCTGTTGGCAATTTACATCCCGCCCATCAGCATAACAAGGCTCCCAGTTCTCCATGGCCTGTCCTGCCTTTCTGGATTTTACACTTTTTTCAGATGGCCCTTTTGACCGGGGGGAAGTGAGACTTCATTGTAGTGCAGATTTCCTTTGCAAGCTTGCTTGGTTGGCCAAAAAGGGCGTATGCGTTTTTTCCTGAATATATTCAGGAAAAAACGCATACGCCCTTTTTGGCCAAGTGCATCATTGTGGGCGTTCTGCCTCTTTTCCTATGCTTTCAATGCAATTCCAGTCTACCTCCTGAAATCGGTTTCCTGCAATTCTGCCCCGCTTTCGAGTCCTCTTGGCAGCCTTACTTCAGTATATTTTTGGACGATAGCTGTCATTTATAACTCTGCAGGTTTGTGAATTACAGTGCCCCTGAGCTCCTTTCTTCAACTCGCTTTCTTGTGACCTGGCCGCAACACCGCAGGATGGCTTCAGGGCCTAATCTGGTTCCGGCCCGGCACGCTGAGCCTTTGGTTATTTCCTCTTCCTGGTGGGAAATGAGAGTTAAATTTGCCCGTCCAGACACCTCCAGCTAGTCTCTCATTGGTTCTCGCTATTCCTGTTCATCTTCCGCAGAAATTGCAAACTGGGCCAAACAGGAGATTAAAGGGGCGGACTCTCCAAGTCGGGAGAGTGTTAGTAAAGCGTCTGGAATGTTGCACCCGAGTACCAGGGTACGAAAACTGAGACATATTTGAACACGTCTCCCGATCACATGGTTGATCATACTCTAGGTTCCACATGCATGTTTTCGCTGAAGGAAGAATACCTTAAACCTGGGTAGTTGAAACCCGTGGAATGGGTACCATGCAATATGACTTCAAAGGGTCTTCATTTGCTCACCGAACCTCTCCAATCCTATCACTGCTGCGTTTGTGCCCCTGTACACATGCTTGATTCTCTTTCGGAGACATAGCAATCCATAGGTTTTAAGATACTTACTAGTCAGGTACATTCTTAGGCGTTTAATATGCGGTGTTGAGTCCATTTCGTTGAGCAAGGAGTAGCTCTTGTCTATTCCATATTTGGCTTAAGGAACTTTATCTGTGCTCGTTTCAATCTCTGGTTTTATGCAGCACCCCAACTCACCTTTCCCCTTAAGCAAGCATAAGTTGGTTTTCTAAATTTGAGTCCCTGTTCTGTTCTGTAATTCAGTTCCTGTGTAGCCAAGTGTACATTCCGTGTATTACTGATATCTTATGATGTTTCTTTTTCTGTGTGACTTATTTCAGTTAGAATCATCATACCTGAATCCACTCATTGTGCTGCTAAGGGCCTGATGACATAGATTTCATTGCTGAGTGATATTGCTTTGTAAGTAAATACCACACCTTCTTTATCCATTTTTCACTTTCTGCGATGTTGAACTTGTACTGTAAACGAGGTTCTTGTAAACAGAGGCGTCCCAAACTTTGGGGTGGCTGTGTCTTTTTGATTTTAATTTCCCTAAGCTATAGGACCATAGGTGGAAGTGCCCTAGGCTCTGTTGCTTTGTTTTTTAGATGTTTCAGGAAACACCATACACTTCTCCCGAGTGTCTGTTGGCAATTTACATCCCGCCCATCAGCATAACAAGGCTCCCAGTTCTCCATGGCCTGTCCTGCCTTTCTGGATTTTACACTTTTTTCAGATGGCCCTTTTGACCGGGGGGAAGTGAGACTTCATTGTAGTGCAGATTTCCTTTGCAAGCTTGCTTGGTTGGCCAAAAAGGGCGTATGCGTTTTTTCCTGAATATATTCAGGAAAAAACGCATACGCCCTTTTTGGCCAAGTGCATCATTGTGGACGTTCTGCCTCTTTTCCTATGCTTTCAATGCAATTCCAGTCTACCTCCTGAAATCGGTTTCCTGCAATTCTGCCCCGCTTTCAAGTCCTCTTGGCAGCCTTACTTCAGTATATTTTTGGACGATAGCTGTCATTTATAACTCTGCAGGTTTGTGAATTACAGTGCCCCTGAGCTCCTTTCTTCAACTCGCTTTCTTTTGAGCTGGCCGCAACACCGCAGGATGGCTTCAGGCCCTAATCTGGTTCCGGCACGGCACGCTGAACCTTTGGTTAATTCCTCTTCCTGGTGGGAAATGAGAGTTAAATTTGCCCGTCCAGACACCTCCAGCTAGTCTCTCATTGGTTCTCGCTATTCCTGTTCATCTTCCGCAGAAATTGCAAACTGGGCCAAACAGGAGGTTAAAGGGACTGACTCTCCAAGTCGGGAGAGTGTTAGTAAAGCGTCTGGAATGTTGCACCCGAGTACCAGGGTACGAAAACTGAGACATATTTGAACACGTCTCCCAATCACATGGTTGATCATACTCTAGGTTCCACATGCATGTTTTAGCTGAAGGAAGAATACCTTAAACCTGGGTAGTTGAAACCCGTGGAATGGGTACCATGCAATATGACTTCAAAGGGTCTTCATTTGCTCACCGAACCTCTCCAATCCTATCACTGCTGCGTTTATGCCACTGTACACATGCTTGATTCTCTTTCGGAGACATAGCAATCCATAGGTTTTAAGATACTTACTAGTCAGGTACATTCTTAGGCGTTTAATATGGGGTGTTGAGTCCATTTCGTTGAGCAAGGAGTAGCTCTTGTCTATTCCATATTTGGCTTAAGGAACATTATCTGTGCTCGTTTCAATCTCTGGTTTTATGCAGCACCCCAACTCACCTTTACCCTTAAGCAAGCATAAGTTGGTTTTCTAAATTTGAGACCCTGTTCTGTTCTGTAATTCAGTTCCTGTGTAGCCAAGTTTACATTCCGTGTATTACTGATATCTTATGATGTTTCTTTTTCTGTGTGACTTATTTCAGTTAGAATCATCATACCTGAATCCACTCATTGTGCTGCTAAGGGCCTGATGACATAGATTTCATTGCTGAGTGATATTGCTTTGTAAGTAAATACCACAACTTCTTTATCCATTTTTCACTTTCTGCAATGTTGAACTTGTACGGTAAACGAGGTTCTTGTAAACAGAGGCGTCCCAAACTTTGGGGTGGCTGTGTCTTTTTGATTTTAATTTCCCTAAGCTATAGGACCATAAGTGGAAGTGCCCTAGGCTCTGTTGCTTTGTTTTTTAGATGTTTCAGGAAACACCATACACTTCTCCCGAGTGTCTGTTGGCAATTTACATCCCGCCCATCAGCATAACAAGGCTCCCAGTTCTCCATGGCCTGTCCTGCCTTTCTGGATTTTACACTTTTTTCAGATGGCCCTTTTGTCCGGGTGGAAGTGAGACTTCATTGTAGTGCAGATTTCCTTTGCAAGCTTGCTTGGTTGGCCAAAAAGGGCGTATGCGTTTTTTCCTGAATATATTCAGGAAAAAACGCATACGCCCTTTTTGGCCAAGTGCATCATTGTGGGCGTTCTGCCTCTTTTCCTATGCTTTCAATGCAATTCCAGTCTACCTCCTGAAATCGGTTTCCTGCAATTCTGCCCCGCTTTCGAGTCCTCTTGGCAGCCTTACTTCAGTATATTTTTGGACGATAGCTGTCATTTATAACTCTGCAGGTTTGTGAATTACAGTGCCCCTGAGCTCCTTTCTTCAACTCGCTTTCTTGTGACCTGGCCGCAACACCGCAGGATGGCTTCAGGGCCTAATCTGGTTCCGGCCCGGCACGCTGAGCCTTTGGTTATTTCCTCTTCCTGGTGGGAAATGAGAGTTAAATTTGCCCGTCCAGACACCTCCAGCTAGTCTCTCATTGGTTCTCGCTATTCCTGTTCATCTTCCGCAGAAATTGCAAACTGGGCCAAACAGGAGATTAAAGGGACGGACTCTCCAAGTCGGGAGAGTGTTAGTAAAGCGTCTGGAATGTTGCACCCGAGTACCAGGGTACGAAAACTGAGACATATTTGAACACGTCTCCCGATCACATGGTTGATCATATTCTAGGTTCCACATGCATGTTTTAGCTGAAGGAAGAATACCTTAAACCTGGGTAGTTGAAACCCGTGGAATGGGTACCATGCAATATGACTTCAAAGGGTCTTCATTTGCTCACCGAACCTCTCCAATCCTATCACTGCTGCGTTTGTGCCCCTCTACACATGCTTGATTCTCTTTCGGAGACATAGCAATCCATAGGTTTTAAGATACTTACTAGTCAGGTACATTCTTAGGCGTTTAATATGCGGTGTTGAGTCCATTTCGTTGAGCAAGGAGTAGCTCTTGTCTATTCCATATTTGGCTTAAGGAACTTTATCTATGCTCGTTTCAATCTCTGGTTTTATGCAGCACCCCAACTCACCTTTCCCCTTAAGCAAGCATAAGTTGGTTTTCTAAATTTGAGACCCTGTTCTGTTCTGTAATTCAGTTCCTGTGTAGCCAAGTTTACATTCCGTGTATTACTGATATCTTATGATGTTTCTTTTTCCGTGTGACTTATTTCAGTTAGAATCATCATACCTGAATCCACTCATTGTGCTGCTATGGGCCTGATGACATAGATTTCATTGCTGAGTGATATTGCTTTGTAAGTAAATACCACACCTTCTTTATCCATTTTTCACTTTCTGCGATGTTGAACTTGTACTGTAAACGAGGTTGTTGTAAACAGAGGCGTCCCAAACTTTGGGGTGGCTGTGTCTTTTTGATTTTAATTTCCCTAAGCTATAGGACCATAAGTGGAAGTGCCCTAGACTCTGTTGCTTTGTTTTTTAGATGTTTCAGGAAACACCATACACTTCTCCCGAGTGTCTGTTGGCAATTTACATCCCGCCCATCAGCATAACAAGGCTCCCAGTTCTCCATGGCCTGTCCTGCCTTTCTGGATTTTACACTTTTTTCAGATGGCCCTTTTGACCGGGGGGAAGTGAGACTTCATTGTAGTGCAGATTTCCTTTGCAAGCTTGCTTGGTTGGCCAAAAAGGGCGTATGCGTTTTTTCCTGAATATATTCAGGAAAAAACGCATACGCCCTTTTTGGCCAAGTGCATCATTGTGGACGTTCTGCCTCTTTTCCTATGCTTTCAATGCAATTCCAGTCTACCTCCTGAAATCGGTTTCCTGCAATTCTGCCCCGCTTTCAAGTCCTCTTGGCAGCCTTACTTCAGTATATTTTTGGACGATAGCTGTCATTTATAACTCTGCAGGTTTGTGAATTACAGTGCCCCTGAGCTCCTTTCTTCAACTCGCTTTCTTTTGAGCTGGCCGCAACACCGCAGGATGGCTTCAGGCCCTAATCTGGTTCCGGCACGGCACGCTGAGCCTTTGGTTAATTCCTCTTCCTGGTGGGAAATGAGAGTTAAATTTGCCCGTCCAGACACCTCCAGCTAGTCTCTCATTGGTTCTCGCTATTCTTGTTCATCTTCCGCAGAAATTGCAAACTGGGCCAAACAGGAGGTTAAAGGCGCTGACTCTCCAAGTGGGGAGAGTGTTAGTAAAGCGTCTGGAATGTTGCACCCGAGTACCAGGGGAGGAAAACTGAGACATATTTGAACACGTCTCCCATTCACATGGTTGATCATACTCTGGGTTCCACATGCATGTTTTAGCTGAAGGAAGAATACCTTAAACCTGGAGAGTTGAGACCCGTGGAATGGGTACCATGCAATATGACTTCAAAGGGTCTTCATTTGCTCACCGAACCTCTCCAATCCTATCACTGCTGCGTTTATGCCCCTGTACACACGCTTGATTCTCTTTTGGAGACATAGCAATCCATAGGTTTTAAGATACTTACTAGTCAGGTACATTCTTAGGCGTTTAATATGGGGTGTCGAGTCCATTTCGTTGAGCAAGGAGTAGCTCTTGTCTATTCCATATTTGGCTTAAGGAACTTTATCTGTGCTCGTTTCAATCTCTGGTTTTATGCAGCACCCCAACTCACCTTTCCCCTTAAGCAAGCAAAAGTTGGTTTTCTAAATTTGAGACCCTGTTCTGTTTTGGAATTCAGTTCCTGTGTAGCCAAGTTTACATTCCGTGTATTACTGATATCTTATGATGTCTTTTTCTGTGTGACTTATTTCAGTTAGAATCATCATACCTGAATCCACTCATTATGCTGCTACGGGCCTGATGACATAGATTTCATTGCTGAGTGATACTGCATTGTACGTAAGTACCACAAGTTCTTTATCCATTTTTCACTTTCTGCGATATTGAACTTGTACAGTAAACGAGGTTCTTGTAAACAGAGGCGTCCCAAACTTTGGGGTGGCTGTGTCTTTTTGATTTTAATTTCCCTAAGCTATAGGACCATAAGTGGAAGTGCCCTAGGCTCTGTTGCTTTGTATTTTAGATGTTTCAGGAAACACCATACACTTCTCCCGAGTGTCTGTTGGCAATTTACATCCCGCCCATCAGCATAACAAGGCTCCCAGTTCTCCATGGCCTGTCCTGCCTTTCTGGATTTTACACTTTTTTCAGATGGCCCTTTTGTCCGGGTGGAAGTGAGACTTCATTGTAGTGCAGATTTCCTTTGCAAGCTTGCTTGGTTGGCCAAAAAGGGCGTATGCGTTTTTTCCTGAATATATTCAGGAAAAAACGCATACGCCCTTTTTGTCCAAGTGCATCATTGTGGGCGTTCTGCCTCTTTTCCTATGCTTTCAATGCAATTCCAGTCTACCTCCTGAAATCGGTTTCCTGCAATTCTGCCCCGCTTTCGAGTCCTCTTGGCAGCCTTACTTCAGTATATTTTTGGACGATAGCTGTCATTTATAACTCTGCAGGTTTGTGAATTACAGTGCCCCTGAGCTCCTTTCTTCAACTCGCTTTCTTGTGACCTGGCCGCAACACCGCAGGATGGCTTCAGGGCCTAATCTGGTTCCGGCCCGGCACGCTGAGCCTTTGGTTATTTCCTCTTCCTGGTGGGAAATGAGAGTTAAATTTGCCCGTCCAGACACCTCCAGCTAGTCTCTCATTGGTTCTCGCTATTCCTGTTCATCTTCCGCAGAAATTGCAAACTGGGCCAAACAGGAGATTAAAGGGACGGACTCTCCAAGTCGGGAGAGTGTTAGTAAAGCGTCTGGAATGTTGCACCCGAGTACCAGGGTACGAAAACTGAGACATATTTGAACACGTCTCCCGATCACATGGTTGATCATATTCTAGGTTCCACATGCATGTTTTAGCTGAAGGAAGAATACCTTAAACCTGGGTAGTTGAAACCCGTGGAATGGGTACCATGCAATATGACTTCAAAGGGTCTTCATTTGCTCACCGAACCTCTCCAATCCTATCACTGCTGCGTTTGTGCCCCTCTACACATGCTTGATTCTCTTTCGGAGACATAGCAATCCATAGGTTTTAAGATACTTACTAGTCAGGTACATTCTTAGGCGTTTAATATGGGGTGTTGAGTCCATTTTGTTGAGCAAGGAGTAGCTCTTGTCTATTCCATATTTGGCTTAAGGAACTTTATCAGTGCTCATTTCAATCTCTGGTTTTATGCAGCACCCCAACTCACCTTTCCCCTTAAGCAAGCATAAGTTGGTTTTCTAAATTTGAGACCCTGTTCTGTTCTGTAATTCAGTTCCTGTGTAGCCAAGTTTACATTCCGTGTATTACTGATATCTTATGATGTTTCTTTTTCCGTGTGACTTATTTCAGTTAGAATCATCATACCTGAATCCACTCATTGTGCTGCTATGGGCCTGATGACATAGATTTCATTGCTGAGTGATATTGCTTTGTACGTAAATACCACACCTTCTTTATCCATTTTTCACTTTCTGCGATGTTGAACTTGTACTGTAAACGAGGTTGTTGTAAACAGAGGCGTCCCAAACTTTGGGGTGGCTGTGTCTTTTTGATTTTAATTTCCCTAAGCTATAGGACCATAAGTGGAAGTGCCCTAGGCTCTGTTGCTTTGTTTTTTAGATGTTTCAGGAAACACCATACACTTCTCCCGAGTGTCTGTTGGCAATTTACATCCCGCCCATCAGCATAACAAGGCTCCCAGTTCTCCATGGCCTGTCCTGCCTTTCTGGATTTTACACTTTTTTCAGATGGCCCTTTTGACCGGGGGGAAGTGAGACTTCATTGTAGTGCAGATTTCCTTTGCAAGCTTGCTTGGTTGGCCAAAAAGGGCGTATGCGTTTTTTCCTGAATATATTCAGGAAAAAACGCATACGCCCTTTTTGGCCAAGTGCATCATTGTGGACGTTCTGCCTCTTTTCCTATGCTTTCAATGCAATTCCAGTCTACCTCCTGAAATCGGTTTCCTGCAATTCTGCCCCGCTTTCAAGTCCTCTTGGCAGCCTTACTTCAGTATATTTTTGGACGATAGCTGTCATTTATAACTCTGCAGGTTTGTGAATTACAGTGCCCCTGAGCTCCTTTCTTCAACTCGCTTTCTTTTGAGCTGGCCGCAACACCGCAGGATGGCTTCAGGCCCTAATCTGGTTCCGGCACGGCACGCTGAGCCTTTGGTTAATTCCTCTTCCTGGTGGGAAATGAGAGTTAAATTTGCCCGTCCAGACACCTCCAGCTAGTCTCTCATTGGTTCTCGCTATTCTTGTTCATCTTCCGCAGAAATTGCAAACTGGGCCAAACAGGAGGTTAAAGGCGCTGACTCTCCAAGTGGGGAGAGTGTTAGTAAAGCGTCTGGAATGTTGCACCCGAGTACCAGGGGAGGAAAACTGAGACATATTTGAACACGTCTCCCATTCACATGGTTGATCATACTCTGGGTTCCACATGCATGTTTTAGCTGAAGGAAGAATACCTTAAACCTGGGTAGTTGAAACCCGTGGAATGGGTACCATGCAATATGACTTCAAAGGGTCTTCATTTGCTCACCGAACCTCTCCAATCCTATCACTGCTGCGTTTGTGCCCCTGTACACATGCTTTTTTCTCTTTCGGAGACATAGCAATCCATAGGTTTTAAGATACTTACTAGTCAGGTACATTCTTAGGCGTTTAATATGCGGTGTTGAGTCCATTTCGTTGAGCAAGGAGTAGCTCTTGTCTATTCCATATTTGGCTTAAGGAACTTTATCTGTGCTCGTTTCAATCTCTGGTTTTATGCAGCACCCCAACTCACCTTTCCCCTTAAGCAAGCATAAGTTGGTTTTCTAAATTTGAGTCCCTGTTCTGTTCTGTAATTCAGTTCCTGTGTAGCCAAGTGTACATTCCGTGTATTACTGATATCTTATGATGTTTCTTTTTCTGTGTGACTTATTTCAGTTAGAATCATCATACCTGAATCCACTCATTGTGCTGCTAAGGGCCTGATGACATAGATTTCATTGCTGAGTGATATTGCTTTGTAAGTAAATACCACACCTTCTTTATCCATTTTTCACTTTCTGCGATGTTGAACTTGTACTGTAAACGAGGTTCTTGTAAACAGAGGCGTCCCAAACTTTGGGGTGGCTGTGTCTTTTTGATTTTAATTTCCCTAAGCTATAGGACCATAAGTGGAAGTGCCCTAGGCTCTGTTGCTTTGTTTTTTAGATGTTTCAGGAAACACCATACACTTCTCCCGAGTGTCTGTTGGCAATTTACATCCCGCCCATCAGCATAACAAGGCTCCCAGTTCTCCATGGCCTGTCCTGCCTTTCTGGATTTTACACTTTTTTCAGATGGCCCTTTTGACCGGGGGGAAGTGAGACTTCATTGTAGTGCAGATTTCCTTTGCAAGCTTGCTTGGTTGGCCAAAAAGGGCGTATGCGTTTTTTCCTGAATATATTCAGGAAAAAACGCATACGCCCTTTTTGGCCAAGTGCATCATTGTGGACGTTCTGCCTCTTTTCCTATGCTTTCAATGCAATTCCAGTCTACCTCCTGAAATCGGTTTCCTGCAATTCTGCCCCGCTTTCGAGTCCTCTTGGCAGCCTTACTTCAGTATATTTTTGGACGATAGCTGTCATTTATAACTCTGCAGGTTTGTGAATTACAGTGCCCCTGAGCTCCTTTCTTCAACTCGCTTTCTTGTGACCTGGCCGCAACACCGCAGGATGGCTTCAGGCCCTAATCTGGTTCCGGCACGGCACGCTGAGCCTTTGGTTAATTCCTCTTTCTGGTGGGAAATGAGAGTTAAATTTGCCCGTCCAGACACCTCCAGCTAGTCTCTCATTGGTTCTCGCTATTCCTGTTCATCTTCCGCAGAAATTGCAAACTGGGCCAAACAGGAGATTAAAGGCGCTGACTCTCCAAGTGGGGAGAGTGTTAGTAAAGCATCTGGAATGTTGCACCCGAGTACCAGGGGAGGAAAACTGAGACATATTTGAACACGTCTCCCGTTCACATGGTTGATCATACTCTGGGTTCCACATGCATGTTTTAGCTGAAGGAAGAATACCTTAAACCTGGAGAGTTGAGACCCATGGAATGGGTACCATGCAATATGACTTCAAAGGGTCTTCATTTGCTCACCGAACCTCTCCAATCCTATCACTGCTGCGTTTATGCCCCTGTACACACGCTTGATTCTCTTTTGGAGACATAGCAATCCATAGGTTTTAAGATACTTACTAGTCAGGTACATTCTTAGGCGTTTAATATGGGGTGTTGAGTCCATTTCGTTGAGCAAGGAGTAGCTCTTGTCTATTCCATATTTGGCTTAAGGAACTTTATCTGTGCTCGTTTCAATCTCTGGTTTTATGCAGCACCCCAACTCACCTTTCCCCTTAAGCAAGCATAAGTTGGTTTTCTAAATTTGAGACCCTGTTCTGTAATTCAGTTCCTGTGTAGCCAAGTTTACATTCCGTGTATTACTGATATCTTATGATATTTCTTTTTCTGTGTGACTTATTTCAGTTAGAATCATCGTATCTGAATCCACTCATTATGCTGCTACGGGCCTGATGACATAGATTTCATTGCTGAGTGATATTGCTTTGTAAGTAAATACCACAACTTCTTTATCCATTTTTCACTTTCTGCGATGTTGAACTTGTACGGTAAATGAGGTTCTTGTAAACAGAGGCGTCCCAAACTTTGGGGTGGCTGTGTCTTTTTGATTTTAATTTCCCTAAGCTATAGGACCATAAGTGGAAGTGCCCTAGGCTCTGTTGCTTTGTTTTTTAGATGTTTCAGGAAACACCATACACTTCTCCCGAGTGTCTGTTGGCAATTTACATCCCGCCCATCAGCATAACAAGGCTCCCAGTTCTCCATGGCCTGTCCTGCCTTTCTGGATTTTACACTTTTTTCAGATGGCCCTTTTGACCGGGGGGAAGTGAGACTTCATTGTAGTGCAGATTTCCTTTGCAAGCTTGCTTGGTTGGCCAAAAAGGGCGTATGCGTTTTTTCCTGAATATATTCAGGAAAAAACGCATACGCCCTTTTTGGCCAAGTGCATCATTGTGGACGTTCTGCCTCTTTTCCTATGCTTTCAATGCAATTCCAGTCTACCTCCTGAAATCGGTTTCCTGCAATTCTGCCCCGCTTTCGAGTCCTCTTGGCAGCCTTACTTCAGTATATTTTTGGACGATAGCTGTCATTTATAACTCTGCAGGTTTGTGAATTACAGTGCCCCTGAGCTCCTTTCTTCAACTCGCTTTCTTGTGACCTGGCCGCAACACCGCAGGATGGCTTCAGGCCCTAATCTGGTTCCGGCACGGCACGCTGAGCCTTTGGTTAATTCCTCTTCCTGGTGGGAAATGAGAGTTAAATTTGCCCGTCCAGACACCTCCAGCTAGTCTCTCATTGGTTCTCGCTATTCCTGTTCATCTTCCGCAGAAATTGCAAACTGGGCCAAACAGGAGATTAAAGGGGCGGACTCTCCAAGTCGGGAGAGTGTTAGTAAAGCGTCTGTAATGTTGCACCCGAGTACCAGGGTACGAAAACTGAGACATATTTGAACACGTCTCCCGATCACATGGTTGATCATACTCTAGGTTCCACATGCATGTTTTAGCTGAAGGAAGAATACCTTAAACCTGGGTAGTTGAAACCCTTGGAATGGGTACCATGCAATATGACTTCAAAGGGTCTTCATTTGCTCACCGAACCTCTCCAATCCTATCACTGCTGCGTTTATGCCCCTGTACACATGCTTGATTCTCTTTCGGAGACATAGCAATCCATAGGTTTTAAGATACTTACTAGTCAGGTACATTCTTAGGCGTTTAATATGCGGTGTTGAGTCCATTTCGTTGAGCAAGGAGTAGCTCTTGTCTATTCCATATTTGGCTTAAGGAACTTTATCTGTGCTCGTTTCAATCTCTGGTTTTATGCAGCACCCCAACTCACCTTTCCCCTTAAGCAAGCATAAGTTGGTTTTCTAAATTTGAGACCCTGTTCTGTTTTGGAATTCAGTTCCTGTGTAGCCAAGTTTACATTCCGTGTATTAGTGATATCTTATGATGTTTCTTTTTCTGTGTGACTTATTTCAGTGAGAATCATCGTACCTGAATCCACTCATTGTGCTGCTACGGGCCTGATGACATAGATTTCATTGCTGAGTGATACTGCATTGTACGTAAGTACCACACGTTCTTTATCCATTTTTCAATTTCTGTGATATTGAACTTGTACGGTAAACGAGGTTCTTGTAAACAGAGGCGTCCCAAACTTTGGGGTGGCTGTGTCTTTTTGATTTTAATTTCCCTAAGCTATAGGACCATAAGTGGAAGTGCCCTAGGCTCTGTTGCTTTGTTTTTTAGATGTTTCAGGAAACACCATACACTTCTCCCGAGTGTCTGTTGGCAATTTACATCCCGCCCATCAGCATAACAAGGCTCCCAGTTCTCCATGGCCTGTCCTGCCTTTCTGGATTTTACACTTTTTTCAGATGGCCCTTTTGACCGGGGGGAAGTGAGACTTCATTGTAGTGCAGATTTCCTTTGCAAGCTTGCTTGGTTGGCCAAAAAGGGCGTATGCGTTTTTTCCTGAATATATTCAGGAAAAAACGCATACGCCCTTTTTGGCCAAGTGCATCATTGTGGACGTTCTGCCTCTTTTCCTATGCTTTCAATGCAATTCCAGTCTACCTCCTGAAATCGGTTTCCTGCAATTCTGCCCCGCTTTCGAGTCCTCTTGGCAGCCTTACTTCAGTATATTTTTGGACGATAGCTGTCATTTATAACTCTGCAGGTTTATGAATTACAGTGCCCCTGAGCTCCTTTCTTCAACTCGCTTTCTTGTGACCTGGCCGCAACACCGCAGGATGGCTTCAGGCCTTAATCTGGTTCCAGCACGGCACGCTGAGCCTTTGGTTATTTCCTCTTCCTGGTGGGAAATGAGAGTTAAATTTGCCCGTCCAGACACCTCCAGCTAGTCTCTCATTGGTTCTCCCTATTCCTGTTCATCTTCCGCAGATATTGCAAACTGGGCCAAACAGGAGGTAAAAGGCGCTGACTTTCCAAGTGGGGAGAGTGTTAGTAAAGCGTCTGGAATGTTGCACCCGAGTACCAGGGTACGAAAACTGAGACATATTTGAACACGTCTCCCGTTCACACGGTTGATCATACTCTGGGTTCCACATGCATGTTTTAGCTGAAGGAAGAATACCTTAAACCTGGAGAGTTGAGACCCGTGGAATGGGTACCATGCAATATGACTTCAAAGGGTCTTCATTTGTTCACCGAACCTCTCCAATCCTATCACTGCTGCGTTTGTGCCCCTGTACACATGCTTGATTCTCTTTCGGAGACATAGCAATCCATAGGTTTTAAGATACTTACTAGTCAGGTACATTCTTAGGCGTTTAATATGCGGTGTTGAGTCCATTTCGTTGAGCAAGGAGTAGCTCTTGTCTATTCCATATTTGGCTTAAGGAACTTTATCTGTGCTCGTTTCAATCTCTGGTTTTATGCAGCACCCCAACTCACCTTTCCCCTTAAGCAAGCATAAGTTGGTTTTCTAAATTTGAGTCCCTGTTCTGTTCTGTAATTCAGTTCCTGTGTAGCCAAGTGTACATTCCGTGTATTACTGATATCTTATGATGTTTCTTTTTCTGTGTGACTTATTTCAGTTAGAATCATCATACCTGAATCCACTCATTGTGCTGCTAAGGGCCTGATGACATAGATTTCATTGCTGAGTGATATTGCTTTGTAAGTAAATACCACACCTTCTTTATCCATTTTTCACTTTCTGCGATGTTGAACTTGTACTGTAAACGAGGTTGTTGTAAACAGAGGCGTCCCAAACTTTGGGGTGGCTGTGTCTTTTTGATTTTAATTTCCCTAAGCTATAGGACCATAAGTGGAAGTGCCCTAGGCTCTGTTGCTTTGTTTTTTAGATGTTTCAGGAAACACCATACACTTCTCCCTAGTGTCTGTTGGCAATTTACATCCCGCCCATCAGCATAACAAGGCTCCCAGTTCTCCATGGCCTGTCCTGCCTTTCTGGATTTTACACTTTTTTCAGATGGCCCTTTTGACCGGGGGGAAGTGAGACTTCATTGTAGTGCAGATTTCCTTTGCAAGCTTGCTTGGTTGGCCAAAAAGGGCGTATGCGTTTTTTCCTGAATATATTCAGGAAAAAACGCATACGCCCTTTTTGGCCAAGTGCATCATTGTGGACGTTCTGCCTCTTTTCCTATGCTTTCAATGCAATTCCAGTCTACCTCCTGAAATCGGTTTCCTGCAATTCTGCCCCGCTTTCAAGTCCTCTTGGCAGCCTTACTTCAGTATATTTTTGGACGATAGCTGTCATTTATAACTCTGCAGGTTTGTGAATTACAGTGGCCCTGAGCTCCTTTCTTCAACTCGCTTTCTTTTGAGCTGGCCGCAACACCGCAGGATGGCTTCAGGCCCTAATCTGGTTCCGGCACGGCACGCTGAGCCTTTGGTTATTTCCTCTTCCTGGTGGGAAATGAGAGTTAAATTTGCCCGTCCAGACACCTCCAGCTAGTCTCTCATTGGTGTTCCCTATTCCTGTTCATCTTCCGCAGAAATTGCAAACTGGGCCAAACAGGAAGTTAAAGGCGCTGACTCTCCAAGTGGGGAGAGTGTTACTAAAGCGTCTGGAATGTTGCACCCGAGTACCAGGGGAGGAAAACTGAGACATATTTGAACACGTCTCCCGTTCACATGGTTGATCATACTCGGGGTTCCACATGCATGTTTTAGCTGAAGGAAGAATACCTTAAACCTGGAGAGTTGAGACCCGTGGAATGGGTACCATGCAATATGACTTCAAAGGGTCTTCATTTGCTCACCGAACCTCTCCAATCCTATCACTGCTGCGTTTATGCCCCTGTACACACGCTTGATTCTCTTTTGGAGACATAGCAATCCATAAGTTTTAAGATACTTACTAGTCAGGTACATTCTTAGGCGTTTAATATGGGGTGTTGAGTCCATTTTATTGAGCAAGGAGTAGCTCTTGTCTAGTCCATATTTGGCTTAAGGAACTTTATCTGTGCTCATTTCAATCTCTGGTTTTATGCAGCACCCCAACTCACCTTTCCCCTTAAGCAAGCATAAGTTGGTTTTCTAAATTTGAGACCCTGTTCTGTTTTGGAATTCAGTTCCTGTGTAGCCAAGTTTACATTCCGTGTATTACTGATATCTTATGATGTTTCTTTTTCTGTGTGACTTATTTCAGTGAGAATCATCGTACCTGAATCCACTCATTATGCTGCTACGGGCCTGATGACATAGATTTCATTGCTGAGTGATACTGCATTGTACGTAAGTACCACAAGTTCTTTATCCATTTTTCACTTTCTGCGATGTTGAACTTGTACGGTAAACGAGGTTCTTGTAAACAGAGGCGTCCCAAACTTTGGGGTGGCTGTGTCTTTTTGATTTTAATTTCCCTAAGCTATAGGACCATAAGTGGAAGTGCCCTAGGCTCTGTTGCTTTGTTTTTTAGATGTTTCAGGAAACACCATACACTTCTCCCGAGTGTCTGTTGGCAATTTACATCCCGCCCATCAGCATAACAAGGCTCCCAGTTCTCCATGGCCTGTCCTGCCTTTCTGGATTTTACACTTTTTTCAGATGGCCCTTTTGACCAGGGGGAAGTGAGACTTCATTGTAGTGCAGATTTCCTTTGCAAGCTTGCTTGGTTGGCCAAAAAGGGCGTATGCGTTTTTTCCTGAATATATTCAGGAAAAAACGCATACGCCCTTTTTGGCCAAGTGCATCATTGTGGACGTTCTGCCTCTTTTCCTATGCTTTCAATGCAATTCCAGTCTACCTCCTGAAATCGGTTTCCTGCAATTCTGCCCCGCTTTCGAGTCCTCTTGGCAGCCTTACTTCAGTATATTTTTGGACGATAGCTGTCATTTATAACTCTGCAGGTTTGTGAATTACAGTGCCCCTGAGCTCCTTTCTTCAACTCGCTTTCTTGTGACCTGGCCGCAACACCGCAGGATGGCTTCAGGGCCTAATCTGGTTCCGGCCCGGCACGCTGAGCTTTTGGTTATTTCCTCTTCCTGGTGGGAAATGAGAGTTAAATTTGCCCGTCCAGACACCTCCAGCTAGTCTCTCATTGGTTCTCGCTATTCCTGTTCATCTTCCGCAGAAATTGCAAACTGGGCCAAACAGGAGATTAAAGGGACGGACTCTCCAAGTGGGGAGAGTGTTAGGAAAGCGTCTGGAATGTTGCACCCGAGTACCAGGGTACGAAAACTGAGACATATTTGAACACGTCTCCCGATCACATGGTTGATCATACTCTAGGTTCCACATGCATGTTTTCGCTGAAGGAAGAATACCTTAAACCTGGGTAGTTGAAACCCGTGGAATGGGTACCATGCAATATGACTTCAAAGGGTCTTCATTTGCTCACCGAACCTCTCCAATCCTATCACTGCTGCGTTTGTGCCCCTGTACACATGCTTTTTTCTCTTTCGGAGACATAGCAATCCATAGGTTTTAAGATACTTACTAGTCAGGTACATTCTTAGGCGTTTAATATGCGGTGTTGAGTCCATTTCGTTGAGCAAGGAGTAGCTCTTGTCTATTCCATATTTGGCTTAAGGAACTTTATCTGTGCTCGTTTCAATCTCTGGTTTTATGCAGCACCCCAACTCACCTTTCCCCTTAAGCAAGCATAAGTTGGTTTTCTAAATTTGAGTCCCTGTTCTGTTCTGTAATTCAGTTCCTGTGTAGCCAAGTGTACATTCCGTGTATTACTGATATCTTATGATGTTTCTTTTTCTGTGTGACTTATTTCAGTTAGAATCATCATACCTGAATCCACTCATTGTGCTGCTAAGGGCCTGATGACATAGATTTCATTGCTGAGTGATATTGCTTTGTAAGTAAATACCACACCTTCTTTATCCATTTTTCACTTTCTGCGATGTTGAACTTGTACTGTAAACGAGGTTCTTGTAAACAGAGGCGTCCCAAACTTTGGGGTGGCTGTGTCTTTTTGATTTTAATTTCCCTAAGCTATAGGACCATAAGTGGAAGTGCCCTAGGCTCTGTTGCTTTGTTTTTTAGATGTTTCAGGAAACACCATACACTTCTCCCGAGTGTCTGTTGGCAATTTACATCCCGCCCATCAGCATAACAAGGCTCCCAGTTCTCCATGGCCTGTCCTGCCTTTCTGGATTTTACACTTTTTTCAGATGGCCCTTTTGACCGGGGGGAAGTGAGACTTCATTGTAGTGCAGATTTCCTTTGCAAGCTTGCTTGGTTGGCCAAAAAGGGCGTATGCGTTTTTTCCTGAATATATTCAGGAAAAAACGCATACGCCCTTTTTGGCCAAGTGCATCATTGTGGACGTTCTGCCTCTTTTCCTATGCTTTCAATGCAATTCCAGTCTACCTCCTGAAATCGGTTTCCTGCAATTCTGCCCCGCTTTCGAGTCCTCTGGGCAGCCTTACTTCAGTATATTTTTGGACGATAGCTGTCATTTATAACTCTGCAGGTTTGTGAATTACAGTGCCCCTGAGCTCCTTTCTTCAACTCGCTTTCTTGTGACCTGGCCGCAACACCGCAGGATGGCTTCAGGCCCTAATCTGGTTCCGGCACGGCACGCTGAGCCTTTGGTTAATTCCTCTTTCTGGTGGGAAATGAGAGTTAAATTTGCCCGTCCAGACACCTCCAGCTAGTCTCTCATTGGTTCTCGCTATTCCTGTTCATCTTCCGCAGAAATTGCAAACTGGGCCAAACAGGAGATTAAAGGCGCTGACTCTCCAAGTGGGGAGAGTGTTAGTAAAGCGTCTGGAATGTTGCACCCGAGTACCAGGGGAGGAAAACTGAGACATATTTGAACACGTCTCCCGATCACATGGTTGATCATACTCTGGGTTCCACATGCATGTTTTAGCTGAAGGAAGAATACCTTAAACCTGGAGAGTTGAGACCCGTGGAATGGGTACCATGCAATATGACTTCAAAGGGTCTTCATTTGCTCACCGAACCTCTCCAATCCTATCACTGCTGCGTTTATGCCCCTGTACACACGCTTGATTCTCTTTTGGAGACATAGCAATCCATAGGTTTTAAGATACTTACTAGTCAGGTACATTCTTAGGCGTTTAATATGGGGTGTTGAGTCCATTTCGTTGAGCAAGGAGTAGCTCTTGTCTATTCCATATTTGGCTTAAGGAACTTTATCTGTGCTCGTTTCAATCTCTGGTTTTATGCAGCACCCCAACTCACCTTTCCCCTTAAGCAAGCAAAAGTTGGTTTTCTAAATTTGAGACCCTGTTCTGTAATTCAGTTCCTGTGTAGCCAAGTTTACATTCCGTGTATTACTGATATCTTATGATGTTTCTTTTTCTGTGTGACTTATTTCAGTTAGAATCATCGTACCTGAATCCACTCATTATGCTGCTACGGGCCTGATGACATAGATTTCATTGTTGAGTGATATTGCTTTGTAAGTAAATACCACAACTTCTTTATCCATTTTTCACTTTCTGCGATGTTGAACTTGTACGGTAAATGAGGTTCTTGTAAACAGAGGCGTCCCAAACTTTGGGGTGGCTGTGTCTTTTTGATTTTAATTTCCCTAAGCTATAGGACCATAAGTGGAAGTGCCCTAGGCTCTGTTGCTTTGTTTTTTAGATGTTTCAGGAAACACCATACACTTCTCCCGAGTGTCTGTTGGCAATTTACATCCCGCCCATCAGCATAACAAGGCTCCCAGTTCTCCATGGCCTGTCCTGCCTTTCTGGATTTTACACTTTTTTCAGATGGCCCTTTTGACCGGGGGGAAGTGAGACTTCATTGTAGTGCAGATTTCCTTTGCAAGCTTGCTTGGTTGGCCAAAAAGGGCGTATGCGTTTTTTCCTGAATATATTCAGGAAAAAACGCATACGCCCTTTTTGGCCAAGTGCATCATTGTGGACGTTCTGCCTCTTTTCCTATGCTTTCAATGCAATTCCAGTCTACCTCCTGAAATCGGTTTCCTGCAATTCTGCCCCGCTTTCGAGTCCTCTTGGCAGCCTTACTTCAGTATATTTTTGGACGATAGCTGTCATTTATAACTCTGCAGGTTTGTGAATTACAGTGCCCCTGAGCTCCTTTCTTCAACTGGCTTTCTTGTGACCTGGCCGCAACACCGCAGGATGGCTTCAGGCCCTAATCTGGTTCCGGCACGGCACGCTGAGCCTTTGGTTAATTCCTCTTCCTGGTGGGAAATGAGAGTTAAATTTGCCCGTCCAGACACCTCCAGCTAGTCTCTCATTGGTTCTCACTATTCCTGTTCATCTTCCGCAGAAATTGCAAACTGGGCCAAACAGGAGATTAAAGGGGCGGACTCTCCAAGTCGGGAGAGTGTTAGTAAAGCGTCTGGAATGTTGCACCCGAGTACCAGGGTACGAAAACTGAGACATATTTGAACACGTCTCCCGATCACATGGTTGATCATACTCTAGGTTCCACATGCATGTTTTAGCTGAAGGAAGAATACCTTAAACCTGGGTAGTTGAAACCCTTGGAATGGGTACCATGCAATATGACTTCAAAGGGTCTTCATTTGCTCACCGAACCTCTCCAATCCTATCACTGCTGTGTTTATGCCCCTGTACACATGCTTGATTCTCTTTCGGAGACATAGCAATCCATAGGTTTTAAGATATTTACTAGTCAAGTACATTCTTAGGCGTTTAATATGCGGTGTTGAGTCCATTTCGTTGAGCAAGGAGTAGCTCTTGTCTAGTCCATATTTGGCTTAAGGAACTTTATCTGTGCTCGTTTCAATCTCTGGTTTTATGCAGCACCCCAACTCACCTTTCCCCTTAAGCAAGCATAAGTTGGTTTTCTAAATTTGAGACCGTGTTCTGTTCTGTAATTCAGTTCCTGTGTAGCCAAGTTTACATTCCGTGTATTACTGATATCTTATGATGTTTCTTTTTCTGTGTGACTTATTTCAGTTAGAATCATCATACCTGAATCCACTCATTGTGCTGCTAAGGGCCTGATGACATAGATTTCATTGCTGAGTGATATTGCTTTGTAAGTAAATACCACACCTTCTTTATCCATTTTTCACTTTCTGCGATGTTGAACTTGTACTGTAAACGAGGTTCTTGTAAACAGAGGCGTCCCAAACTTTGGGGTGGCTGTGTCTTTTTGATTTTAATTTCCCTAAGCTATAGGACCATAGGTGGAAGTGCCCTAGGCTCTGTTGCTTTGTTTTTTAGATGTTTCAGGAAACACCATACACTTCTCCCGAGTGTCTGTTGGCAATTTACATCCCGCCCATCAGCATAACAAGGCTCCCAGTTCTCCATGGCCTGTCCTGCCTTTCTGGATTTTACACTTTTTTCAGATGGCCCTTTTGACCGGGGGGAAGTGAGACTTCATTGTAGTGCAGATTTCCTTTGCAAGCTTGCTTGGTTGGCCAAAAAGGGCGTATGCGTTTTTTCCTGAATATATTCAGGAAAAAACGCATACGCCCTTTTTGGCCAAGTGCATCATTGTGGACGTTCTGCCTCTTTTCCTATGCTTTCAATGCAATTCCAGTCTACCTCCTGAAATCGGTTTCCTGCAATTCTGCCCCGCTTTCAAGTCCTCTTGGCAGCCTTACTTCAGTATATTTTTGGACGATAGCTGTCATTTATAACTCTGCAGGTTTGTGAATTACAGTGCCCCTGAGCTCCTTTCTTCAACTCGCTTTCTTTTGAGCTGGCCGCAACACCGCAGGATGGCTTCAGGCCCTAATCTGGTTCCGGCACGGCACGCTGAACCTTTGGTTAATTCCTCTTCCTGGTGGGAAATGAGAGTTAAATTTGCCCGTCCAGACACCTCCAGCTAGTCTCTCATTGGTTCTCGCTATTCCTGTTCATCTTCCGCAGAAATTGCAAACTGGGCCAAACAGGAGGTTAAAGGGACTGACTCTCCAAGTCGGGAGAGTGTTAGTAAAGCGTCTGGAATGTTGCACCCGAGTACCAGGGTACGAAAACTGAGACATATTTGAACACGTCTCCCAATCACATGGTTGATCATACTCTAGGTTCCACATGCATGTTTTAGCTGAAGGAAGAATACCTTAAACCTGGGTAGTTGAAACCCGTGGAATGGGTACCATGCAATATGACTTCAAAGGGTCTTCATTTGCTCACCGAACCTCTCCAATCCTATCACTGCTGCGTTTATGCCACTGTACACATGCTTGATTCTCCTTCGGAGACATAGCAATCCATAGGTTTTAAGATACTTACTAGTCAGGTACATTCTTAGGCGTTTAATATGGGGTGTTGAGTCCATTTCGTTGAGCAAGGAGTAGCTCTTGTCTAGTCCATATTTGGCTTAAGGAACTTTATCTGTGCTCATTTCAATCTCTGGTTTTATGCAGCACCCCAACTCACCTTTCCCCTTAAGCAAGCATAAGTTGGTTTTCTAAATTTGAGACCCTGTTCTGTTTTGGAATTCAGTTCCTGTGTAGCCAAGTTTACATTCCGTGTATTACTGATATCTTATGATGTTTCTTTTTCTGTGTGACTTATTTCAGTGAGAATCATCGTACCTGAATCCACTCATTATGCTGCTACGGGCCTGATGACATAGATTTCATTTCTGAGTGATACTGCATTGTACGTAAGTACCACAAGTTCTTTATCCATTTTTCACTTTCTGTGATATTGAACTTGTACGGTAAACGAGGCTCTTGTAAACAGAGGCGTCCCAAACTTTGGGGTGGCTGTGTCTTTTTGATTTTAATTTCCCTAAGCTATAGGACCATAAGTGGAAGTGCCCTAGGCTCTGTTGCTTTGTTTTTTAGATGTTTCAGGAAACACCATACACTTCTCCCGAGTGTCTGTTGGCAATTTACATCCCGCCCATCAGCATAACAAGGCTCCCAGTTCTCCATGGCCTGTCCTGCCTTTCTGGATTTTACACTTTTTTCAGATGGCCCTTTTGACCGGGGGGAAGTGAGACTTCATTGTAGTGCAGATTTCCTTTGCAAGCTTGCTTGGTTGGCCAAAAAGGGCGTATGCGTTTTTTCCTGAATATATTCAGGAAAAAACGCATACGCCCTTTTTGGCCAAGTGCATCATTGTGGACGTTCTGCCTCTTTTCCTATGCTTTCAATGCAATTCCAGTCTACCTCCTGAAATCGGTTTCCTGCAATTCTGCCCCGCTTTCAAGTCCTCTTGGCAGCCTTACTTCAGTATATTTTTGGACGATAGCTGTCATTTATAACTCTGCAGGTTTGTGAATTACAGTGCCCCTGAGCTCCTTTCTTCAACTCGCTTTCTTTTGAGCTGGCCGCAACACCGCAGGATGGCTTCAGGCCCTAATCTGGTTCCGGCACGGCACGCTGAGCCTTTGGTTAATTCCTCTTTCTGGTGGGAAATGAGAGTTAAATTTGCCCGTCCAGACACCTCCAGCTAGTCTCTCATTGGTTCTCGCTATTCCTGTTCATCTTCCGCAGAAATTGCAAACTGGGCCAAACAGGAGATTAAAGGGACGGACTCTCCAAATCGGGAGAGTGTTAGTAAAGCGTCTGGAATGTTGCACCGAGTACCAGGGTACGAAAACTGAGACATATTTGAACACGTCTCCCGATCACATGGTTGATCATACTCTAGGTTCCACATGCATGTTTTAGCTGAAGGAAGAATACCTTAAACCTGGGTAGTTGAAACCCGTGGAATGGGTACCATGCAATATGACTTCAAAGGGTCTTCATTTGCTCACCGAACCTCTCCAATCCTATCACTGCTGCGTTTATGCCCCTGTACAAATGCTTGATTCTCTTTCGGAGACATAGCAATCCATAGGTTTTAAGATACTTACTAGTCAGGTACATTCTTAGGCGTTTAATATGCGGTATTGAGTCCATTTCGTTGAGCAAGGAGTAGCTCTTGTCTATTCCATATTTGGCTTAAGGAACTTTATCTGTGCTCGTTTCAATCTCTGGTTTTATGCAGCACCCCAACTCACCTTTCCCCTTAAGCAAGCATAAGTTGGTTTTCTAAATTTGAGACCCTGTTCTGTTTTGGAATTCAGTTCCTGTGTAGCCAAGTTTACATTCCGTGTATTAGTGATATCTTATGATGTTTCTTTTTCTGTGTGACTTATTTCAGTTAGAATCATCGTACCTGAATCCACTCATTATGCTGCTACGGGCCTGATGACATAGATTTCATTGCTGAGTGATATTGCATTGTACGTAAGTACCACAAGTTCTTTATCCATTTTTCACTTTCTGTGATATTGAACTTGTACGGTAAACAAGGTTCTTGTAAACAGAGGCGTCCCAAACTTTGGGGTGGCTGTGTCTTTTTGATTTTAATTTCCCTAAGCTATAGGACAATAAGTGGAAGTGCCCTAGGCTCTGTTGCTTTGTTTTTTAGATGTTTCAGGAAACACCATACACTTCTCCCGAGTGTCTGTTGGCAATTTACATCCCGCCCATCAGCTTAACAAGGCTCCCAGTTCTCCATGGCCTGTCCTGCCTTTCTGGATTTTACACTTTTTTCAGATGGCCCTTTTGACCGGGGGGAAGTGAGACTTCATTGTAGTGCATATTTCCTTTGCAAGCTTGCTTGGTTGTCCAAAAAGGGCGTATGCGTTTTTTCCTGAATATATTCAGGAAAAAACGCATACGCCCTTTTTGGCCAAGTGCATCATTGTGGACGTTCTGCCTCTTTTCCTATGCTTTCAATGCAATTCCAGTCTACCTCCTGAAATCGGTTTCCTGCAATTCTGCCCCGTTTTCAAGTCCTCTTGGCAGCCTTACTTCCGTATATTTTTGGACGATAGCTGTCATTTATAACTCTGCAGGTTTGTGAATTACAGTGCCCCTGAGCTCCTTTCTTCAACTCGCTTTCTTGTGACCTGGCCGCAACACCGCAGGATGGCTTCAGGCCCTAATCTGGTTCCGGCCCGGCACGCTGAGCCTTTGGTTATTTCCTCTTCCTGGTGGGAAATGAGAGTTAAATTTGCCCGTCCAGACACCTCCAGCTAGTCTCTCATTGGTTCTCGCTATTCCTGTTCATCTTCCGCAGAAATTGCAAACTGGGCCAAACAGGAGGTTAAAGGCGCTGACTCTCCAAGTGGGGAGAGTGTTAGTAAAGCGTCTGGAATGTTGCACCCGATTACCAGGGGAGGATAACTGAGACATATTTGAACACGTCTCCCGTTCACACGGTTGATCATACTCTGGGTTCCACATGCATGTTTTAGCTGAAGGAAGAATACCTTAAACCTGGAGAGTTGAGACCCGTGGAATGGGTACCATGCAATATGACTTCAAAGGGTCTTCATTTGCTCACCGAACCTCTCCAATCCTATCACTGCTGCGTTTATGCCCCTGTACACACGCTTGATTCTCTTTTGGAGACATAGCAATCCATAGGTTTGAAGATACTTACTAGTCAGGTACATTCTTAGGCGTTTAATATGGGGTGTTGAGTCCATTTCGTTGAGCAAGGAGTAGCTCTTGTCTATTCCATATTTGGCTTAAGGAACTTTATCTGTGCTCATTTCAATCTCTGGTTTTATGCAGCACCCCAACTCACCTTTCCCCTTAAGCAAGCATAAGTTGGTTTTCTAAATTTGAGACCCTGTTCTGTTCTGTAATTCAGTTCCTGTGTAGCCAAGTTTACATTCCGTGTATTACTGATATCTTATGATGTTTCTTTTTCTGTGTGACTTATTTCAGTTAGAATCATCGTACCTGAATCCACTCATTATGCTGCTACGGGCCTGATGACATAGATTTCATTGCTGAGTGATACTGCATTGTACGTAAGTACCACAAGTTCTTTATCCATTTTTCACTTTCTGTGATATTGAACTTGTACGGTAAACAAGGTTCTTGTAAACAGAGGCGTCCCAAACTTTGGGGTGGCTGTGTCTTTTTGATTTTAATTTCCCTAAGCTATAGGACCATAAGTGGAAGTGCCCTAGGCTCTGTTGCTTTGTTTTTTAGATGTTTCAGGAAACACCATACACTTCTCCCGAGTGTCTGTTGGCAATTTACATCCCGCCCATCAGCTTAACAAGGCTCCCAGTTCTCCATGGCCTGTCCTGCCTTTCTGGATTTTACACTTTTTTCAGATGGCCCTTTTGACCGGGGGGAAGTGAGACTTCATTGTAGTGCAGATTTCCTTTGCAAGCTTGCTTGGTTGGCCAAAAAGGGCGTATGCGTTTTTTCCTGAATATATTCAGGAAAAAACGCATACGCCCTTTTTGGCCAAGTGCATCATTGTGGACGTTCTGCCTCTTTTCCTATGCTTTCAATGCAATTCCAGTCTACCTCCTGAAATCGGTTTCCTGCAATTCTGCCCCGTTTTCAAGTCCTCTTGGCAGCCTTACTTCCATATATTTTTGGACGATAGCTGTCATTTATAACTCTGCAGGTTTGTGAATTACAGTGCCCCTGAGCTCCTTTCTTCAACTGGCTTTCTTGTGACCTGGCCGCAACACCGCAGGATGGCTTCAGGCCGTAATCTGGTTCCGGCACGGCACGCTGAGCCTTTGGTTAATTCCTCTTCCTGGTGGGAAATGAGAGTTAAATTTGCCCGTCCAGACACCTCCAGCTAGTCTCTCATTGGTTCTCGCTATTCCTGTTCATCTTCCTCAGAAATTGCAAACTGGGCCAAACAGGAGATTAAAGGGGCGGACTCTCCAAGTCGGGAGAGTGTTAGTAAAGCGTCTGGAATGTTGCACCCGAGTACCAGGGTACGAAAACTGAGACATATTTGAACACGTCTCCCGATCACATGGTTGATCATACTCTAGGTTCCACATGCATGTTTTAGCTGAAGGAAGAATACCTTAAACCTGGGTAGTTGAAACCCTTGGAATGGGTACCATGCAATATGACTTCAAAGGGTCTTCATTTGCTCACCGAACCTCTCCAATCCTATCACTGCTGCGTTTATGCCCCTGTACACATGCTTGATTCTCTTTCGGAGACATAGCAATCCATAGGTTTTAAGATACTTACTAGTCAGGTACATTCTTAGGCGTTTAATATGCGGTGTTGAGTCCATTTCGTTGAGCAAGGAGTAGCTCTTGTCTATTCCATATTTGGCTTAAGGAACTTTATCTGTGCTCGTTTCAATCTCTGGTTTTATGCAGCACCCCAACTCACCTTTACCCTTAAGCAAGCATAAGTTGGTTTTCTAAATTTGAGACCCTGTTCTGTTCTGTAATTCAGTTCCTGTGTAGCCAAGTTTACATTCCGTGTATTACTGATATCTTATGATGTTTCTTTTTCTGTGTGACTTATTTCAGTTAGAATCATCATACCTGAATCCACTCATTGTGCTGCTAAGGACCTGATGACATAGATTTCATTGCTGAGTGATATTGCTTTGTAAGTAAATACCACACCTTCTTTATCCATTTTTCACTTTCTGCGATGTTGAACTTGTACTGTAAACGAGGTTCTTGTAAACAGAGGTGTCCCAAACTTTGGGGTGGCTGTGTCTTTTTGATTTTAATTTCCCTAAGCTATAGGACCATAAGTGGAAGTGCCCTAGGCTCTGTTGCTTTGTTTTTTAGATGTTTCAGGAAACACCATACACTTCTCCCGAGTGTCTGTTGGCAATTTACATCCCGCCCATCAGCATAACAAGGCTCCCAGTTCTCCATGGCCTGTCCTGCCTTTCTGGATTTTACACTTTTTTCAGATGGCCCTTTTGACCGGGGGGAAGTGAGACTTCATTGTAGTGCAGATTTCCTTTGCAAGCTTGCTTGGTTGGCCAAAAAGGGCGTATGCGTTTTTTCCTGAATATATTCAGGAAAAAACGCATACGCCCTTTTTGGCCAAGTGCATCATTGTGGACTTTCTGCCTCTTTTCCTATGCTTTCAATGCAATTCCAGTCTACCTCCTGAAATCGGTTTCCTGCAATTCTGCCCCGCTTTCAAGTCCTCTTGGCAGCCCTACTTCAGTATATTTTTGGACGATAGCTGTCATTTATAACTCTGCAGGTTTGTGAATTACAGTGCCCCTGAGCTCCTTTCTTCAACTGGCTTTCTTGTGACCTGGCCGCAACACCGCAGGATGGCTTCAGGCCGTAATCTGGTTCCGGCACGGCACGCTGAGCCTTTGGTTAATTCCTCTTCCTGGTGGGAAATGAGAGTTAAATTTGCCCGTCCAGACACCTCCAGCTAGTCTCTCATTGGTTCTCGCTATTCCTGTTCATCTTCCGCAGAAATTGCAAACTGGGCCAAACAGGAGATTAAAGGGACGGACTCTCCAAGTCGGGAGAGTGTTAGTAAAGCGTCTGGAATGTTGCACCCGAGTACCAGGGTACGAAAACTGAGACATATTTGAACACGTCTCCCGTTCACACGGTTGATCATACTCTGGGTTCCACATGCATGTTTTAGCTGAAGGAAGAATACCTTAAACCTGGAGAGTTGAGACCCGTGGAATGGGTACCATGCAATATGACTTCAAAGGGTCTTCATTTGTTCACCGAACCTCTCCAATCCTATCACTGCTGCGTTTATGCGCCTGTACACATGCTTGATTCTCTTTCGGAGACATAGCAATCCATAGGTTTTAAGATACTTACTAGTCAGGTACATTCTTAGGCGTTTAATATGCGGTGTTCAGTCCATTTCGTTGAGCAAGGAGTAGCTCTTGTCTATTCCATATTTGGCTTAAGGAACTTTATCTGTGCTCATTTCAATCTCTGGTTTTATGCAGCACCCCAACTCACCTTTCCCCTTAAGCAAGCATAAGTTGGTTTTCTAAATTTGAGACCCTGTTCTGTTCTGTAATTCAGTTCCTGTGTAGCCAAGTTTACATTCCGTGTATTACTGATATCTTATGATGTTTCTTTTTCTGTGTGACTTATTTCAGTTAGAATCATCATACCTGAATCCACTCATTGTGCTGCTAAGGGCCTGATGACATAGATTTCATTGCTGAGTGATATTGCTTTGTAAGTAAATACCACATGTTCTTTATCCATTTTTCACTTTCTGCGATGTTGAACTTGTACTGTAAACGAAGTTCTTGTAAACAGAGGCGTCCCAAACTTTGGGGTGGCTGTGTCTTTTTTATTTTAATTTCCCTAAGCTATAGGACCATAAGTGGAAGTGCCCTAGGCTCTGTTGCTTTGTTTTTTAGATGTTTCCGGAAACACCATACACTTCTCCCGAGTGTCTGTTGGCAATTTACATCCCGCCCATCAGCATAACAAGGCTCCCAGTTCTCCATGGCCTGTCCTGCCTTTCTGGATTTTACACTTTTTTCAGATGGCCCTTTTGACCGGGGGGAAGTGAGACTTCATTGTAGTGCAGATTTCCTTTGCAAGCTTGCTTGGTTGGCCAAAAAGGGCGTATGCGTTTTTTCCTGAATATATTCAGGAAAAAACGCATACGCCCTTTTTGGCCAAGTGCATCATTGTGGACGTTCTGCCTCTTTTCCTATGCTTTCAAAGCAATTCCAGTCTACCTCCTGAAATCGGTTTCCTGCAATTCTGCCCCGCTTTCAAGTCCTCTTGGCAGCCTTACTTCAGTATATTTTTGGACGATAGCTGTCATTTATAACTCTGCAGGTTTGTGAATTACAGTGCCCCTGAGCTCCTTTCATCAACTCGCTTTCTTTTGAGCTGGCCGCAACACCACAGAATGGCTTCAGGCCCTAATCTGGTTCCGGCCCGGCACGCTGAGCCTTTGGTTATTTCCTCTTCCTGGTGGGAAATGAGAGTTAAATTTGCCCGTCCAGACACCTCCTGCTAGTCTCTCATTGGTTCTCCCTATTCCTGTTCATCTTCCGCAGAAATTGCAAACTGGGCCAAACAGGAGGTTAAAGGCGCTGACTCTCCAAGTGGGGAGAGTGTTAGTAAAGCGTCTGGAATGTTGCACCCGAGTACCAGGGGAGGAAAACTGAGACATATTTGAACACGTCTCCCGTTCACATGGTTGATCATACTCTGGGTTCCACATGCATGTTTTAGCTGAAGGAAGAATACCTTAAACCTGGAGAGTTGAGACCCGTGGAATGGGTACCATGCAATATGACTTCAAAGGGTCTTCATTTGCTCACCGAACCTCTCCAATCCTATCACTGCTGCGTTTATGCCCCTGTACACATGCTTGATTCTCTTTCAGAGACATAGCAATCCATAGGTTTTAAGATACTTACTAGTCAGGTACATTCTTAGGCGTTTAATATGCGGTGTTAAGTCCATTTCGTTGAGCAAGGAGTAGCTCTTGTCTATTCCATATTTGGCTTAAGGAACTTTATCTGTGCTCGTTTCAATCTCTGGTTTTATCCAGCACCCCAACTCACCTTTACCCTTAAGCAAGCATAAGTTGGTTTTCTAAATTTGAGACCCTGTTCTGTTCTGTAATTCAGTTCCTGTGTAGCCAAGTTTACATTCCGTGTATTACTGATATCTTATGATGTTTCTTTTTCTGTGTGACTTATTTCAGCTAGAATCATCGTACCTGAATCCACTCATTGTGCTGCTACGGGCCTGATGACATAGATTTCATTGCTGAGTGATATTGCTTTGTAAGTAAATACCACACCTTCTTTATCCATTTTTCACTTTCTGCGATGTTGAACTTGTACTGTAAACGAGGTTCTTGTAAACAGAGGCGTCCCAAACTTTGGGGTGGCTGTGTCTTTTTGATTTTAATTTCCCTAAGCTATAGGACCATAAGTGGAAGTGCCCTAGGCTCTGTTGCTTTGTTTTTTAGATGTTTCAGGAAACACCATACACTTCTCCCGAGTGTCTGTTGGCAATTTACATCCCGCCCATCAGCTTAACAAGGCTCCCAGTTCTCCATGGCCTGTCCTGCCTTTCTGGATTTTACACTTTTTTCAGATGGCCCTTTTGACCGGGGGGAAGTGAGACTTCATTGTAGTGCAGATTTCCTTTGCAAGCTTGCTTGGTTGGCCAAAAAGGGCGTATGCGTTTTTTCCTGAATATATTCAGGAAAAAACGCATACGCCCTTTTTGGCCAAGTGCATCATTGTGGACGTTCTGCCTCTTTTCCTATGCTTTCAATGCAATTCCAGTCTACCTCCTGAAATCGGTTTCCTGCAATTCTGCCCCGTTTTCAAGTCCTCTTGGCAGCCTTACTTCCATATATTTTTGGACGATAGCTGTCATTTATAACTCTGCAGGTTTGTGAATTACAGTGCCCCTGAGCTCCTTTCTTCAACTCGCTTTCTTGTGACCTGGCCGCAACACCGCAGGATGGCTTCAGGCCCTAATCTGGTTCCGGCACGGCACGCTGAGCCTTTGGTTAATTCCTCTTCCTGGTGGGAAATGAGAGTTAAATTTGCCCGTCCAGACACCTCCAGCTAGTCTCTCATTGGTTCTCGCTATTCCTGTTCATCTTCCGCAGAAATTGGAAACTGGACCAAACAGGAGATTAAAGGGACGGACTCTCCAAGTGGGGAGAGTGTTAGTAAAGCGTCTGGAATGTTGCACCCGAGTACCAGGGTACGAAAACTGAGACATATTTGAACACGTCTCCCGATCACATGGTTGATCATACTCTAGGTTCCACATGCATGTTTTAGCTGAAGGAAGAATACCTTAAACCTGGGTAGTTGAAACCCGTGGAATGGGTAGCATGCAATATGACTTCAAAGGGTCTTCATTTGCTCACCGAACCTCTCCAATCCTATCACTGCTGCGTTTATGCCCCTGTACACATGCTTGATTCTCTTTCGGAGACATAGCAATCCATAGGTTTTAAGATACTTACTAGTCAGGTACATTCTTAGGCGTTTAATATGCGGTGTTGACTCCATTTCGTTGAGAAAGGAGTAGCTCTTGTCTATTCCATATTTGGCTTAAGGAACTTTATCTGTGCTCGTTTCAATCTCTGGTTTTATGCAGCACCCCAACTCACCTTTACCCTTAAGCAAGCATAAGTTGGTTTTCTAAATTTGAGACCCTGTTCTGTTCTGTAATTCAGTTCCTGTGTAGCCAAGTTTACATTCCGTGTATTACTGATATCTTATGATGTTTCTTTTTCTGTGTGACTTATTTCAGTTAGAATCATCATACCTGAATCCACTCATTGTGCTGCTAAGGGCCTGATGACATAGATTTCATTGCTGAGTGATATTGCTTTGTAAGTAAATACCACACCTTCTTTATCCATTTTTCACTTTCTGCGATGTTGAACTTGTACTGTAAACGAGGTTCTTGTAAACAGAGGCGTCCCAAACTTTGGGGTGGCTGTGTCTTTTTGATTTTAATTTCCCTAAGCTATAGGACCATAAGTGGAAGTGCCCTAGGCTCTGTTGCTTTGTTTTTTAGATGTTTCAGGAAACACCATACACTTCTCCCGAGTGGCTGTTGGCAATTTACATCCCGCCCATCAGCATAACAAGGCTCCCAGTTCTCCATGGCCTGTCCTGCCTTTCTGGATTTTACACTTTTTTCAGATGGCCCTTTTGACCGGGGGGAAGTGAGACTTCATTGTAGTGCAGATTTCCTTTGCAAGCTTGCTTGGTTGGCCAAAAAGGGCGTATGCGTTTTTTCCTGAATATATTCAGGAAAAAACGCATACGCCCTTTTTGGCCAAGTGCATCATTGTGGACGTTCTGCCTCTTTTCCTATGCTTTCAATGCAATTCCAGTCTACCTCCTGAAATCGGTTTCCTGCAATTCTGCCCCGTTTTCAAGTCCTCTTGGCAGCCTTACTTCCATATATTTTTGGACGATAGCTGTCATTTATAACTCTGCAGGTTTGTGAATTACAGTGCCCCTGAGCTCCTTTCTTCAACTGGCTTTCTTGTGACCTGGCCGCAACACCGCAGGATGGCTTCAGGCCGTAATCTGGTTCCGGCACGGCACGCTGAGCCTTTGGTTAATTCCTCTTCCTGGTGGGAAATGAGAGTTAAATTTGCCCGTCCAGACACCTCCAGCTAGTCTCTCATTGGTTCTCGCTATTCCTGTTCATCTTCCGCAGAAATTGCAAACTGGGCCAAACAGGAGATTAAAGGGACGGACTCTCCAAGTGGGGAGAGTGTTAGTAAAGCGTCTGGAATGTTGCACCCGAGTACCAGGGTACGAAAACTGAGACATATTTGAACACGTCTCCCGATCACATGGTTGATCATACTCTAGGTTCCACATGCATGTTTTAGCTGAAGGAAGAATACCTTAAACCTGGGTAGTTGAAACCCGTGGAATGGGTAGCATGCAATATGACTTCAAAGGGTCTTCATTTGCTCACCGAACCTCTCCAATCCTATCACTGCTGCGTTTATGCCCCTGTACACATGCTTGATTCTCTTTCGGAGACATAGCAATCCATAGGTTTTAAGATACTTACTAGTCAGGTACATTCTTAGGCGTTTAATATGCGGTGTTGACTCCATTTCGTTGAGAAAGGAGTAGCTCTTGTCTATTCCATATTTGGCTTAAGGAACTTTATCTGTGCTCGTTTCAATCTCTGGTTTTATGCAGCACCCCAACTCACCTTTACCCTTAAGCAAGCATAAGTTGGTTTTCTAAATTTGAGACCCTGTTCTGTTCTGTAATTCAGTTCCTGTGTAGCCAAGTTTACATTCCGTGTATTACTGATATCTTATGATGTTTCTTTTTCTGTGTGACTTATTTCAGTTAGAATCATCATACCTGAATCCACTCATTGTGCTGCTAAGGGCCTGATGACATAGATTTCATTGCTGAGTGATATTGCTTTGTAAGTAAATACCACACCTTCTTTATCCATTTTTCACTTTCTGCGATGTTGAACTTGTACTGTAAACGAGGTTCTTGTAAACAGAGGCGTCCCAAACTTTGGGGTGGCTGTGTCTTTTTGATTTTAATTTCCCTAAGCTATAGGACCATAAGTGGAAGTGCCCTAGGCTCTGTTGCTTTGTTTTTTAGATGTTTCAGGAAACACCATACACTTCTCCCGAGTGTCTGTTGGCAATTTACATCCCGCCCATCAGCATAACAAGGCTCCCAGTTCTCCATGGCCTGTCCTGCCTTTCTGGATTTTACACTTTTTTCAGATGGCCCTTTTGACCGGGGGGAAGTGAGACTTCATTGTAGTGCAGATTTCCTTTGCAAGCTTGCTTGGTTGGCCAAAAAGGGCGTATGCGTTTTTTCCTGAATATATTCAGGAAAAAACGCATACGCCCTTTTTGGCCAAGTGCATCATTGTGGACGTTCTGCCTCTTTTCCTATGCTTTCAATGCAATTCCAGTCTACCTCCTGAAATCGGTTTCCTGCAATTCTGCCCCGTTTTCAAGTCCTCTTGGCAGCCTTACTTCCATATATTTTTGGACGATAGCTGTCATTTATAACTCTGCAGGTTTGTGAATTACAGTGCCCCTGAGCTCCTTTCTTCAACTGGCTTTCTTGTGACCTGGCCGCAACACCGCAGGATGGCTTCAGGCCGTAATCTGGTTCCGGCACGGCACGCTGAGCCTTTGGTTAATTCCTCTTCCTGGTGGGAAATGAGAGTTAAATTTGCCCGTCCAGACACCTCCAGCTAGTCTCTCATTGGTTCTCACTATTCCTGTTCATCTTCCGCAGAAATTGCAAACTGGGCCAAACAGGAGATTAAAGGGACGGACTCTGCAAGTCAGGAGAGTGTTAGTAAAGCGTCTGGAATGTTGCACCCGAGTACCAGTGTACGAAAACTGAGATATATTTGTACACGTCTCCCGATCACATGGTTGATCATACTCTAGGTTCCACATGCATGTTTTAGCTGAAGGAAGAATACCTTAAACCTGGGTAGTTGAAACCCGTGGAATGGGTACCATGCAATATGACTTCAAAGGGTCTTCATTTGCTCACCGAACCTCTCCAATCCTATCACTGCTGCGTTTATGCCCCTGTACACATGCTTGATTCTCTTTCGGAGACATAGCAATCCATAGGTTTTAAGATACTTACTAGTCAGGTACATTCTTAGGCGTTTAATATGCGGTGTTGAGTCCATTTCGTTGAGCAAGGAGTAGCTCTTGTCTATTCAATATTTGGCTTAAGGAACTTTATCTGTGCTCGTTTCAATCTCTGGTTTTATGCAGCACCCCAACTCACCTTTCCCCTTAAGCAAGCATAAGTTGGTTTTCTAAATTTGAGACCCTGTTCTGTTCTGTAATTCAGTTCCTGTGTAGCCAAGTTTACATTCCGTGTATTACTGATATCTTATGATGTTTCTTTTTCTGTGTGACTTATTTCAGTTAGAATCATCATACCTGAATCCACTCATTGTACTGCTAAGGGCCTGATGACATAGATTTCATTGCTGAGTGATATTGCTTTGTAAGTAAATACCACAAGTTCTTTATCCATTTTTCACCTTCTGCGATGTTGAACTTGTACTGTAAACGAGGTTCTTGTAAACAGAGGCGTCCCAAACTTTGGGGTGGCTGTGTCTTTTTGATTTTAATTTCCCTAAACTATAGGACCATAAGTGGAAGTGCCCTAGGCTCTGTTGCTTTGTTTTTTAGATGTTTCAGGAAACACCATACACTTCTCCCGAGTGTCTGTTGGCAATTTACATCCCGCCCATCAGCATAACAAGGCTCCCAGTTCTCCATGGCCTGTCCTGCCTTTCTGGATTTTACACTTTTTTCAGATGACCCTTTTGACCGGGGGGAAGTGAGACTTCATTGTAGTGCAGATTTCCTTTGCAAGCTTGCTTGGTTGGCCAAAAAGGGCGTATGCGTTTTTTCCTGAATATATTCAGGAAAAAACGCATACGCCCTTTTTGGCCAAGTGCATCATTGTGGACGTTCTGCCTCTTTTCCTATGCTTTCAATGCAATTCCAGTCTACCTCCTGAAATCGGTTTCCTGCAATTCTGCCCCGCTTTCGAGTCCTCTTGGCAGCCTTACTTCAGTATATTTTTGGACGATAGCTGTCATTTATAACTCTGCAGGTTTGTGAATTACAGTGCCCCTGAGCTCCTTTCTTCAACTCGCTTTCTTGTGACCTGGCCGCAACACCGCAGGATGGCTTCAGGCCTTAATCTGGTTCCGGCACGGCACGCTGAGCCTTTGGTTATTTCCTCTTCCTGGTGGGAAATGAGAGTTAAATTTGCCCGTCCAGACACCTCCAGCTAATCTCTCATTGGTTCTCCCTATTCCTGTTCATCTTCCGCAGAAATTGCAAACTGGGCCAAACAGGAGGTAAAAGGCGCTGACTTTCCAAGTGGGGAGAGTGTTAGTAAAGCGTCTGGAATGTTGCACCCGAGTACCAGGGTACGAAAACTGAGACATATTTGAACACGTCTCCCGTTCACACGGTTGATCATACTCTGGGTTCCACATGCATGTTTTAGCTGAAGGAAGAATACCTTAAACCTGGAGAGTTGAGACCCGTGGAATGGGTACCATGCAATATGACTTCAAAGGGTCTTCATTTGTTCACCGAACCTCTCCAATCCTATCACTGCTGCGTTTATGCGCCTGTACACATGCTTGATTCTCTTTCGGAGACATAGCAATCCATAGGTTTTAAGATACTTACTAGTCAGGTACATTCTTAGGCGTTTAATATGCGGTGTTGAGTCCATTTCGTTGAGCAAGGAGTAGCTCTTGTCTATTCCATATTTGGCTTAAGGAACTTTATCTGTGCTCGTTTCAATCTCTGGTTTTATGCAGCACCCCAACTCACCTTTACCCTTAAGCAAGCATAAGTTGGTTTTCTAAATTTGAGACCCTGTTCTGTTCTGTAATTCAGTTCCTGTGTAGCCAAGTTTACATTCCGTGTATTACTGATATCTTATGATGTTTCTTTTTCTGTGTGACTTATTTCAGTTAGAATCATCATACCTGAATCCACTCATTGTACTGCTAAGGGCCTGATGACATAGATTTCATTGCTGAGTGATATTGCTTTGTAAGTAAATACCACACCTTCTTTATCCATTTTTCACCTTCTGCGATGTTGAACTTGTACTGTAAACGAGGTTCTTGTAAACAGAGGCGTCCCAAACTTTGGGGTGGCTGTGTCTTTTTGATTTTAATTTCCCTAAGCTATAGGACCATAAGTGGAAGTGCCCTAGGCTCTGTTGCTTTGTTTTTTAGATGTTTCCGGAAACACCATACACTTCTCCCGAGTGTCTGTTGGCAATTTACATCCCGCCCATCAGCATAACAAGGCTCCCAGTTCTCCATGGCCTGTCCTGCCTTTCTGGATTTTACACTTTTTTCAGATGGCCCTTTTGACCGGGGGGAAGTGAGACTTCATTGTAGTGCAGATTTCCTTTGCAAGCTTGCTTGGTTGGCCAAAAAGGGCGTATGCGTTTTTTCCTGAATATATTCAGGAAAAAACGCATACGCCCTTTTTGGCCAAGTGCATCATTGTGGACGTTCTGCCTCTTTTCCTATGCTTTCAAAGCAATTCCAGTCTACCTCCTGAAATCGGTTTCCTGCAATTCTGCCCCGCTTTCAAGTCCTCTTGGCAGCCTTACTTCAGTATATTTTTGGACGATAGCTGTCATTTATAACTCTGCAGGTTTGTGAATTACAGTGCCCCTGAGCTCCTTTCTTCAACTCGCTTTCTTTTGAGCTGGCCGCAACACCACAGAATGGCTTCAGGCCCTAATCTGGTTCCGGCCCGGCACGCTGAGCCTTTGGTTATTTCCTCTTCCTGGTGGGAAATGAGAGTTAAATTTGCCCGTCCAGACACCTCCAGCTAGTCTCTCATTGGTTCTCACTATTCCTGTTCATCTTCCGCAGAAATTGCAAACTGGGCCAAACAGGAGGTTAAAGGCGCTGACTCTCCAAGTGGGGAGAGTGTTAGTAAAGCGTCTGGAATGTTGCACGCGAGTACCAGGGGAGGAAAACTGAGACATATTTGAACACGTCTCCCGTTCACACGGTTGATCATACTCTGGGTTCCACATGCATGTTTTAGCTGAAGGAAGAATACCTTAAACCTGGAGAGTTGAGACCCGTGGAATGGGTACCATGCAATATGACTTCAAAGGGTCTTCATTTGTTCACCGAACCTCTCCAATCCTATCACTGCTGCGTTTATGCGCCTGTACACATGCTTGATTCTCTTTCGGAGACATAGCAATCCATAGGTTTTAAGATACTTACTAGTCAGGTACATTCTTAGGCGTTTAATATGCGGTGTTGAGTCCATTTCGTTGAGCAAGGAGTAGCTCTTGTCTATTCCATATTTGGCTTAAGGAACTTTATCTGTGCTCGTTTCAATCTCTGGTTTTATGCAGCACCCCAACTCACCTTTACCCTTAAGCAAGCATAAGTTGGTTTTCTAAATTTGAGACCCTGTTCTGTTCTGTAATTCAGTTCCTGTGTAGCCAAGTTTACATTCCGTGTATTACTGATATCTTATGATGTTTCTTTTTCTGTGTGACTTATTTCAGTTAGAATCATCATACCTGAATCCACTCATTGTACTGCTAAGGGCCTGATGACATAGATTTCATTGCTGAGTGATATTGCTTTGTAAGTAAATACCACACCTTCTTTATCCATTTTTCACCTTCTGCGATGTTGAACTTGTACTGTAAACGAGGTTCTTGTAAACAGAGGCGTCCCAAACTTTGGGGTGGCTGTGTCTTTTTGATTTTAATTTCCCTAAGCTATAGGACCATAAGTGGAAGTGCCCTAGGCTCTGTTGCTTTGTTTTTTAGATGTTTCCGGAAACACCATACACTTCTCCCGAGTGTCTGTTGGCAATTTACATCCCGCCCATCAGCATAACAAGGCTCCCAGTTCTCCATGGCCTGTCCTGCCTTTCTGGATTTTACACTTTTTTCAGATGGCCCTTTTGACCGGGGGGAAGTGAGACTTCATTGTAGTGCAGATTTCCTTTGCAAGCTTGCTTGGTTGGCCAAAAAGGGCGTATGCGTTTTTTCCTGAATATATTCAGGAAAAAACGCATACGCCCTTTTTGGCCAAGTGCATCATTGTGGACGTTCTGCCTCTTTTCCTATGCTTTCAAAGCAATTCCAGTCTACCTCCTGAAATCGGTTTCCTGCAATTCTGCCCCGCTTTCAAGTCCTCTTGGCAGCCTTACTTCAGTATATTTTTGGACGATAGCTGTCATTTATAACTCTGCAGGTTTGTGAATTACAGTGCCCCTGAGCTCCTTTCTTCAACTCGCTTTCTTTTGAGCTGGCCGCAACACCGCAGAATGGCTTCAGGCCCTAATCTGGTTCCGGCCCGGCACGCTGAGCCTTTGGTTATTTCCTCTTCCTGGTGGGAAATGAGAGTTAAATTTGCCCGTCCAGACACCTCCTGCTAGTCTCTCATTGGTTCTCACTATTCCTGTTCATCTTCCGCAGAAATTGCAAACTGGGCCAAACAGGAGGTTAAAGGCGCTGACTCTCCAAGTGGGGAGAGTGTTAGTAAAGCGTCTGGAATGTTGCACGCGAGTACCAGGGGAGGAAAACTGAGACATATTTGAACACGTCTCCCGTTCACATGGTTGATCATACTCTGGGTTCCACATGCATGTTTTAGCTGACGGAAGAATACCTTAAACCTGGAGAGTTGAGACCCGTGGAATGGGTACCATGCAATATGACTTCAAAGGGTCTTCATTTGCTCACCGAACCTCTCCAATCCTATCACTGCTGCGTTTATGCCCCTGTACACATGCTTGATTCTCTTTCAGAGACATAGCAATCCATAGGTTTTAAGATACTTACTAGTCAGGTACATTCTTAGGCGTTTAATATGCGGTGTTAAGTCCATTTCGTTGAGCAAGGAGTAGCTCTTGTCTATTCCATATTTGGCTTAAGGAACTTTATCTGTGCTCGTTTCAATCTCTGGTTTTATCCAGCACCCCAACTCACCTTTACCCTTAAGCAAGCATAAGTTGGTTTTCTAAATTTGAGACCCTGTTCTGTTCTGTAATTCAGTTCCTGTGTAGCCAAGTTTACATTCCGTGTATTACTGATATCTTATGATGTTTCTTTTTCTGTGTGACTTATTTCAGTTAGAATCATCGTACCTGAATCCACTCATTGTGCTGCTACGGGCCTGATGACATAGATTTCATTGCTGAGTGATATTGCTTTGTAAGTAAATACCACATGTTCTTTATCCATTTTTCACTTTCTGCGATGTTGAACTTGTACTGTAAACGAAGTTCTTGTAAACAGAGGCGTCCCAAACTTTGGGGTGGCTGTGTGTTTTTGATTTTAATTTCCCTAAGCTATAGGACCATAAGTGGAAGTGCCCTAGGCTCTGTTGCTTTGTTTTTTAGATGTTTCAGGAAACACCATACACTTCTCCCGAGTGTCTGTTGGCAATTTACATCCCGCCCATCAGCATAACAAGGCTCCCAGTTCTCCATGACCTGTCCTGCCTTTCTGGATTTTACACTTTTTTCAGATGGCCCTTTTGACCGGGGGGAAGTGAGACTTCATTGTAGTGCATATTTCCTTTGCAAGCTTGCTTGGTTGGCCAAAAAGGGCGTATGCGTTTTTTCCTGAATATATTCAGGAAAAAACGCATACGCCCTTTTTGGCCAAGTGCATCATTGTGGACGTTCTGCCTCTTTTCCTATGCTTTCAATGCAATTCCAGTCTACCTCCTGAAATCGGTTTCCTGCAATTCTGCCCCGCTTTCAAGTCCTCTTGGCAGCCTTACTTCAGTATATTTTTGGACGATAGCTGTCATTTATAACTCTGCAGGTTTGTGAATTACAGTGCCCCTGAGCTCCTTTCTTCAACTCGCTTTCTTTTGAGCTGGCCGCAACACCGCAGGATGGCTTCAGGCCCTAATCTGGTTCCGGCACGGCACGCTGAGCCTTTGGTTATTTCCTCTTCCTGGTGGGAAATGAGAGTTAAATTTGCCCGTCCAGACACCTCCAGCTAGTCTCTCATTGGTGTTCCCTATTCCTGTTCATCTTCCGCAGAAATTGCAAACTGGGCCAAACAGGAAGTTAAAGGCGCTGACTCTCCAAGTGGGGAGAGTGTTAGTAAAGCGTCTGGAATGTTGCACCCGAGTACCAGGGGAGGAAAACTGAGACATATTTGAACACGTCTCCCGTTCACATGGTTGATCATACTCTGGGTTCCACATGCATGTTTTAGCTGAAGGAAGAATACCTTAAACCTGGAGAGTTGAGACCCGTGGAATGGGTACCATGCAATATGACTTCAAAGGGTCTTCATTTGCTCACCGAACCTCTCCAATCCTATCACTGCTGCGTTTATGCCCCTGTACACACGCTTGATTCTCTTTTGGAGACATAGCAATCCATAGGTTTTAAGATACTTACTAGTCAGGTACATTCTTAGGCGTTTAATATGGGGTGTTGAGTCCATTTCGTTGAGCAAGGATTAGCTCTTGTCTACTCCATATTTGGCTTAAGGAACTTTATCTGTGCTCATTTCAATCTCTGGTTTTATGCAGCACCCCAACTCACCTTTCCCCTTAAGCAAGCATAAGTTGGTTTTCTAAATTTGAGACCCTGTTCTGTTTTGGAATTCAGTTCCTGTGTAGCCAAGTTTACATTCCGTGTATTACTGATATCTTATGATGTTTCTTTTTCTGTGTGACTTATTTCAGTGAGAATCATCGTACCTGAATCCACTCATTATGCTGCTACGGGCCTGATGACATAGATTTCATTGCTGAGTGATACTGCATTGTACGTAAGTACCACAAGTTCTTTATCCATTTTTCACTTTCTGCGATGTTGAACTTGTACTGTAAATGAGGTTCTTGTAAACAGAGGCGTCCCAAACTTTGGGGTGGCTGTGTCTTTTTGATTTTAATTTCCCTAAGCTATAGGACCATAAGTGGAAGTGCCCTAGGCTCTGTTGCTTTGTTTTTTAGATGTTTCAGGAAACACCATACACTTCTCCCGAGTGTCTGTTGGCAATTTACATCCCGCCCATCAGCATAACAAGGCTCCCAGTTCTCCATGGCCTGTCCTGCCTTTCTGGATTTTACACTTTTTTCAGATGGCCCTTTTGACCGGGGGGAAGTGAGACTTCATTGTAGTGCAGATTTCCTTTGCAAGCTTGCTTGGTTGGCCAAAAAGGGCGTATGCGTTTTTTCCTGAATATATTCAGGAAAAAACGCATACGCCCTTTTTGGCCAAGTGCATCATTGTGGGCGTTCTGCCTCTTTTCCTATGCTTTCAATGCAATTCCAGTCTACCTCCTGAAATCGGTTTCGTGCAATTCTGCCCCGCTTTCGAGTCCTCTTGGCAGCCTTACTTCAGTATATTTTTGGACGATAGCTGTCATTTATAACTCTGCAGGTTTGTGAATTACAGTGCCCTTGAGCTCCTTTCTTCAACTCGCTTTCTTGTGACCTGGCCGCAACACCGCAGGATGGCTTCAGGCCCTAATCTGGTTCCGGCCCGGCACGCTGAGCCTTTGGTTATTTCCTCTTCCTGGTGGGAAATGAGAGTTAAATTTGCCCGTCCAGACACCTCCAGCTAGTCTCTCATTGGTTCTCGCTATTCCTGTTCATCTTCCGCAGAAATTGCAAACTGGGCCAAACAGGAGATTAAAGGGACGGACTCTCCAAGTCGGGAGAGTGTTAGTAAAGCGTCTGGAATGTTGCACCCGAATACCAGGGTACGAAAACTGAGACATATTTGAACACGTCTCCCGATCACATGGTTGATGATACTCTAGGTTCCACATGCATGTTTTAGCTGAAGGAAGAATACCTTAAACCTGGGTAGTTGAAACCCGTGGAATGGGTACCATGCAATATGACTTCAAAGGGTCTTCATTTGCTCACCGAACCTCTCCAATCCTATCACTGCTGCGTTTGTGCCCCTGTACACATGCTTGATTCTCTTTCGGAGACATAGCAATCCATAGGTTTTAAGATACTTACTAGTCAGGTACATTCTTAGGCGTTTAATATGCGGTGTTGAGTCCATTTCGTTGAGCAAGGAGTAGCTCTTGTCTATTCCATATTTGGCTTAAGGAACTTTATCTGTGCTCGTTTCAATCTCTGGTTTTATGCAGCACCCCAACTCACCTTTACCCTTAAGCAAGCATAAGTTGGTTTTCTAAATTTGAGACCCTGTTCTGTTCTGTAATTCAGTTCCTGTGTAGCCAAGTTTACATTCCGTGTATTACTGATATCTTATGATGTTTCTTTTTCTGTGTGACTTATTTCAGTTAGAATCATCATACCTGAATCCACTCATTGTGCTGCTAAGGGCCTGATGACATAGATTTCATTGCTGAGTGATATTGCTTTGTAAGTAAATACCACACCTTCTTTATCCATTTTTCACTTTCTGCGATGTTGAACTTGTACTGTAAACGAGGTTGTTGTAAACAGAGGCGTCCCAAACTTTGGGGTGGCTGTGTCTTTTTGATTTTAATTTCCCTAAGCTATAGGACCATAAGTGGAAGTGCCCTAGGCTCTGTTGCTTTGTTTTTTAGATGTTTCAGGAAACACCATACACTTCTCCCGAGTGTCTGTTGGCAATTTACATCCCGCCCATCAGCATAACAAGGCTCCCAGTTCTCCATGGGCTGTCCTGCCTTTCTGGATTTTACACTTTTTTCACATGGTCCTTTTGACCGAGGGGAAGTGAGACTTCATTGTAGTGCAGATTTCCTTTGCAAGCTTGCTTGGTTGGCCAAAAAGGGCGTATGCGTTTTTTCCTGAATATATTCAGGAAAAAACACATACGCCCTTTTTGGCCAAGTGCATCATTGTGGACGTTCTGCCTCTTTTCCTATGCTTTCAATGCAATTCCAGTCTACCTCCTGAAATCGGTTTCCTGCAATTCTGCCCCGCTTTCAAGTCCTCTTGGCAGCCTTACTTCAGTATATTTTTGGACGATAGCTGTCATTTATAACTCTGCAGGTTTGTGAATTACAGTGCCCCTGAGCTCCTTTCTTCAACTCGCTTTCTTTTGAGCTGGCCGCAACACCGCAGGATGGCTTCAGGCCCTAATCTGGTTCCGGCACGGCACGCTGAGCCTTTGGTTAATTCCTCTTTCTGGTGGGAAATGAGAGTTAAATTTGCCCGTCCAGACACCTCCAGCTAGTCTCTCATTGGTTCTCGCTATTCCTGTTCATCTTCCGCAGAAATTGCAAACTGGGCCAAACAGGAGGTTAAAGGCGCTGACTCTCCAAGTGGGGAGAGTGTTAGTAAAGCGTCTGGAATGTTGCACCCGAGTACCAGGGGAGGAAAACTGAGACATATTTGAACACGTCTCCCGTTCACATGGTTGATCATACTCTGGGTTCCACATGCATGTTTTAGCTGAAGGAAGAATACCTTAAACCTGGAGAGTTGAGACCCGTGGAATGGGTACCATGCAATATGACTTCAAAGGGTCTTCATTTGCTCACCGAACCTCTCCAATCCTATCACTGCTGCGTTTATGCCCCTGTACACATGCTTGATTCTCTTTCAGAGACATAGCAATCCATAGGTTTTAAGATACTTACTAGTCAGGTACATTCTTAGGCGTTTAATATGCGGTGTTAAGTCCATTTCGTTGAGCAAGGAGTAGCTCTTGTCTATTCCATATTTGGCTTAAGGAACTTTATCTGTGCTCGTTTCAATCTCTGGTTTTATCCAGCACCCCAACTCACCTTTACCCTTAAGCAAGCATAAGTTGGTTTTCTAAATTTGAGACCCTGTTCTGTTCTGTAATTCAGTTCCTGTGTAGCCAAGTTTACATTCCGTGTATTACTGATATCTTATGATGTTTCTTTTTCTGTGTGACTTATTTCAGTTAGAATCATCGTACCTGAATCCACTCATTGTGCTGCTACGGGCCTGATGACATAGATTTCATTGCTGAGTGATATTGCTTTGTAAGTAAATACCACATGTTCTTTATCCATTTTTCACTTTCTGCGATGTTGAACTTGTACTGTAAACGAAGTTCTTGTAAACAGAGGCGTCCCAAACTTTGGGGTGGCTGTGTGTTTTTGATTTTAATTTCCCTAAGCTATAGGACCATAAGTGGAAGTGCCCTAGGCTCTGTTGCTTTGTTTTTTAGATGTTTCAGGAAACACCATACACTTCTCCCGAGTGTCTGTTGGCAATTTACATCCCGCCCATCAGCATAACAAGGCTCCCAGTTCTCCATGACCTGTCCTGCCTTTCTGGATTTTACACTTTTTTCAGATGGCCCTTTTGACCGGGGGGAAGTGAGACTTCATTGTAGTGCATATTTCCTTTGCAAGCTTGCTTGGTTGGCCAAAAAGGGCGTATGCGTTTTTTCCTGAATATATTCAGGAAAAAACGCATACGCCCTTTTTGGCCAAGTGCATCATTGTGGACGTTCTGCCTCTTTTCCTATGCTTTCAATGCAATTCCAGTCTACCTCCTGAAATCGGTTTCCTGCAATTCTGCCCCGCTTTCAAGTCCTCTTGGCAGCCTTACTTCAGTATATTTTTGGACGATAGCTGTCATTTATAACTCTGCAGGTTTGTGAATTACAGTGCCCCTGAGCTCCTTTCTTCAACTCGCTTTCTTTTGAGCTGGCCGCAACACCGCAGGATGGCTTCAGGCCCTAATCTGGTTCCGGCACGGCACGCTGAGCCTTTGGTTATTTCCTCTTCCTGGTGGGAAATGAGAGTTAAATTTGCCCGTCCAGACACCTCCAGCTAGTCTCTCATTGGTGTTCCCTATTCCTGTTCATCTTCCGCAGAAATTGCAAACTGGGCCAAACAGGAAGTTAAAGGCGCTGACTCTCCAAGTGGGGAGAGTGTTAGTAAAGCGTCTGGAATGTTGCACCCGAGTACCAGGGGAGGAAAACTGAGACATATTTGAACACGTCTCCCGTTCACATGGTTGATCATACTCTGGGTTCCACATGCATGTTTTAGCTGAAGGAAGAATACCTTAAACCTGGAGAGTTGAGACCCGTGGAATGGGTACCATGCAATATGACTTCAAAGGGTCTTCATTTGCTCACCGAACCTCTCCAATCCTATCACTGCTGCGTTTATGCCCCTGTACACACGCTTGATTCTCTTTTGGAGACATAGCAATCCATAGGTTTTAAGATACTTACTAGTCAGGTACATTCTTAGGCGTTTAATATGGGGTGTTGAGTCCATTTCGTTGAGCAAGGATTAGCTCTTGTCTACTCCATATTTGGCTTAAGGAACTTTATCTGTGCTCATTTCAATCTCTGGTTTTATGCAGCACCCCAACTCACCTTTCCCCTTAAGCAAGCATAAGTTGGTTTTCTAAATTTGAGACCCTGTTCTGTTTTGGAATTCAGTTCCTGTGTAGCCAAGTTTACATTCCGTGTATTACTGATATCTTATGATGTTTCTTTTTCTGTGTGACTTATTTCAGTGAGAATCATCGTACCTGAATCCACTCATTATGCTGCTACGGGCCTGATGACATAGATTTCATTGCTGAGTGATACTGCATTGTACGTAAGTACCACAAGTTCTTTATCCATTTTTCACTTTCTGCGATGTTGAACTTGTACTGTAAATGAGGTTCTTGTAAACAGAGGCGTCCCAAACTTTGGGGTGGCTGTGTCTTTTTGATTTTAATTTCCCTAAGCTATAGGACCATAAGTGGAAGTGCCCTAGGCTCTGTTGCTTTGTTTTTTAGATGTTTCAGGAAACACCATACACTTCTCCCGAGTGTCTGTTGGCAATTTACATCCCGCCCATCAGCATAACAAGGCTCCCAGTTCTCCATGGCCTGTCCTGCCTTTCTGGATTTTACACTTTTTTCAGATGGCCCTTTTGACCGGGGGGAAGTGAGACTTCATTGTAGTGCAGATTTCCTTTGCAAGCTTGCTTGGTTGGCCAAAAAGGGCGTATGCGTTTTTTCCTGAATATATTCAGGAAAAAACGCATACGCCCTTTTTGGCCAAGTGCATCATTGTGGGCGTTCTGCCTCTTTTCCTATGCTTTCAATGCAATTCCAGTCTACCTCCTGAAATCGGTTTCGTGCAATTCTGCCCCGCTTTCGAGTCCTCTTGGCAGCCTTACTTCAGTATATTTTTGGACGATAGCTGTCATTTATAACTCTGCAGGTTTGTGAATTACAGTGCCCTTGAGCTCCTTTCTTCAACTCGCTTTCTTGTGACCTGGCCGCAACACCGCAGGATGGCTTCAGGCCCTAATCTGGTTCCGGCCCGGCACGCTGAGCCTTTGGTTATTTCCTCTTCCTGGTGGGAAATGAGAGTTAAATTTGCCCGTCCAGACACCTCCAGCTAGTCTCTCATTGGTTCTCGCTATTCCTGTTCATCTTCCGCAGAAATTGCAAACTGGGCCAAACAGGAGATTAAAGGGACGGACTCTCCAAGTCGGGAGAGTGTTAGTAAAGCGTCTGGAATGTTGCACCCGAATACCAGGGTACGAAAACTGAGACATATTTGAACACGTCTCCCGATCACATGGTTGATCATACTCTAGGTTCCACATGCATGTTTTAGCTGAAGGAAGAATACCTTAAACCTGGGTAGTTGAAACCCGTGGAATGGTTACCATGCAATATGACTTCAAAGGGTCTTCATTTGCTCACCGAACCTCTCCAATCCTATCACTGCTGCGTTTGTGCCCCTGTACACATGCTTGATTCTCTTTCGGAGACATAGCAATCCATAGGTTTTAAGATACTTACTAGTCAGGTACATTCTTAGGCGTTTAATATGCGGTGTTGAGTCCATTTCGTTGAGCAAGGAGTAGCTCTTGTCTATTCCATATTTGGCTTAAGGAACTTTATCTGTGCTCGTTTCAATCTCTGGTTTTATCCAGCACCCCAACTCACCTTTACCCTTAAGCAAGCATAAGTTGGTTTTCTAAATTTGAGACCCTGTTCTGTTCTGTAATTCAGTTCCTGTGTAGCCAAGTTTACATTCCGTGTATTACTGATATCTTATGATGTTTCTTTTTCTGTGTGACTTATTTCAGTTAGAATCATCATACCTGAATCCACTCATTGTGCTGCTAAGGGCCTGATGACATAGATTTCATTGCTGAGTGATATTGCTTTGTAAGTAAATACCACACCTTCTTTATCCATTTTTCACTTTCTGCGATGTTGAACTTGTACTGTAAACGAGGTTGTTGTAAACAGAGGCGTCCCAAACTTTGGGGTGGCTGTGTCTTTTTGATTTTAATTTCCCTAAGCTATAGGACCATAAGTGGAAGTGCCCTAGGCTCTGTTGCTTTGTTTTTTAGATGTTTCAGGAAACACCATACACTTCTCCCGAGTGTCTGTTGGCAATTTCCATCCCGCCCATCAGCATAACAAGGCTCCCAGTTCTCCATGGGCTGTCCTGCCTTTCTGGATTTTACACTTTTTTCACATGGTCCTTTTGACCGAGGGGAAGTGAGACTTCATTGTAGTGCAGATTTCCTTTGCAAGCTTGCTTGGTTGGCCAAAAAGGGCGTATGCGTTTTTTCCTGAATATATTCAGGAAAAAACACATACGCCCTTTTTGGCCAAGTGCATCATTGTGGACGTTCTGCCTCTTTTCCTATGCTTTCAATGCAATTCCAGTCTACCTCCTGAAATCGGTTTCCTGCAATTCTGCCCCGCTTTCAAGTCCTCTTGGCAGCCTTACTTCAGTATATTTTTGGACGATAGCTGTCATTTATAACTCTGCAGGTTTGTGAATTACAGTGCCCCTGAGCTCCTTTCTTCAACTCGCTTTCTTTTGAGCTGGCCGCAACACCGCAGGATGGCTTCAGGCCCTAATCTGGTTCCGGCACGGCACGCTGAGCCTTTGGTTAATTCCTCTTTCTGGTGGGAAATGAGAGTTAAATTTGCCCGTCCAGACACCTCCAGCTAGTCTCTCATTGGTTCTCGCTATTCCTGTTCATCTTCCGCAGAAATTGCAAACTGGGCCAAACAGGAGGTTAAAGGCGCTGACTCTCCAAGTGGGGAGAGTGTTAGTAAAGCGTCTGGAATGTTGCACCCGAGTACCAGGGGAGGAAAACTGAGACATATTTGAACACGTCTCCCGTTCACATGGTTGATCATACTCTGGGTTCCACATGCATGTTTTAGCTGAAGGAAGAATACCTTAAACCTGGAGAGTTGAGACCCGTGGAATGGGTACCATGCAATATGACTTCAAAGGGTCTTCATTTGCTCACCGAACCTCTCCAATACTATCACTGCTGCGTTTATGCCCCTGTACACACGCTTGATTCTCTTTTGGAGACATAGCAATCCATAGGTTTTAAGATACTTACTAGTCAGGTACATTCTTAGGCGTTTAATATGGGGTGTCGAGTCCATTTCGTTGAGCAAGGAGTAGCTCTTGTCTAGTCCATATTTGGCTTAAGGAACTTTATCTGTGCTCATTTCAATCTCTGGTTTTATGCAGCACCCCAACTCACCTTTCCCCTTAAGCAAGCATAAGTTGGTTTTCTGAATTTGAGACCCTGTTCTGTTTTGGAATTCAGTTCCTGTGTAGCCAAGTTTACATTCCGTGTATTAGTGATATCTTATGATGTTTCTTTTTCTGTGTGACTTATTTCAGTGAGAATCATCGTACCTGAATCCACTCATTATGCTGCTACGGGCCTGATGACATAGATTTCATTGCTGAGTGATATTGCTTTGTAAGTAAATACCACAACTTCTTTATCCATTTTTCACTTTCTGTGATGTTGAACTTGTACGGTAAATGAGGTTCTTGTAAACAGAGGCGTCCCAAACTTTGGGGTGGCTGTGTCTTTTTGATTTTAATTTCCCTAAGCTATAGGACCATAAGTGGAAGTGCCCTAGGCTCTGTTGCTTTGTTTTTTAGATGTTTCAGGAAACACCATACACTTCTCCCGAGTGTCTGTTAGCAATTTACATCCTGCCCATCAGCATAACAAGGCTCCCAGTTCTCCATGGCCTGTCCTGCCTTTCTGGATTTTACACTTTTTTCAGATGGCCCTTTTGACCGGGGGGAAGTGAGACTTCATTGTAGTGCAGATTTCCTTTGCAAGCTTGCTTGGTTGGCCAAAAAGGGCGTATGCGTTTTTTCCTGAATATATTCAGGAAAAAACGCATACGCCCTTTTTGGCCAAGTGCATCATTGTGGACGTTCTGCCTCTTTTCCTATGCTTTCAATGCAATTCCAGTCTACCTCCTGAAATCGGTTTCCTGCAATTCTGCCCCGCTTTCGAGTCCTCTTGGCAGCCTTACTTCAGTATATTTTTGGACGATAGCTGTCATTTATAACTCTGCAGGTTTGTGAATTACAGTGCCCCTGAGCTCCTTTCTTCAACTCGCTTTCTTTTAGCTGGCCGCAACACCGCAGGATGGCTTCAGGCCCTAATCTGGTTCCGGCACGGCACGCTGAGCCTTTGGTTAATTCCTCTTTCTGGTGGGAAATGAGAGTTAAATTTGCCCGTCCAGACACCTCCAGCTAGTCTCTCATTGGTTCTCGCTATTCCTGTTCATCTTCCGCAGAAATTGCAAACTGGGCCAAACAGGAGATTAAAGGGACGGACTCTCCAAGTGGGGAGAGTGTTAGTAAAGCGTCTGGAATGTTGCACCCGAGTACCAGGGTACGAAAACTGAGACATATTTGAACACGTCTCCCGATCACATGGTTGATCATACTCTAGGTTCCACATGCATGTTTTAGCTGAAGGAAGAATACCTTAAACCTGGGTAGTTGAAACCCGTGGAATGGGTACCATGCAATATGACTTCAAAGGTTCTTCATTTGCTCACCGAACCTCTCCAATCCTATCACTGCTGCGTTTATGCCTCTGTACACATGCTTGATTCTCTTTCGGAGACATAGCAATCCATAGGTTTTAAGATACTTACTAGTCAGGTACATTCTTAGGCGTTTAATATGCGGTGTTGAGTCCATTTCGTTGAGCAAGGAGTAGCTCTTGTCTATTCCATATTTGGCTTAAGGAACATTATCTGTGCTCGTTTCAATCTCTGGTTTTATGCAGCACCCCAACTCACCTTTCCCCTTAAGCAAGCATAAGTTGGTTTTCTAAATTTGAGACCCTGTTCTGTTCTGTAATTCAGTTCCTGTGTAGCCAAGTTTACATTCCGTGTATTACTGATATCTTATGATGTTTCTTTTTCTGTGTGACTTATTTCAGTGAGAATCATCGTACCTGAATCCACTCATTGTGCTGCTAAGGGCCTGATGACATAGATTTCATTGCTGAGTGATATTGCTTTGTAAGTAAATACCACAACTTCTTTATCCATTTTTCACTTTCTGCAATGTTGAACTTGTACGGTAAACGAGGTTCTTGTAAACAGAGGCGTCCCAAACTTTGGGGTGGCTGTGTCTTTTTGATTTTAATTTCCCTAAGCTATAGGACCATAAGTGGAAGTGCCCTAGGCTCTGTTGCTTTGTTTTTTAGATGTTTCAGGAAACACCATACACTTCTCCCGAGTGTCTGTTGGCAATTTCCATCCCGCCCATCAGCATAACAAGGCTCCCAGTTCTCCATGGGCTGTCCTGCCTTTCTGGATTTTACACTTTTTTCACATGGTCCTTTTGACCGAGGGGAAGTGAGACTTCATTGTAGTGCAGATTTCCTTTGCAAGCTTGCTTGGTTGGCCAAAAAGGGCGTATGCGTTTTTTCCTGAATATATTCAGGAAAAAACACATACGCCCTTTTTGGCCAAGTGCATCATTGTGGACGTTCTGCCTCTTTTCCTATGCTTTCAATGCAATTCCAGTCTACCTCCTGAAATCGGTTTCCTGCAATTCTGCCCCGCTTTCAAGTCCTCTTGGCAGCCTTACTTCAGTATATTTTTGGACGATAGCTGTCATTTATAACTCTGCAGGTTTGTGAATTACAGTGCCCCTGAGCTCCTTTCTTCAACTCGCTTTCTTTTGAGCTGGCCGCAACACCGCAGGATGGCTTCAGGCCCTAATCTGGTTCCGGCACGGCACGCTGAGCCTTTGGTTAATTCCTCTTTCTGGTGGGAAATGAGAGTTAAATTTGCCCGTCCAGACACCTCCAGCTAGTCTCTCATTGGTTCTCGCTATTCCTGTTCATCTTCCGCAGAAATTGCAAACTGGGCCAAACAGGAGGTTAAAGGCGCTGACTCTCCAAGTGGGGAGAGTGTTAGTAAAGCGTCTGGAATGTTGCACCCGAGTACCAGGGGAGGAAAACTGAGACATATTTGAACACGTCTCCCGTTCACATGGTTGATCATACTCTGGGTTCCACATGCATGTTTTAGCTGAAGGAAGAATACCTTAAACCTGGAGAGTTGAGACCCGTGGAATGGGTACCATGCAATATGACTTCAAAGGGTCTTCATTTGCTCACCGAACCTCTCCAATACTATCACTGCTGCGTTTATGCCCCTGTACACACGCTTGATTCTCTTTTGGAGACATAGCAATCCATAGGTTTTAAGATACTTACTAGTCAGGTACATTCTTAGGCGTTTAATATGGGGTGTCGAGTCCATTTCGTTGAGCAAGGAGTAGCTCTTGTCTAGTCCATATTTGGCTTAAGGAACTTTATCTGTGCTCATTTCAATCTCTGGTTTTATGCAGCACCCCAACTCACCTTTCCCCTTAAGCAAGCATAAGTTGGTTTTCTGAATTTGAGACCCTGTTCTGTTTTGGAATTCAGTTCCTGTGTAGCCAAGTTTACATTCCGTGTATTAGTGATATCTTATGATGTTTCTTTTTCTGTGTGACTTATTTCAGTGAGAATCATCGTACCTGAATCCACTCATTATGCTGCTACGGGCCTGATGACATAGATTTCATTGCTGAGTGATATTGCTTTGTAAGTAAATACCACAACTTCTTTATCCATTTTTCACTTTCTGCGATGTTGAACTTGTACGGTAAATGAGGTTCTTGTAAACAGAGGCGTCCCAAACTTTGGGGTGGCTGTGTCTTTTTGATTTTAATTTCCCTAAGCTATAGGACCATAAGTGGAAGTGCCCTAGGCTCTGTTGCTTTGTTTTTTAGATGTTTCAGGAAACACCATACACTTCTCCCGAGTGTCTGTTAGCAATTTACATCCTGCCCATCAGCATAACAAGGCTCCCAGTTCTCCATGGCCTGTCCTGCCTTTCTGGATTTTACACTTTTTTCAGATGGCCCTTTTGACCGGGGGGAAGTGAGACTTCATTGTAGTGCAGATTTCCTTTGCAAGCTTGCTTGGTTGGCCAAAAAGGGCGTATGCGTTTTTTCCTGAATATATTCAGGAAAAAACGCATACGCCCTTTTTGGCCAAGTGCATCATTGTGGACGTTCTGCCTCTTTTCCTATGCTTTCAATGCAATTCCAGTCTACCTCCTGAAATCGGTTTCCTGCAATTCTGCCCCGCTTTCGAGTCCTCTTGGCAGCCTTACTTCAGTATATTTTTGGACGATAGCTGTCATTTATAACTCTGCAGGTTTGTGAATTACAGTGCCCCTGAGCTCCTTTCTTCAACTCGCTTTCTTTTAGCTGGCCGCAACACCGCAGGATGGCTTCAGGCCCTAATCTGGTTCCGGCACGGCACGCTGAGCCTTTGGTTAATTCCTCTTTCTGGTGGGAAATGAGAGTTAAATTTGCCCGTCCAGACACCTCCAGCTAGTCTCTCATTGGTTCTCGCTATTCCTGTTCATCTTCCGCAGAAATTGCAAACTGGGCCAAACAGGAGATTAAAGGGACGGACTCTCCAAGTGGGGAGAGTGTTAGTAAAGCGTCTGGAATGTTGCACCCGAGTACCAGGGTACGAAAACTGAGACATATTTGAACACGTCTCCCGATCACATGGTTGATCATACTCTAGGTTCCACATGCATGTTTTAGCTGAAGGAAGAATACCTTAAACCTGGGTAGTTGAAACCCGTGGAATGGGTACCATGCAATATGACTTCAAAGGGTCTTCATTTGCTCACCGAACCTCTCCAATCCTATCACTGCTGCGTTTATGCCTCTGTACACATGCTTGATTCTCTTTCGGAGACATAGCAATCCATAGGTTTTAAGATACTTACTAGTCAGGTACATTCTTAGGCGTTTAATATGCGGTGTTGAGTCCATTTCGTTGAGCAAGGAGTAGCTCTTGTCTATTCCATATTTGGCTTAAGGAACATTATCTGTGCTCGTTTCAATCTCTGGTTTTATGCAGCACCCCAACTCACCTTTCCCCTTAAGCAAGCATAAGTTGGTTTTCTAAATTTGAGACCCTGTTCTGTTCTGTAATTCAGTTCCTGTGTAGCCAAGTTTACATTCCGTGTATTACTGATATCTTATGATGTTTCTTTTTCTGTGTGACTTATTTCAGTGAGAATCATCGTACCTGAATCCACTCATTGTGCTGCTAAGGGCCTGATGACATAGATTTCATTGCTGAGTGATATTGCTTTGTAAGTAAATACCACAACTTCTTTATCCATTTTTCACTTTCTGCAATGTTGAACTTGTACGGTAAACGAGGTTCTTGTAAACAGAGGCGTCCCAAACTTTGGGGTGGCTGTGTCTTTTTGATTTTAATTTCCCTAAGCTATAGGACCATAAGTGGAAGTGCCCTAGGCTCTGTTGCTTTGTTTTTTAGATGTTTCAGGAAACACCATACACTTCTCCCGAGTGTCTGTTGGCAATTTCCATCCCGCCCATCAGCATAACAAGGCTCCCAGTTCTCCATGGGCTGTCCTGCCTTTCTGGATTTTACACTTTTTTCACATGGTCCTTTTGACCGAGGGGAAGTGAGACTTCATTGTAGTGCAGATTTCCTTTGCAAGCTTGCTTGGTTGGCCAAAAAGGGCGTATGCGTTTTTTCCTGAATATATTCAGGAAAAAACACATACGCCCTTTTTGGCCAAGTGCATCATTGTGGACGTTCTGCCTCTTTTCCTATGCTTTCAATGCAATTCCAGTCTACCTCCTGAAATCGGTTTCCTGCAATTCTGCCCCGCTTTCAAGTCCTCTTGGCAGCCTTACTTCAGTATATTTTTGGACGATAGCTGTCATTTATAACTCTGCAGGTTTGTGAATTACAGTGCCCCTGAGCTCCTTTCTTCAACTCGCTTTCTTTTGAGCTGGCCGCAACACCGCAGGATGGCTTCAGGCCCTAATCTGGTTCCGGCACGGCACGCTGAGCCTTTGGTTAATTCCTCTTTCTGGTGGGAAATGAGAGTTAAATTTGCCCGTCCAGACACCTCCAGCTAGTCTCTCATTGGTTCTCGCTATTCCTGTTCATCTTCCGCAGAAATTGCAAACTGGGCCAAACAGGAGGTTAAAGGCGCTGACTCTCCAAGTGGGGAGAGTGTTAGTAAAGCGTCTGGAATGTTGCACCCGAGTACCAGGGGAGGAAAACTGAGACATATTTGAACACGTCTCCCGTTCACATGGTTGATCATACTCTGGGTTCCACATGCATGTTTTAGCTGAAGGAAGAATACCTTAAACCTGGAGAGTTGAGACCCGTGGAATGGGTACCATGCAATATGACTTCAAAGGGTCTTCATTTGCTCACCGAACCTCTCCAATACTATCACTGCTGCGTTTATGCCCCTGTACACACGCTTGATTCTCTTTTGGAGACATAGCAATCCATAGGTTTTAAGATACTTACTAGTCAGGTACATTCTTAGGCGTTTAATATGGGGTGTCGAGTCCATTTGGTTGAGCAAGGAGTAGCTCTTGTCTAGTCCATATTTGGCTTAAGGAACTTTATCTGTGCTCATTTCAATCTCTGGTTTTATGCAGCACCCCAACTCACCTTTCCCCTTAAGCAAGCATAAGTTGGTTTTCTGAATTTGAGACCCTGTTCTGTTTTGGAATTCAGTTCCTGTGTAGCCAAGTTTACATTCCGTGTATTAGTGATATCTTATGATGTTTCTTTTTCTGTGTGACTTATTTCAGTGAGAATCATCGTACCTGAATCCACTCATTATGCTGCTACGGGCCTGATGACATAGATTTCATTGCTGAGTGATATTGCTTTGTAAGTAAATACCACAACTTCTTTATCCATTTTTCACTTTCTGTGATGTTGAACTTGTACGGTAAATGAGGTTCTTGTAAACAGAGGCGTCCCAAACTTTGGGGTGGCTGTGTCTTTTTGATTTTAATTTCCCTAAGCTATAGGACCATAAGTGGAAGTGCCCTAGGCTCTGTTGCTTTGTTTTTTAGATGTTTCAGGAAACACCATACACTTCTCCCGAGTGTCTGTTAGCAATTTACATCCTGCCCATCAGCATAACAAGGCTCCCAGTTCTCCATGGCCTGTCCTGCCTTTCTGGATTTTACACTTTTTTCAGATGGCCCTTTTGACCGGGGGGAAGTGAGACTTCATTGTAGTGCAGATTTCCTTTGCAAGCTTGCTTGGTTGGCCAAAAAGGGCGTATGCGTTTTTTCCTGAATATATTCAGGAAAAAACGCATACGCCCTTTTTGGCCAAGTGCATCATTGTGGACGTTCTGCCTCTTTTCCTATGCTTTCAATGCAATTCCAGTCTACCTCCTGAAATCGGTTTCCTGCAATTCTGCCCCGCTTTCGAGTCCTCTTGGCAGCCTTACTTCAGTATATTTTTGGACGATAGCTGTCATTTATAACTCTGCAGGTTTGTGAATTACAGTGCCCCTGAGCTCCTTTCTTCAACTCGCTTTCTTTTAGCTGGCCGCAACACCGCAGGATGGCTTCAGGCCCTAATCTGGTTCCGGCACGGCACGCTGAGCCTTTGGTTAATTCCTCTTTCTGGTGGGAAATGAGAGTTAAATTTGCCCGTCCAGACACCTCCAGCTAGTCTCTCATTGGTTCTCGCTATTCCTGTTCATCTTCCGCAGAAATTGCAAACTGGGCCAAACAGGAGATTAAAGGGACGGACTCTCCAAGTGGGGAGAGTGTTAGTAAAGCGTCTGGAATGTTGCACCCGAGTACCAGGGTACGAAAACTGAGACATATTTGAACACGTCTCCCGATCACATGGTTGATCATACTCTAGGTTCCACATGCATGTTTTAGCTGAAGGAAGAATACCTTAAACCTGGGTAGTTGAAACCCGTGGAATGGGTACCATGCAATATGACTTCAAAGGGTCTTCATTTGCTCACCGAACCTCTCCAATCCTATCACTGCTGCGTTTATGCCTCTGTACACATGCTTGATTCTCTTTCGGAGACATAGCAATCCATAGGTTTTAAGATACTTACTAGTCAGGTACATTCTTAGGCGTTTAATATGCGGTGTTGAGTCCATTTCGTTGAGCAAGGAGTAGCTCTTGTCTATTCCATATTTGGCTTAAGGAACATTATCTGTGCTCGTTTCAATCTCTGGTTTTATGCAGCACCCCAACTCACCTTTCCCCTTAAGCAAGCATAAGTTGGTTTTCTAAATTTGAGACCCTGTTCTGTTCTGTAATTCAGTTCCTGTGTAGCCAAGTTTACATTCCGTGTATTACTGATATCTTATGATGTTTCTTTTTCTGTGTGACTTATTTCAGTGAGAATCATCGTACCTGAATCCACTCATTGTGCTGCTAAGGGCCTGATGACATAGATTTCATTGCTGAGTGATATTGCTTTGTAAGTAAATACCACAACTTCTTTATCCATTTTTCACTTTCTGCAATGTTGAACTTGTACGGTAAACGAGGTTCTTGTAAACAGAGGCGTCCCAAACTTTGGGGTGGCTGTGTCTTTTTGATTTTAATTTCCCTAAGCTATAGGACCATAAGTGGAAGTGCCCTAGGCTCTGTTGCTTTGTTTTTTAGATGTTTCAGGAAACACCATACACTTCTCCCGAGTGTCTGTTGGCAATTTCCATCCCGCCCATCAGCATAACAAGGCTCCCAGTTCTCCATGGGCTGTCCTGCCTTTCTGGATTTTACACTTTTTTCACATGGTCCTTTTGACCGAGGGGAAGTGAGACTTCATTGTAGTGCAGATTTCCTTTGCAAGCTTGCTTGGTTGGCCAAAAAGGGCGTATGCGTTTTTTCCTGAATATATTCAGGAAAAAACACATACGCCCTTTTTGGCCAAGTGCATCATTGTGGACGTTCTGCCTCTTTTCCTATGCTTTCAATGCAATTCCAGTCTACCTCCTGAAATCGGTTTCCTGCAATTCTGCCCCGCTTTCAAGTCCTCTTGGCAGCCTTACTTCAGTATATTTTTGGACGATAGCTGTCATTTATAACTCTGCAGGTTTGTGAATTACAGTGCCCCTGAGCTCCTTTCTTCAACTCGCTTTCTTTTGAGCTGGCCGCAACACCGCAGGATGGCTTCAGGCCCTAATCTGGTTCCGGCACGGCACGCTGAGCCTTTGGTTAATTCCTCTTTCTGGTGGGAAATGAGAGTTAAATTTGCCCGTCCAGACACCTCCAGCTAGTCTCTCATTGGTTCTCGCTATTCCTGTTCATCTTCCGCAGAAATTGCAAACTGGGCCAAACAGGAGGTTAAAGGCGCTGACTCTCCAAGTGGGGAGAGTGTTAGTAAAGCGTCTGGAATGTTGCACCCGAGTACCAGGGGAGGAAAACTGAGACATATTTGAACACGTCTCCCGTTCACATGGTTGATCATACTCTGGGTTCCACATGCATGTTTTAGCTGAAGGAAGAATACCTTAAACCTGGAGAGTTGAGACCCGTGGAATGGGTACCATGCAATATGACTTCAAAGGGTCTTCATTTGCTCACCGAACCTCTCCAATCCTATCACTGCTGCGTTTATGCCTCTGTACACATGCTTGATTCTCTTTCGGAGACATAGCAATCCATAGGTTTTAAGATACTTACTAGTCAGGTACATTCTTAGGCGTTTAATATGCGGTGTTGAGTCCATTTCGTTGAGCAAGGAGTAGCTCTTGTCTATTCCATATTTGGCTTAAGGAACATTATCTGTGCTCGTTTCAATCTCTGGTTTTATGCAGCACCCCAACTCACCTTTCCCCTTAAGCAAGCATAAGTTGGTTTTCTAAATTTGAGACCCTGTTCTGTTCTGTAATTCAGTTCCTGTGTAGCCAAGTTTACATTCCGTGTATTACTGATATCTTATGATGTTTCTTTTTCTGTGTGACTTATTTCAGTGAGAATCATCGTACCTGAATCCACTCATTGTGCTGCTAAGGGCCTGATGACATAGATTTCATTGCTGAGTGATATTGCTTTGTAAGTAAATACCACAACTTCTTTATCCATTTTTCACTTTCTGCAATGTTGAACTTGTACGGTAAACGAGGTTCTTGTAAACAGAGGCGTCCCAAACTTTGGGGTGGCTGTGTCTTTTTGATTTTAATTTCCCTAAGCTATAGGACCATAAGTGGAAGTGCCCTAGGCTCTGTTGCTTTGTTTTTTAGATGTTTCAGGAAACACCATACACTTCTCCCGAGTGTCTGTTGGCAATTTCCATCCCGCCCATCAGCATAACAAGGCTCCCAGTTCTCCATGGGCTGTCCTGCCTTTCTGGATTTTACACTTTTTTCACATGGTCCTTTTGACCGAGGGGAAGTGAGACTTCATTGTAGTGCAGATTTCCTTTGCAAGCTTGCTTGGTTGGCCAAAAAGGGCGTATGCGTTTTTTCCTGAATATATTCAGGAAAAAACACATACGCCCTTTTTGGCCAAGTGCATCATTGTGGACGTTCTGCCTCTTTTCCTATGCTTTCAATGCAATTCCAGTCTACCTCCTGAAATCGGTTTCCTGCAATTCTGCCCCGCTTTCAAGTCCTCTTGGCAGCCTTACTTCAGTATATTTTTGGACGATAGCTGTCATTTATAACTCTGCAGGTTTGTGAATTACAGTGCCCCTGAGCTCCTTTCTTCAACTCGCTTTCTTTTGAGCTGGCCGCAACACCGCAGGATGGCTTCAGGCCCTAATCTGGTTCCGGCACGGCACGCTGAGCCTTTGGTTAATTCCTCTTTCTGGTGGGAAATGAGAGTTAAATTTGCCCGTCCAGACACCTCCAGCTAGTCTCTCATTGGTTCTCGCTATTCCTGTTCATCTTCCGCAGAAATTGCAAACTGGGCCAAACAGGAGGTTAAAGGCGCTGACTCTCCAAGTGGGGAGAGTGTTAGTAAAGCGTCTGGAATGTTGCACCCGAGTACCAGGGGAGGAAAACTGAGACATATTTGAACACGTCTCCCGTTCACATGGTTGATCATACTCTGGGTTCCACATGCATGTTTTAGCTGAAGGAAGAATACCTTAAACCTGGAGAGTTGAGACCCGTGGAATGGGTACCATGCAATATGACTTCAAAGGGTCTTCATTTGCTCACCGAACCTCTCCAATACTATCACTGCTGCGTTTATGCCCCTGTACACACGCTTGATTCTCTTTTGGAGACATAGCAATCCATAGGTTTTAAGATACTTACTAGTCAGGTACATTCTTAGGCGTTTAATATGGGGTGTCGAGTCCATTTCGTTGAGCAAGGAGTAGCTCTTGTCTAGTCCATATTTGGCTTAAGGAACTTTATCTGTGCTCATTTCAATCTCTGGTTTTATGCAGCACCCCAACTCACCTTTCCCCTTAAGCAAGCATAAGTTGGTTTTCTGAATTTGAGACCCTGTTCTGTTTTGGAATTCAGTTCCTGTGTAGCCAAGTTTACATTCCGTGTATTAGTGATATCTTATGATGTTTCTTTTTCTGTGTGACTTATTTCAGTGAGAATCATCGTACCTGAATCCACTCATTATGCTGCTACGGGCCTGATGACATAGATTTCATTGCTGAGTGATATTGCTTTGTAAGTAAATACCACAACTTCTTTATCCATTTTTCACTTTCTGCGATGTTGAACTTGTACGGTAAATGAGGTTCTTGTAAACAGAGGCGTCCCAAACTTTGGGGTGGCTGTGTCTTTTTGATTTTAATTTCCCTAAGCTATAGGACCATAAGTGGAAGTGCCCTAGGCTCTGTTGCTTTGTTTTTTAGATGTTTCAGGAAACACCATACACTTCTCCCGAGTGTCTGTTAGCAATTTACATCCTGCCCATCAGCATAACAAGGCTCCCAGTTCTCCATGGCCTGTCCTGCCTTTCTGGATTTTACACTTTTTTCAGATGGCCCTTTTGACCGGGGGGAAGTGAGACTTCATTGTAGTGCAGATTTCCTTTGCAAGCTTGCTTGGTTGGCCAAAAAGGGCGTATGCGTTTTTTCCTGAATATATTCAGGAAAAAACGCATACGCCCTTTTTGGCCAAGTGCATCATTGTGGACGTTCTGCCTCTTTTCCTATGCTTTCAATGCAATTCCAGTCTACCTCCTGAAATCGGTTTCCTGCAATTCTGCCCCGCTTTCGAGTCCTCTTGGCAGCCTTACTTTAGTATATTTTTGGACGATAGCTGTCATTTATAACTCTGCAGGTTTGTGAATTACAGTGCCCCTGAGCTCCTTTCTTCAACTCGCTTTCTTTTAGCTGGCCGCAACACCGCAGGATGGCTTCAGGCCCTAATCTGGTTCCGGCACGGCACGCTGAGCCTTTGGTTAATTCCTCTTTCTGGTGGGAAATGAGAGTTAAATTTGCCCGTCCAGACACCTCCAGCTAGTCTCTCATTGGTTCTCGCTATTCCTGTTCATCTTCCGCAGAAATTGCAAACTGGGCCAAACAGGAGATTAAAGGGACGGACTCTCCAAGTGGGGAGAGTGTTAGTAAAGCGTCTGGAATGTTGCACCCGAGTACCAGGGTACGAAAACTGAGACATATTTGAACACGTCTCCCGATCACATGGTTGATCATACTCTAGGTTCCACATGCATGTTTTAGCTGAAGGAAGAATACCTTAAACCTGGGTAGTTGAAACCCGTGGAATGGGTACCATGCAATATGACTTCAAAGGGTCTTCATTTGCTCACCGAACCTCTCCAATCCTATCACTGCTGCGTTTATGCCTCTGTACACATGCTTGATTCTCTTTCGGAGACATAGCAATCCATAGGTTTTAAGATACTTACTAGTCAGGTACATTCTTAGGCGTTTAATATGCGGTGTTGAGTCCATTTCGTTGAGCAAGGAGTAGCTCTTGTCTATTCCATATTTGGCTTAAGGAACATTATCTGTGCTCGTTTCAATCTCTGGTTTTATGCAGCACCCCAACTCACCTTTCCCCTTAAGCAAGCATAAGTTGGTTTTCTAAATTTGAGACCCTGTTCTGTTCTGTAATTCAGTTCCTGTGTAGCCAAGTTTACATTCCGTGTATTACTGATATCTTATGATGTTTCTTTTTCTGTGTGACTTATTTCAGTGAGAATCATCGTACCTGAATCCACTCATTGTGCTGCTAAGGGCCTGATGACATAGATTTCATTGCTGAGTGATATTGCTTTGTAAGTAAATACCACAACTTCTTTATCCATTTTTCACTTTCTGCAATGTTGAACTTGTACGGTAAACGAGGTTCTTGTAAACAGAGGCGTCCCAAACTTTGGGGTGGCTGTGTCTTTTTGATTTTAATTTCCCTAAGCTATAGGACCATAAGTGGAAGTGCCCTAGGCTCTGTTGCTTTGTTTTTTAGAAGTTTCAGGAAACACCATACACTTCTCCCGAGTGTCTGTTGGCAATTTCCATCCCGCCCATCAGCATAACAAGGCTCCCAGTTCTCCATGGGCTGTCCTGCCTTTCTGGATTTTACACTTTTTTCACATGGTCCTTTTGACCGAGGGGAAGTGAGACTTCATTGTAGTGCAGATTTCCTTTGCAAGCTTGCTTGGTTGGCCAAAAAGGGCGTATGCGTTTTTTCCTGAATATATTCAGGAAAAAACACATACGCCCTTTTTGGCCAAGTGCATCATTGTGGACGTTCTGCCTCTTTTCCTATGCTTTCAATGCAATTCCAGTCTACCTCCTGAAATCGGTTTCCTGCAATTCTGCCCCGCTTTCAAGTCCTCTTGGCAGCCTTACTTCAGTATATTTTTGGACGATAGCTGTCATTTATAACTCTGCAGGTTTGTGAATTACAGTGCCCCTGAGCTCCTTTCTTCAACTCGCTTTCTTTTGAGCTGGCCGCAACACCGCAGGATGGCTTCAGGCCCTAATCTGGTTCCGGCACGGCACGCTGAGCCTTTGGTTAATTCCTCTTTCTGGTGGGAAATGAGAGTTAAATTTGCCCGTCCAGACACCTCCAGCTAGTCTCTCATTGGTTCTCGCTATTCCTGTTCATCTTCCGCAGAAATTGCAAACTGGGCCAAACAGGAGGTTAAAGGCGCTGACTCTCCAAGTGGGGAGAGTGTTAGTAAAGCGTCTGGAATGTTGCACCCGAGTACCAGGGGAGGAAAACTGAGACATATTTGAACACGTCTCCCGTTCACATGGTTGATCATACTCTGGGTTCCACATGCATGTTTTAGCTGAAGGAAGAATACCTTAAACCTGGAGAGTTGAGACCCGTGGAATGGGTACCATGCAATATGACTTCAAAGGGTCTTCATTTGCTCACCGAACCTCTCCAATACTATCACTGCTGCGTTTATGCCCCTGTACACACGCTTGATTCTCTTTTGGAGACATAGCAATCCATAGGTTTTAAGATACTTACTAGTCAGGTACATTCTTAGGCGTTTAATATGGGGTGTCGAGTCCATTTCGTTGAGCAAGGAGTAGCTCTTGTCTAGTCCATATTTGGCTTAAGGAACTTTATCTGTGCTCATTTCAATCTCTGGTTTTATGCAGCACCCCAACTCACCTTTCCCCTTAAGCAAGCATAAGTTGGTTTTCTGAATTTGAGACCCTGTTCTGTTTTGGAATTCAGTTCCTGTGTAGCCAAGTTTACATTCCGTGTATTAGTGATATCTTATGATGTTTCTTTTTCTGTGTGACTTATTTCAGTGAGAATCATCGTACCTGAATCCACTCATTATGCTGCTACGGGCCTGATGACATAGATTTCATTGCTGAGTGATATTGCTTTGTAAGTAAATACCACAACTTCTTTATCCATTTTTCACTTTCTGCGATGTTGAACTTGTACGGTAAATGAGGTTCTTGTAAACAGAGGCGTCCCAAACTTTGGGGTGGCTGTGTCTTTTTGATTTTAATTTCCCTAAGCTATAGGACCATAAGTGGAAGTGCCCTAGGCTCTGTTGCTTTGTTTTTTAGATGTTTCAGGAAACACCATACACTTCTCCCGAGTGTCTGTTAGCAATTTACATCCTGCCCATCAGCATAACAAGGCTCCCAGTTCTCCATGGCCTGTCCTGCCTTTCTGGATTTTACACTTTTTTCAGATGGCCCTTTTGACCGGGGGGAAGTGAGACTTCATTGTAGTGCAGATTTCCTTTGCAAGCTTGCTTGGTTGGCCAAAAAGGGCGTATGCGTTTTTTCCTGAATATATTCAGGAAAAAACGCATACGCCCTTTTTGGCCAAGTGCATCATTGTGGACGTTCTGCCTCTTTTCCTATGCTTTCAATGCAATTCCAGTCTACCTCCTGAAATCGGTTTCCTGCAATTCTGCCCCGCTTTCGAGTCCTCTTGGCAGCCTTACTTCAGTATATTTTTGGACGATAGCTGTCATTTATAACTCTGCAGGTTTGTGAATTACAGTGCCCCTGAGCTCCTTTCTTCAACTCGCTTTCTTTTAGCTGGCCGCAACACCGCAGGATGGCTTCAGGCCCTAATCTGGTTCCGGCACGGCACGCTGAGCCTTTGGTTAATTCCTCTTTCTGGTGGGAAATGAGAGTTAAATTTGCCCGTCCAGACACCTCCAGCTAGTCTCTCATTGGTTCTCGCTATTCCTGTTCATCTTCCGCAGAAATTGCAAACTGGGCCAAACAGGAGATTAAAGGGACGGACTCTCCAAGTGGGGAGAGTGTTAGTAAAGCGTCTGGAATGTTGCACCCGAGTACCAGGGTACGAAAACTGAGACATATTTGAACACGTCTCCCGATCACATGGTTGATCATACTCTAGGTTCCACATGCATGTTTTAGCTGAAGGAAGAATACCTTAAACCTGGGTAGTTGAAACCCGTGGAATGGGTACCATGCAATATGACTTCAAAGGGTCTTCATTTGCTCACCGAACCTCTCCAATCCTATCACTGCTGCGTTTATGCCTCTGTACACATGCTTGATTCTCTTTCGGAGACATAGCAATCCATAGGTTTTAAGATACTTACTAGTCAGGTACATTCTTAGGCGTTTAATATGCGGTGTTGAGTCCATTTCGTTGAGCAAGGAGTAGCTCTTGTCTATTCCATATTTGGCTTAAGGAACATTATCTGTGCTCGTTTCAATCTCTGGTTTTATGCAGCACCCCAACTCACCTTTCCCCTTAAGCAAGCATAAGTTGGTTTTCTAAATTTGAGACCCTGTTCTGTTCTGTAATTCAGTTCCTGTGTAGCCAAGTTTACATTCCGTGTATTACTGATATCTTATGATGTTTCTTTTTCTGTGTGACTTATTTCAGTGAGAATCATCGTACCTGAATCCACTCATTGTGCTGCTAAGGGCCTGATGACATAGATTTCATTGCTGAGTGATATTGCTTTGTAAGTAAATACCACAACTTCTTTATCCATTTTTCACTTTCTGCAATGTTGAACTTGTACGGTAAACGAGGTTCTTGTAAACAGAGGCGTCCCAAACTTTGGGGTGGCTGTGTCTTTTTGATTTTAATTTCCCTAAGCTATAGGACCATAAGTGGAAGTGCCCTAGGCTCTGTTGCTTTGTTTTTTAGATGTTTCAGGAAACACCATACACTTCTCCCGAGTGTCTGTTGGCAATTTCCATCCCGCCCATCAGCATAACAAGGCTCCCAGTTCTCCATGGGCTGTCCTGCCTTTCTGGATTTTACACTTTTTTCACATGGTCCTTTTGACCGAGGGGAAGTGAGACTTCATTGTAGTGCAGATTTCCTTTGCAAGCTTGCTTGGTTGGCCAAAAAGGGCGTATGCGTTTTTTCCTGAATATATTCAGGAAAAAACACATACGCCCTTTTTGGCCAAGTGCATCATTGTGGACGTTCTGCCTCTTTTCCTATGCTTTCAATGCAATTCCAGTCTACCTCCTGAAATCGGTTTCCTGCAATTCTGCCCCGCTTTCAAGTCCTCTTGGCAGCCTTACTTCAGTATATTTTTGGACGATAGCTGTCATTTATAACTCTGCAGGTTTGTGAATTACAGTGCCCCTGAGCTCCTTTCTTCAACTCGCTTTCTTTTGAGCTGGCCGCAACACCGCAGGATGGCTTCAGGCCCTAATCTGGTTCCGGCACGGCACGCTGAGCCTTTGGTTAATTCCTCTTTCTGGTGGGAAATGAGAGTTAAATTTGCCCGTCCAGACACCTCCAGCTAGTCTCTCATTGGTTCTCGCTATTCCTGTTCATCTTCCGCAGAAATTGCAAACTGGGCCAAACAGGAGGTTAAAGGCGCTGACTCTCCAAGTGGGGAGAGTGTTAGTAAAGCGTCTGGAATGTTGCACCCGAGTACCAGGGGAGGAAAACTGAGACATATTTGAACACGTCTCCCGTTCACATGGTTGATCATACTCTGGGTTCCACATGCATGTTTTAGCTGAAGGAAGAATACCTTAAACCTGGAGAGTTGAGACCCGTGGAATGGGTACCATGCAATATGACTTCAAAGGGTCTTCATTTGCTCACCGAACCTCTCCAATACTATCACTGCTGCGTTTATGCCCCTGTACACACGCTTGATTCTCTTTTGGAGACATAGCAATCCATAGGTTTTAAGATACTTACTAGTCAGGTACATTCTTAGGCGTTTAATATGGGGTGTCGAGTCCATTTCGTTGAGCAAGGAGTAGCTCTTGTCTAGTCCATATTTGGCTTAAGGAACTTTATCTGTGCTCATTTCAATCTCTGGTTTTATGCAGCACCCCAACTCACCTTTCCCCTTAAGCAAGCATAAGTTGGTTTTCTGAATTTGAGACCCTGTTCTGTTTTGGAATTCAGTTCCTGTGTAGCCAAGTTTACATTCCGTGTATTAGTGATATCTTATGATGTTTCTTTTTCTGTGTGACTTATTTCAGTGAGAATCATCGTACCTGAATCCACTCATTATGCTGCTACGGGCCTGATGACATAGATTTCATTGCTGAGTGATATTGCTTTGTAAGTAAATACCACAACTTCTTTATCCATTTTTCACTTTCTGCGATGTTGAACTTGTACGGTAAATGAGGTTCTTGTAAACAGAGGCGTCCCAAACTTTGGGGTGGCTGTGTCTTTTTGATTTTAATTTCCCTAAGCTATAGGACCATAAGTGGAAGTGCCCTAGGCTCTGTTGCTTTGTTTTTTAGATGTTTCAGGAAACACCATACACTTCTCCCGAGTGTCTGTTAGCAATTTACATCCTGCCCATCAGCATAACAAGGCTCCCAGTTCTCCATGGCCTGTCCTGCCTTTCTGGATTTTACACTTTTTTCAGATGGCCCTTTTGACCGGGGGGAAGTGAGACTTCATTGTAGTGCAGATTTCCTTTGCAAGCTTGCTTGGTTGGCCAAAAAGGGCGTATGCGTTTTTTCCTGAATATATTCAGGAAAAAACGCATACGCCCTTTTTGGCCAAGTGCATCATTGTGGACGTTCTGCCTCTTTTCCTATGCTTTCAATGCAATTCCAGTCTACCTCCTGAAATCGGTTTCCTGCAATTCTGCCCCGCTTTCGAGTCCTCTTGGCAGCCTTACTTCAGTATATTTTTGGACGATAGCTGTCATTTATAACTCTGCAGGTTTGTGAATTACAGTGCCCCTGAGCTCCTTTCTTCAACTCGCTTTCTTTTAGCTGGCCGCAACACCGCAGGATGGCTTCAGGCCCTAATCTGGTTCCGGCACGGCACGCTGAGCCTTTGGTTAATTCCTCTTTCTGGTGGGAAATGAGAGTTAAATTTGCCCGTCCAGACACCTCCAGCTAGTCTCTCATTGGTTCTCGCTATTCCTGTTCATCTTCCGCAGAAATTGCAAACTGGGCCAAACAGGAGATTAAAGGGACGGACTCTCCAAGTGGGGAGAGTGTTAGTAAAGCGTCTGGAATGTTGCACCCGAGTACCAGGGTACGAAAACTGAGACATATTTGAACACGTCTCCCGATCACATGGTTGATCATACTCTAGGTTCCACATGCATGTTTTAGCTGAAGGAAGAATACCTTAAACCTGGGTAGTTGAAACCCGTGGAATGGGTACCATGCAATATGACTTCAAAGGGTCTTCATTTGCTCACCGAACCTCTCCAATCCTATCACTGCTGCGTTTATGCCTCTGTACACATGCTTGATTCTCTTTCGGAGACATAGCAATCCATAGGTTTTAAGATACTTACTAGTCAGGTACATTCTTAGGCGTTTAATATGCGGTGTTGAGTCCATTTCGTTGAGCAAGGAGTAGCTCTTGTCTATTCCATATTTGGCTTAAGGAACATTATCTGTGCTCGTTTCAATCTCTGGTTTTATGCAGCACCCCAACTCACCTTTCCCCTTAAGCAAGCATAAGTTGGTTTTCTAAATTTGAGACCCTGTTCTGTTCTGTAATTCAGTTCCTGTGTAGCCAAGTTTACATTCCGTGTATTACTGATATCTTATGATGTTTCTTTTTCTGTGTGACTTATTTCAGTGAGAATCATCGTACCTGAATCCACTCATTGTGCTGCTAAGGGCCTGATGACATAGATTTCATTGCTGAGTGATATTGCTTTGTAAGTAAATACCACAACTTCTTTATCCATTTTTCACTTTCTGCAATGTTGAACTTGTACGGTAAACGAGGTTCTTGTAAACAGAGGCGTCCCAAACTTTGGGGTGGCTGTGTCTTTTTGATTTTAATTTCCCTAAGCTATAGGACCATAAGTGGAAGTGCCCTAGGCTCTGTTGCTTTGTTTTTTAGATGTTTCAGGAAACACCATACACTTCTCCCGAGTGTCTGTTGGCAATTTCCATCCCGCCCATCAGCATAACAAGGCTCCCAGTTCTCCATGGGCTGTCCTGCCTTTCTGGATTTTACACTTTTTTCACATGGTCCTTTTGACCGAGGGGAAGTGAGACTTCATTGTAGTGCAGATTTCCTTTGCAAGCTTGCTTGGTTGGCCAAAAAGGGCGTATGCGTTTTTTCCTGAATATATTCAGGAAAAAACACATACGCCCTTTTTGGCCAAGTGCATCATTGTGGACGTTCTGCCTCTTTTCCTATGCTTTCAATGCAATTCCAGTCTACCTCCTGAAATCGGTTTCCTGCAATTCTGCCCCGCTTTCAAGTCCTCTTGGCAGCCTTACTTCAGTATATTTTTGGACGATAGCTGTCATTTATAACTCTGCAGGTTTGTGAATTACAGTGCCCCTGAGCTCCTTTCTTCAACTCGCTTTCTTTTGAGCTGGCCGCAACACCGCAGGATGGCTTCAGGCCCTAATCTGGTTCCGGCACGGCACGCTGAGCCTTTGGTTAATTCCTCTTTCTGGTGGGAAATGAGAGTTAAATTTGCCCGTCCAGACACCTCCAGCTAGTCTCTCATTGGTTCTCGCTATTCCTGTTCATCTTCCGCAGAAATTGCAAACTGGGCCAAACAGGAGGTTAAAGGCGCTGACTCTCCAAGTGGGGAGAGTGTTAGTAAAGCGTCTGGAATGTTGCACCCGAGTACCAGGGGAGGAAAACTGAGACATATTTGAACACGTCTCCCGTTCACATGGTTGATCATACTCTGGGTTCCACATGCATGTTTTAGCTGAAGGAAGAATACCTTAAACCTGGAGAGTTGAGACCCGTGGAATGGGTACCATGCAATATGACTTCAAAGGGTCTTCATTTGCTCACCGAACCTCTCCAATACTATCACTGCTGCGTTTATGCCCCTGTACACACGCTTGATTCTCTTTTGGAGACATAGCAATCCATAGGTTTTAAGATACTTACTAGTCAGGTACATTCTTAGGCGTTTAATATGGGGTGTCGAGTCCATTTCGTTGAGCAAGGAGTAGCTCTTGTCTAGTCCATATTTGGCTTAAGGAACTTTATCTGTGCTCATTTCAATCTCTGGTTTTATGCAGCACCCCAACTCACCTTTCCCCTTAAGCAAGCATAAGTTGGTTTTCTGAATTTGAGACCCTATTCTGTTTTGGAATTCAGTTCCTGTGTAGCCAAGTTTACATTCCGTGTATTAGTGATATCTTATGATGTTTCTTTTTCTGTGTGACTTATTTCAGTGAGAATCATCGTACCTGAATCCACTCATTATGCTGCTACGGGCCTGATGACATAGATTTCATTGCTGAGTGATATTGCTTTGTAAGTAAATACCACAACTTCTTTATCCATTTTTCACTTTCTGCGATGTTGAACTTGTACGGTAAATGAGGTTCTTGTAAACAGAGGCGTCCCAAACTTTGGGGTGGCTGTGTCTTTTTGATTTTAATTTCCCTAAGCTATAGGACCATAAGTGGAAGTGCCCTAGGCTCTGTTGCTTTGTTTTTTAGATGTTTCAGGAAACACCATACACTTCTCCCGAGTGTCTGTTAGCAATTTACATCCTGCCCATCAGCATAACAAGGCTCCCAGTTCTCCATGGCCTGTCCTGCCTTTCTGGATTTTACACTTTTTTCAGATGGCCCTTTTGACCGGGGGGAAGTGAGACTTCATTGTAGTGCAGATTTCCTTTGCAAGCTTGCTTGGTTGGCCAAAAAGGGCGTATGCGTTTTTTCCTGAATATATTCAGGAAAAAACGCATACGCCCTTTTTGGCCAAGTGCATCATTGTGGACGTTCTGCCTCTTTTCCTATGCTTTCAATGCAATTCCAGTCTACCTCCTGAAATCGGTTTCCTGCAATTCTGCCCCGCTTTCGAGTCCTCTTGGCAGCCTTACTTCAGTATATTTTTGGACGATAGCTGTCATTTATAACTCTGCAGGTTTGTGAATTACAGTGCCCCTGAGCTCCTTTCTTCAACTCGCTTTCTTTTAGCTGGCCGCAACACCGCAGGATGGCTTCAGGCCCTAATCTGGTTCCGGCACGGCACGCTGAGCCTTTGGTTAATTCCTCTTTCTGGTGGGAAATGAGAGTTAAATTTGCCCGTCCAGACACCTCCAGCTAGTCTCTCATTGGTTCTCGCTATTCCTGTTCATCTTCCGCAGAAATTGCAAACTGGGCCAAACAGGAGATTAAAGGGACGGACTCTCCAAGTGGGGAGAGTGTTAGTAAAGCGTCTGGAATGTTGCACCCGAGTACCAGGGTACGAAAACTGAGACATATTTGAACACGTCTCCCGATCACATGGTTGATCATACTCTAGGTTCCACATGCATGTTTTAGCTGAAGGAAGAATACCTTAAACCTGGGTAGTTGAAACCCGTGGAATGGGTACCATGCAATATGACTTCAAAGGGTCTTCATTTGCTCACCGAACCTCTCCAATCCTATCACTGCTGCGTTTATGCCTCTGTACACATGCTTGATTCTCTTTCGGAGACATAGCAATCCATAGGTTTTAAGATACTTACTAGTCAGGTACATTCTTAGGCGTTTAATATGCGGTGTTGAGTCCATTTCGTTGAGCAAGGAGTAGCTCTTGTCTATTCCATATTTGGCTTAAGGAACATTATCTGTGCTCGTTTCAATCTCTGGTTTTATGCAGCACCCCAACTCACCTTTCCCCTTAAGCAAGCATAAGTTGGTTTTCTAAATTTGAGACCCTGTTCTGTTCTGTAATTCAGTTCCTGTGTAGCCAAGTTTACATTCCGTGTATTACTGATATCTTATGATGTTTCTTTTTCTGTGTGACTTATTTCAGTGAGAATCATCGTACCTGAATCCACTCATTGTGCTGCTAAGGGCCTGATGACATAGATTTCATTGCTGAGTGATATTGCTTTGTAAGTAAATACCACAACTTCTTTATCCATTTTTCACTTTCTGCAATGTTGAACTTGTACGGTAAACGAGGTTCTTGTAAACAGAGGCGTCCCAAACTTTGGGGTGGCTGTGTCTTTTTGATTTTAATTTCCCTAAGCTATAGGACCATAAGTGGAAGTGCCCTAGGCTCTGTTGCTTTGTTTTTTAGATGTTTCAGGAAACACCATACACTTCTCCCGAGTGTCTGTTGGCAATTTCCATCCCGCCCATCAGCATAACAAGGCTCCCAGTTCTCCATGGGCTGTCCTGCCTTTCTGGATTTTACACTTTTTTCACATGGTCCTTTTGACCGAGGGGAAGTGAGACTTCATTGTAGTGCAGATTTCCTTTGCAAGCTTGCTTGGTTGGCCAAAAAGGGCGTATGCGTTTTTTCCTGAATATATTCAGGAAAAAACACATACGCCCTTTTTGGCCAAGTGCATCATTGTGGACGTTCTGCCTCTTTTCCTATGCTTTCAATGCAATTCCAGTCTACCTCCTGAAATCGGTTTCCTGCAATTCTGCCCCGCTTTCAAGTCCTCTTGGCAGCCTTACTTCAGTATATTTTTGGACGATAGCTGTCATTTATAACTCTGCAGGTTTGTGAATTACAGTGCCCCTGAGCTCCTTTCTTCAACTCGCTTTCTTTTGAGCTGGCCGCAACACCGCAGGATGGCTTCAGGCCCTAATCTGGTTCCGGCACGGCACGCTGAGCCTTTGGTTAATTCCTCTTTCTGGTGGGAAATGAGAGTTAAATTTGCCCGTCCAGACACCTCCAGCTAGTCTCTCATTGGTTCTCGCTATTCCTGTTCATCTTCCGCAGAAATTGCAAACTGGGCCAAACAGGAGGTTAAAGGCGCTGACTCTCCAAGTGGGGAGAGTGTTAGTAAAGCGTCTGGAATGTTGCACCCGAGTACCAGGGGAGGAAAACTGAGACATATTTGAACACGTCTCCCGTTCACATGGTTGATCATACTCTGGGTTCCACATGCATGTTTTAGCTGAAGGAAGAATACCTTAAACCTGGAGAGTTGAGACCCGTGGAATGGGTACCATGCAATATGACTTCAAAGGGTCTTCATTTGCTCACCGAACCTCTCCAATACTATCACTGCTGCGTTTATGCCCCTGTACACACGCTTGATTCTCTTTTGGAGACATAGCAATCCATAGGTTTTAAGATACTTACTAGTCAGGTACATTCTTAGGCGTTTAATATGGGGTGTCGAGTCCATTTCGTTGAGCAAGGAGTAGCTCTTGTCTAGTCCATATTTGGCTTAAGGAACTTTATCTGTGCTCATTTCAATCTCTGGTTTTATGCAGCACCCCAACTCACCTTTCCCCTTAAGCAAGCATAAGTTGGTTTTCTGAATTTGAGACCCTGTTCTGTTTTGGAATTCAGTTCCTGTGTAGCCAAGTTTACATTCCGTGTATTAGTGATATCTTATGATGTTTCTTTTTCTGTGTGACTTATTTCAGTGAGAATCATCGTACCTGAATCCACTCATTATGCTGCTACGGGCCTGATGACATAGATTTCATTGCTGAGTGATATTGCTTTGTAAGTAAATACCACAACTTCTTTATCCATTTTTCACTTTCTGCGATGTTGAACTTGTACGGTAAATGAGGTTCTTGTAAACAGAGGCGTCCCAAACTTTGGGGTGGCTGTGTCTTTTTGATTTTAATTTCCCTAAGCTATAGGACCATAAGTGGAAGTGCCCTAGGCTCTGTTGCTTTGTTTTTTAGATGTTTCAGGAAACACCATACACTTCTCCCGAGTGTCTGTTAGCAATTTACATCCTGCCCATCAGCATAACAAGGCTCCCAGTTCTCCATGGCCTGTCCTGCCTTTCTGGATTTTACACTTTTTTCAGATGGCCCTTTTGACCGGGGGGAAGTGAGACTTCATTGTAGTGCAGATTTCCTTTGCAAGCTTGCTTGGTTGGCCAAAAAGGGCGTATGCGTTTTTTCCTGAATATATTCAGGAAAAAACGCATACGCCCTTTTTGGCCAAGTGCATCATTGTGGACGTTCTGCCTCTTTTCCTATGCTTTCAATGCAATTCCAGTCTACCTCCTGAAATCGGTTTCCTGCAATTCTGCCCCGCTTTCGAGTCCTCTTGGCAGCCTTACTTCAGTATATTTTTGGACGATAGCTGTCATTTATAACTCTGCAGGTTTGTGAATTACAGTGCCCCTGAGCTCCTTTCTTCAACTCGCTTTCTTTTAGCTGGCCGCAACACCGCAGGATGGCTTCAGGCCCTAATCTGGTTCCGGCACGGCACGCTGAGCCTTTGGTTAATTCCTCTTTCTGGTGGGAAATGAGAGTTAAATTTGCCCGTCCAGACACCTCCAGCTAGTCTCTCATTGGTTCTCGCTATTCCTGTTCATCTTCCGCAGAAATTGCAAACTGGGCCAAACAGGAGATTAAAGGGACGGACTCTCCAAGTGGGGAGAGTGTTAGTAAAGCGTCTGGAATGTTGCACCCGAGTACCAGGGTACGAAAACTGAGACATATTTGAACACGTCTCCCGATCACATGGTTGATCATACTCTAGGTTCCACATGCATGTTTTAGCTGAAGGAAGAATACCTTAAACCTGGGTAGTTGAAACCCGTGGAATGGGTACCATGCAATATGACTTCAAAGGGTCTTCATTTGCTCACCGAACCTCTCCAATCCTATCACTGCTGCGTTTATGCCTCTGTACACATGCTTGATTCTCTTTCGGAGACATAGCAATCCATAGGTTTTAAGATACTTACTAGTCAGGTACATTCTTAGGCGTTTAATATGCGGTGTTGAGTCCATTTCGTTGAGCAAGGAGTAGCTCTTGTCTATTCCATATTTGGCTTAAGGAACATTATCTGTGCTCGTTTCAATCTCTGGTTTTATGCAGCACCCCAACTCACCTTTCCCCTTAAGCAAGCATAAGTTGGTTTTCTAAATTTGAGACCCTGTTCTGTTCTGTAATTCAGTTCCTGTGTAGCCAAGTTTACATTCCGTGTATTACTGATATCTTATGATGTTTCTTTTTCTGTGTGACTTATTTCAGTGAGAATCATCGTACCTGAATCCACTCATTGTGCTGCTAAGGGCCTGATGACATAGATTTCATTGCTGAGTGATATTGCTTTGTAAGTAAATACCACAACTTCTTTATCCATTTTTCACTTTCTGCAATGTTGAACTTGTACGGTAAACGAGGTTCTTGTAAACAGAGGCGTCCCAAACTTTGGGGTGGCTGTGTCTTTTTGATTTTAATTTCCCTAAGCTATAGGACCATAAGTGGAAGTGCCCTAGGCTCTGTTGCTTTGTTTTTTAGATGTTTCAGGAAACACCATACACTTCTCCCGAGTGTCTGTTGGCAATTTCCATCCCGCCCATCAGCATAACAAGGCTCCCAGTTCTCCATGGGCTGTCCTGCCTTTCTGGATTTTACACTTTTTTCACATGGTCCTTTTGACCGAGGGGAAGTGAGACTTCATTGTAGTGCAGATTTCCTTTGCAAGCTTGCTTGGTTGGCCAAAAAGGGCGTATGCGTTTTTTCCTGAATATATTCAGGAAAAAACACATACGCCCTTTTTGGCCAAGTGCATCATTGTGGACGTTCTGCCTCTTTTCCTATGCTTTCAATGCAATTCCAGTCTACCTCCTGAAATCGGTTTCCTGCAATTCTGCCCCGCTTTCAAGTCCTCTTGGCAGCCTTACTTCAGTATATTTTTGGACGATAGCTGTCATTTATAACTCTGCAGGTTTGTGAATTACAGTGCCCCTGAGCTCCTTTCTTCAACTCGCTTTCTTTTGAGCTGGCCGCAACACCGCAGGATGGCTTCAGGCCCTAATCTGGTTCCGGCACGGCACGCTGAGCCTTTGGTTAATTCCTCTTTCTGGTGGGAAATGAGAGTTAAATTTGCCCGTCCAGACACCTCCAGCTAGTCTCTCATTGGTTCTCGCTATTCCTGTTCATCTTCCGCAGAAATTGCAAACTGGGCCAAACAGGAGGTTAAAGGCGCTGACTCTCCAAGTGGGGAGAGTGTTAGTAAAGCGTCTGGAATGTTGCACCCGAGTACCAGGGGAGGAAAACTGAGACATATTTGAACACGTCTCCCGTTCACATGGTTGATCATACTCTGGGTTCCACATGCATGTTTTAGCTGAAGGAAGAATACCTTAAACCTGGAGAGTTGAGACCCGTGGAATGGGTACCATGCAATATGACTTCAAAGGGTCTTCATTTGCTCACCGAACCTCTCCAATACTATCACTGCTGCGTTTATGCCCCTGTACACACGCTTGATTCTCTTTTGGAGACATAGCAATCCATAGGTTTTAAGATACTTACTAGTCAGGTACATTCTTAGGCGTTTAATATGGGGTGTCGAGTCCATTTCGTTGAGCAAGGAGTAGCTCTTGTCTAGTCCATATTTGGCTTAAGGAACTTTATCTGTGCTCATTTCAATCTCTGGTTTTATGCAGCACCCCAACTCACCTTTCCCCTTAAGCAAGCATAAGTTGGTTTTCTGAATTTGAGACCCTGTTCTGTTTTGGAATTCAGTTCCTGTGTAGCCAAGTTTACATTCCGTGTATTAGTGATATCTTATGATGTTTCTTTTTCTGTGTGACTTATTTCAGTGAGAATCATCGTACCTGAATCCACTCATTATGCTGCTACGGGCCTGATGACATAGATTTCATTGCTGAGTGATATTGCTTTGTAAGTAAATACCACAACTTCTTTATCCATTTTTCACTTTCTGCGATGTTGAACTTGTACGGTAAATGAGGTTCTTGTAAACAGAGGCGTCCCAAACTTTGGGGTGGCTGTGTCTTTTTGATTTTAATTTCCCTAAGCTATAGGACCATAAGTGGAAGTGCCCTAGGCTCTGTTGCTTTGTTTTTTAGATGTTTCAGGAAACACCATACACTTCTCCCGAGTGTCTGTTAGCAATTTACATCCTGCCCATCAGCATAACAAGGCTCCCAGTTCTCCATGGCCTGTCCTGCCTTTCTGGATTTTACACTTTTTTCAGATGGCCCTTTTGACCGGGGGGAAGTGAGACTTCATTGTAGTGCAGATTTCCTTTGCAAGCTTGCTTGGTTGGCCAAAAAGGGCGTATGCGTTTTTTCCTGAATATATTCAGGAAAAAACGCATACGCCCTTTTTGGCCAAGTGCATCATTGTGGACGTTCTGCCTCTTTTCCTATGCTTTCAATGCAATTCCAGTCTACCTCCTGAAATCGGTTTCCTGCAATTCTGCCCCGCTTTCGAGTCCTCTTGGCAGCCTTACTTCAGTATATTTTTGGACGATAGCTGTCATTTATAACTCTGCAGGTTTGTGAATTACAGTGCCCCTGAGCTCCTTTCTTCAACTCGCTTTCTTTTAGCTGGCCGCAACACCGCAGGATGGCTTCAGGCCCTAATCTGGTTCCGGCACGGCACGCTGAGCCTTTGGTTAATTCCTCTTTCTGGTGGGAAATGAGAGTTAAATTTGCCCGTCCAGACACCTCCAGCTAGTCTCTCATTGGTTCTCGCTATTCCTGTTCATCTTCCGCAGAAATTGCAAACTGGGCCAAACAGGAGATTAAAGGGACGGACTCTCCAAGTGGGGAGAGTGTTAGTAAAGCGTCTGGAATGTTGCACCCGAGTACCAGGGTACGAAAACTGAGACATATTTGAACACGTCTCCCGATCACATGGTTGATCATACTCTAGGTTCCACATGCATGTTTTAGCTGAAGGAAGAATACCTTAAACCTGGGTAGTTGAAACCCGTGGAATGGGTACCATGCAATATGACTTCAAAGGGTCTTCATTTGCTCACCGAACCTCTCCAATCCTATCACTGCTGCGTTTATGCCTCTGTACACATGCTTGATTCTCTTTCGGAGACATAGCAATCCATAGGTTTTAAGATACTTACTAGTCAGGTACATTCTTAGGCGTTTAATATGCGGTGTTGAGTCCATTTCGTTGAGCAAGGAGTAGCTCTTGTCTATTCCATATTTGGCTTAAGGAACATTATCTGTGCTCGTTTCAATCTCTGGTTTTATGCAGCACCCCAACTCACCTTTCCCCTTAAGCAAGCATAAGTTGGTTTTCTAAATTTGAGACCCTGTTCTGTTCTGTAATTCAGTTCCTGTGTAGCCAAGTTTACATTCCGTGTATTACTGATATCTTATGATGTTTCTTTTTCTGTGTGACTTATTTCAGTGAGAATCATCGTACCTGAATCCACTCATTGTGCTGCTAAGGGCCTGATGACATAGATTTCATTGCTGAGTGATATTGCTTTGTAAGTAAATACCACAACTTCTTTATCCATTTTTCACTTTCTGCAATGTTGAACTTGTACGGTAAACGAGGTTCTTGTAAACAGAGGCGTCCCAAACTTTGGGGTGGCTGTGTCTTTTTGATTTTAATTTCCCTAAGCTATAGGACCATAAGTGGAAGTGCCCTAGGCTCTGTTGCTTTGTTTTTTAGATGTTTCAGGAAACACCATACACTTCTCCCGAGTGTCTGTTGGCAATTTCCATCCCGCCCATCAGCATAACAAGGCTCCCAGTTCTCCATGGGCTGTCCTGCCTTTCTGGATTTTACACTTTTTTCACATGGTCCTTTTGACCGAGGGGAAGTGAGACTTCATTGTAGTGCAGATTTCCTTTGCAAGCTTGCTTGGTTGGCCAAAAAGGGCGTATGCGTTTTTTCCTGAATATATTCAGGAAAAAACACATACGCCCTTTTTGGCCAAGTGCATCATTGTGGACGTTCTGCCTCTTTTCCTATGCTTTCAATGCAATTCCAGTCTACCTCCTGAAATCGGTTTCCTGCAATTCTGCCCCGCTTTCAAGTCCTCTTGGCAGCCTTACTTCAGTATATTTTTGGACGATAGCTGTCATTTATAACTCTGCAGGTTTGTGAATTACAGTGCCCCTGAGCTCCTTTCTTCAACTCGCTTTCTTTTGAGCTGGCCGCAACACCGCAGGATGGCTTCAGGCCCTAATCTGGTTCCGGCACGGCACGCTGAGCCTTTGGTTAATTCCTCTTTCTGGTGGGAAATGAGAGTTAAATTTGCCCGTCCAGACACCTCCAGCTAGTCTCTCATTGGTTCTCGCTATTCCTGTTCATCTTCCGCAGAAATTGCAAACTGGGCCAAACAGGAGGTTAAAGGCGCTGACTCTCCAAGTGGGGAGAGTGTTAGTAAAGCGTCTGGAATGTTGCACCCGAGTACCAGGGGAGGAAAACTGAGACATATTTGAACACGTCTCCCGTTCACATGGTTGATCATACTCTGGGTTCCACATGCATGTTTTAGCTGAAGGAAGAATACCTTAAACCTGGAGAGTTGAGACCCGTGGAATGGGTACCATGCAATATGACTTCAAAGGGTCTTCATTTGCTCACCGAACCTCTCCAATCCTATCACTGCTGCGTTTATGCCTCTGTACACATGCTTGATTCTCTTTCGGAGACATAGCAATCCATAGGTTTTAAGATACTTACTAGTCAGGTACATTCTTAGGCGTTTAATATGCGGTGTTGAGTCCATTTCGTTGAGCAAGGAGTAGCTCTTGTCTATTCCATATTTGGCTTAAGGAACATTATCTGTGCTCGTTTCAATCTCTGGTTTTATGCAGCACCCCAACTCACCTTTCCCCTTAAGCAAGCATAAGTTGGTTTTCTAAATTTGAGACCCTGTTCTGTTCTGTAATTCAGTTCCTGTGTAGCCAAGTTTACATTCCGTGTATTACTGATATCTTATGATGTTTCTTTTTCTGTGTGACTTATTTCAGTGAGAATCATCGTACCTGAATCCACTCATTGTGCTGCTAAGGGCCTGATGACATAGATTTCATTGCTGAGTGATATTGCTTTGTAAGTAAATACCACAACTTCTTTATCCATTTTTCACTTTCTGCAATGTTGAACTTGTACGGTAAACGAGGTTCTTGTAAACAGAGGCGTCCCAAACTTTGGGGTGGCTGTGTCTTTTTGATTTTAATTTCCCTAAGCTATAGGACCATAAGTGGAAGTGCCCTAGGCTCTGTTGCTTTGTTTTTTAGATGTTTCAGGAAACACCATACACTTCTCCCGAGTGTCTGTTGGCAATTTCCATCCCGCCCATCAGCATAACAAGGCTCCCAGTTCTCCATGGGCTGTCCTGCCTTTCTGGATTTTACACTTTTTTCACATGGTCCTTTTGACCGAGGGGAAGTGAGACTTCATTGTAGTGCAGATTTCCTTTGCAAGCTTGCTTGGTTGGCCAAAAAGGGCGTATGCGTTTTTTCCTGAATATATTCAGGAAAAAACACATACGCCCTTTTTGGCCAAGTGCATCATTGTGGACGTTCTGCCTCTTTTCCTATGCTTTCAATGCAATTCCAGTCTACCTCCTGAAATCGGTTTCCTGCAATTCTGCCCCGCTTTCAAGTCCTCTTGGCAGCCTTACTTCAGTATATTTTTGGACGATAGCTGTCATTTATAACTCTGCAGGTTTGTGAATTACAGTGCCCCTGAGCTCCTTTCTTCAACTCGCTTTCTTTTGAGCTGGCCGCAACACCGCAGGATGGCTTCAGGCCCTAATCTGGTTCCGGCACGGCACGCTGAGCCTTTGGTTAATTCCTCTTTCTGGTGGGAAATGAGAGTTAAATTTGCCCGTCCAGACACCTCCAGCTAGTCTCTCATTGGTTCTCGCTATTCCTGTTCATCTTCCGCAGAAATTGCAAACTGGGCCAAACAGGAGGTTAAAGGCGCTGACTCTCCAAGTGGGGAGAGTGTTAGTAAAGCGTCTGGAATGTTGCACCCGAGTACCAGGGGAGGAAAACTGAGACATATTTGAACACGTCTCCCGTTCACATGGTTGATCATACTCTGGGTTCCACATGCATGTTTTAGCTGAAGGAAGAATACCTTAAACCTGGAGAGTTGAGACCCGTGGAATGGGTACCATGCAATATGACTTCAAAGGGTCTTCATTTGCTCACCGAACCTCTCCAATACTATCACTGCTGCGTTTATGCCCCTGTACACACGCTTGATTCTCTTTTGGAGACATAGCAATCCATAGGTTTTAAGATACTTACTAGTCAGGTACATTCTTAGGCGTTTAATATGGGGTGTCGAGTCCATTTCGTTGAGCAAGGAGTAGCTCTTGTCTAGTCCATATTTGGCTTAAGGAACTTTATCTGTGCTCATTTCAATCTCTGGTTTTATGCAGCACCCCAACTCACCTTTCCCCTTAAGCAAGCATAAGTTGGTTTTCTGAATTTGAGACCCTGTTCTGTTTTGGAATTCAGTTCCTGTGTAGCCAAGTTTACATTCCGTGTATTAGTGATATCTTATGATGTTTCTTTTTCTGTGTGACTTATTTCAGTGAGAATCATCGTACCTGAATCCACTCATTATGCTGCTACGGGCCTGATGACATAGATTTCATTGCTGAGTGATATTGCTTTGTAAGTAAATACCACAACTTCTTTATCCATTTTTCACTTTCTGCGATGTTGAACTTGTACGGTAAATGAGGTTCTTGTAAACAGAGGCGTCCCAAACTTTGGGGTGGCTGTGTCTTTTTGATTTTAATTTCCCTAAGCTATAGGACCATAAGTGGAAGTGCCCTAGGCTCTGTTGCTTTGTTTTTTAGATGTTTCAGGAAACACCATACACTTCTCCCGAGTGTCTGTTAGCAATTTACATCCTGCCCATCAGCATAACAAGGCTCCCAGTTCTCCATGGCCTGTCCTGCCTTTCTGGATTTTACACTTTTTTCAGATGGCCCTTTTGACCGGGGGGAAGTGAGACTTCATTGTAGTGCAGATTTCCTTTGCAAGCTTGCTTGGTTGGCCAAAAAGGGCGTATGCGTTTTTTCCTGAATATATTCAGGAAAAAACGCATACGCCCTTTTTGGCCAAGTGCATCATTGTGGACGTTCTGCCTCTTTTCCTATGCTTTCAATGCAATTCCAGTCTACCTCCTGAAATCGGTTTCCTGCAATTCTGCCCCGCTTTCGAGTCCTCTTGGCAGCCTTACTTTAGTATATTTTTGGACGATAGCTGTCATTTATAACTCTGCAGGTTTGTGAATTACAGTGCCCCTGAGCTCCTTTCTTCAACTCGCTTTCTTTTAGCTGGCCGCAACACCGCAGGATGGCTTCAGGCCCTAATCTGGTTCCGGCACGGCACGCTGAGCCTTTGGTTAATTCCTCTTTCTGGTGGGAAATGAGAGTTAAATTTGCCCGTCCAGACACCTCCAGCTAGTCTCTCATTGGTTCTCGCTATTCCTGTTCATCTTCCGCAGAAATTGCAAACTGGGCCAAACAGGAGATTAAAGGGACGGACTCTCCAAGTGGGGAGAGTGTTAGTAAAGCGTCTGGAATGTTGCACCCGAGTACCAGGGTACGAAAACTGAGACATATTTGAACACGTCTCCCGATCACATGGTTGATCATACTCTAGGTTCCACATGCATGTTTTAGCTGAAGGAAGAATACCTTAAACCTGGGTAGTTGAAACCCGTGGAATGGGTACCATGCAATATGACTTCAAAGGGTCTTCATTTGCTCACCGAACCTCTCCAATCCTATCACTGCTGCGTTTATGCCTCTGTACACATGCTTGATTCTCTTTCGGAGACATAGCAATCCATAGGTTTTAAGATACTTACTAGTCAGGTACATTCTTAGGCGTTTAATATGCGGTGTTGAGTCCATTTCGTTGAGCAAGGAGTAGCTCTTGTCTATTCCATATTTGGCTTAAGGAACATTATCTGTGCTCGTTTCAATCTCTGGTTTTATGCAGCACCCCAACTCACCTTTCCCCTTAAGCAAGCATAAGTTGGTTTTCTAAATTTGAGACCCTGTTCTGTTCTGTAATTCAGTTCCTGTGTAGCCAAGTTTACATTCCGTGTATTACTGATATCTTATGATGTTTCTTTTTCTGTGTGACTTATTTCAGTGAGAATCATCGTACCTGAATCCACTCATTGTGCTGCTAAGGGCCTGATGACATAGATTTCATTGCTGAGTGATATTGCTTTGTAAGTAAATACCACAACTTCTTTATCCATTTTTCACTTTCTGCAATGTTGAACTTGTACGGTAAACGAGGTTCTTGTAAACAGAGGCGTCCCAAACTTTGGGGTGGCTGTGTCTTTTTGATTTTAATTTCCCTAAGCTATAGGACCATAAGTGGAAGTGCCCTAGGCTCTGTTGCTTTGTTTTTTAGAAGTTTCAGGAAACACCATACACTTCTCCCGAGTGTCTGTTGGCAATTTCCATCCCGCCCATCAGCATAACAAGGCTCCCAGTTCTCCATGGGCTGTCCTGCCTTTCTGGATTTTACACTTTTTTCACATGGTCCTTTTGACCGAGGGGAAGTGAGACTTCATTGTAGTGCAGATTTCCTTTGCAAGCTTGCTTGGTTGGCCAAAAAGGGCGTATGCGTTTTTTCCTGAATATATTCAGGAAAAAACACATACGCCCTTTTTGGCCAAGTGCATCATTGTGGACGTTCTGCCTCTTTTCCTATGCTTTCAATGCAATTCCAGTCTACCTCCTGAAATCGGTTTCCTGCAATTCTGCCCCGCTTTCAAGTCCTCTTGGCAGCCTTACTTCAGTATATTTTTGGACGATAGCTGTCATTTATAACTCTGCAGGTTTGTGAATTACAGTGCCCCTGAGCTCCTTTCTTCAACTCGCTTTCTTTTGAGCTGGCCGCAACACCGCAGGATGGCTTCAGGCCCTAATCTGGTTCCGGCACGGCACGCTGAGCCTTTGGTTAATTCCTCTTTCTGGTGGGAAATGAGAGTTAAATTTGCCCGTCCAGACACCTCCAGCTAGTCTCTCATTGGTTCTCGCTATTCCTGTTCATCTTCCGCAGAAATTGCAAACTGGGCCAAACAGGAGGTTAAAGGCGCTGACTCTCCAAGTGGGGAGAGTGTTAGTAAAGCGTCTGGAATGTTGCACCCGAGTACCAGGGGAGGAAAACTGAGACATATTTGAACACGTCTCCCGTTCACATGGTTGATCATACTCTGGGTTCCACATGCATGTTTTAGCTGAAGGAAGAATACCTTAAACCTGGAGAGTTGAGACCCGTGGAATGGGTACCATGCAATATGACTTCAAAGGGTCTTCATTTGCTCACCGAACCTCTCCAATACTATCACTGCTGCGTTTATGCCCCTGTACACACGCTTGATTCTCTTTTGGAGACATAGCAATCCATAGGTTTTAAGATACTTACTAGTCAGGTACATTCTTAGGCGTTTAATATGGGGTGTCGAGTCCATTTCGTTGAGCAAGGAGTAGCTCTTGTCTAGTCCATATTTGGCTTAAGGAACTTTATCTGTGCTCATTTCAATCTCTGGTTTTATGCAGCACCCCAACTCACCTTTCCCCTTAAGCAAGCATAAGTTGGTTTTCTGAATTTGAGACCCTGTTCTGTTTTGGAATTCAGTTCCTGTGTAGCCAAGTTTACATTCCGTGTATTAGTGATATCTTATGATGTTTCTTTTTCTGTGTGACTTATTTCAGTGAGAATCATCGTACCTGAATCCACTCATTATGCTGCTACGGGCCTGATGACATAGATTTCATTGCTGAGTGATATTGCTTTGTAAGTAAATACCACAACTTCTTTATCCATTTTTCACTTTCTGCGATGTTGAACTTGTACGGTAAATGAGGTTCTTGTAAACAGAGGCGTCCCAAACTTTGGGGTGGCTGTGTCTTTTTGATTTTAATTTCCCTAAGCTATAGGACCATAAGTGGAAGTGCCCTAGGCTCTGTTGCTTTGTTTTTTAGATGTTTCAGGAAACACCATACACTTCTCCCGAGTGTCTGTTAGCAATTTACATCCTGCCCATCAGCATAACAAGGCTCCCAGTTCTCCATGGCCTGTCCTGCCTTTCTGGATTTTACACTTTTTTCAGATGGCCCTTTTGACCGGGGGGAAGTGAGACTTCATTGTAGTGCAGATTTCCTTTGCAAGCTTGCTTGGTTGGCCAAAAAGGGCGTATGCGTTTTTTCCTGAATATATTCAGGAAAAAACGCATACGCCCTTTTTGGCCAAGTGCATCATTGTGGACGTTCTGCCTCTTTTCCTATGCTTTCAATGCAATTCCAGTCTACCTCCTGAAATCGGTTTCCTGCAATTCTGCCCCGCTTTCGAGTCCTCTTGGCAGCCTTACTTCAGTATATTTTTGGACGATAGCTGTCATTTATAACTCTGCAGGTTTGTGAATTACAGTGCCCCTGAGCTCCTTTCTTCAACTCGCTTTCTTTTAGCTGGCCGCAACACCGCAGGATGGCTTCAGGCCCTAATCTGGTTCCGGCACGGCACGCTGAGCCTTTGGTTAATTCCTCTTTCTGGTGGGAAATGAGAGTTAAATTTGCCCGTCCAGACACCTCCAGCTAGTCTCTCATTGGTTCTCGCTATTCCTGTTCATCTTCCGCAGAAATTGCAAACTGGGCCAAACAGGAGATTAAAGGGACGGACTCTCCAAGTGGGGAGAGTGTTAGTAAAGCGTCTGGAATGTTGCACCCGAGTACCAGGGTACGAAAACTGAGACATATTTGAACACGTCTCCCGATCACATGGTTGATCATACTCTAGGTTCCACATGCATGTTTTAGCTGAAGGAAGAATACCTTAAACCTGGGTAGTTGAAACCCGTGGAATGGGTACCATGCAATATGACTTCAAAGGGTCTTCATTTGCTCACCGAACCTCTCCAATCCTATCACTGCTGCGTTTATGCCTCTGTACACATGCTTGATTCTCTTTCGGAGACATAGCAATCCATAGGTTTTAAGATACTTACTAGTCAGGTACATTCTTAGGCGTTTAATATGCGGTGTTGAGTCCATTTCGTTGAGCAAGGAGTAGCTCTTGTCTATTCCATATTTGGCTTAAGGAACATTATCTGTGCTCGTTTCAATCTCTGGTTTTATGCAGCACCCCAACTCACCTTTCCCCTTAAGCAAGCATAAGTTGGTTTTCTAAATTTGAGACCCTGTTCTGTTCTGTAATTCAGTTCCTGTGTAGCCAAGTTTACATTCCGTGTATTACTGATATCTTATGATGTTTCTTTTTCTGTGTGACTTATTTCAGTGAGAATCATCGTACCTGAATCCACTCATTGTGCTGCTAAGGGCCTGATGACATAGATTTCATTGCTGAGTGATATTGCTTTGTAAGTAAATACCACAACTTCTTTATCCATTTTTCACTTTCTGCAATGTTGAACTTGTACGGTAAACGAGGTTCTTGTAAACAGAGGCGTCCCAAACTTTGGGGTGGCTGTGTCTTTTTGATTTTAATTTCCCTAAGCTATAGGACCATAAGTGGAAGTGCCCTAGGCTCTGTTGCTTTGTTTTTTAGATGTTTCAGGAAACACCATACACTTCTCCCGAGTGTCTGTTGGCAATTTCCATCCCGCCCATCAGCATAACAAGGCTCCCAGTTCTCCATGGGCTGTCCTGCCTTTCTGGATTTTACACTTTTTTCACATGGTCCTTTTGACCGAGGGGAAGTGAGACTTCATTGTAGTGCAGATTTCCTTTGCAAGCTTGCTTGGTTGGCCAAAAAGGGCGTATGCGTTTTTTCCTGAATATATTCAGGAAAAAACACATACGCCCTTTTTGGCCAAGTGCATCATTGTGGACGTTCTGCCTCTTTTCCTATGCTTTCAATGCAATTCCAGTCTACCTCCTGAAATCGGTTTCCTGCAATTCTGCCCCGCTTTCAAGTCCTCTTGGCAGCCTTACTTCAGTATATTTTTGGACGATAGCTGTCATTTATAACTCTGCAGGTTTGTGAATTACAGTGCCCCTGAGCTCCTTTCTTCAACTCGCTTTCTTTTGAGCTGGCCGCAACACCGCAGGATGGCTTCAGGCCCTAATCTGGTTCCGGCACGGCACGCTGAGCCTTTGGTTAATTCCTCTTTCTGGTGGGAAATGAGAGTTAAATTTGCCCGTCCAGACACCTCCAGCTAGTCTCTCATTGGTTCTCGCTATTCCTGTTCATCTTCCGCAGAAATTGCAAACTGGGCCAAACAGGAGGTTAAAGGCGCTGACTCTCCAAGTGGGGAGAGTGTTAGTAAAGCGTCTGGAATGTTGCACCCGAGTACCAGGGGAGGAAAACTGAGACATATTTGAACACGTCTCCCGTTCACATGGTTGATCATACTCTGGGTTCCACATGCATGTTTTAGCTGAAGGAAGAATACCTTAAACCTGGAGAGTTGAGACCCGTGGAATGGGTACCATGCAATATGACTTCAAAGGGTCTTCATTTGCTCACCGAACCTCTCCAATACTATCACTGCTGCGTTTATGCCCCTGTACACACGCTTGATTCTCTTTTGGAGACATAGCAATCCATAGGTTTTAAGATACTTACTAGTCAGGTACATTCTTAGGCGTTTAATATGGGGTGTCGAGTCCATTTCGTTGAGCAAGGAGTAGCTCTTGTCTAGTCCATATTTGGCTTAAGGAACTTTATCTGTGCTCATTTCAATCTCTGGTTTTATGCAGCACCCCAACTCACCTTTCCCCTTAAGCAAGCATAAGTTGGTTTTCTGAATTTGAGACCCTGTTCTGTTTTGGAATTCAGTTCCTGTGTAGCCAAGTTTACATTCCGTGTATTAGTGATATCTTATGATGTTTCTTTTTCTGTGTGACTTATTTCAGTGAGAATCATCGTACCTGAATCCACTCATTATGCTGCTACGGGCCTGATGACATAGATTTCATTGCTGAGTGATATTGCTTTGTAAGTAAATACCACAACTTCTTTATCCATTTTTCACTTTCTGCGATGTTGAACTTGTACGGTAAATGAGGTTCTTGTAAACAGAGGCGTCCCAAACTTTGGGGTGGCTGTGTCTTTTTGATTTTAATTTCCCTAAGCTATAGGACCATAAGTGGAAGTGCCCTAGGCTCTGTTGCTTTGTTTTTTAGATGTTTCAGGAAACACCATACACTTCTCCCGAGTGTCTGTTAGCAATTTACATCCTGCCCATCAGCATAACAAGGCTCCCAGTTCTCCATGGCCTGTCCTGCCTTTCTGGATTTTACACTTTTTTCAGATGGCCCTTTTGACCGGGGGGAAGTGAGACTTCATTGTAGTGCAGATTTCCTTTGCAAGCTTGCTTGGTTGGCCAAAAAGGGCGTATGCGTTTTTTCCTGAATATATTCAGGAAAAAACGCATACGCCCTTTTTGGCCAAGTGCATCATTGTGGACGTTCTGCCTCTTTTCCTATGCTTTCAATGCAATTCCAGTCTACCTCCTGAAATCGGTTTCCTGCAATTCTGCCCCGCTTTCGAGTCCTCTTGGCAGCCTTACTTCAGTATATTTTTGGACGATAGCTGTCATTTATAACTCTGCAGGTTTGTGAATTACAGTGCCCCTGAGCTCCTTTCTTCAACTCGCTTTCTTTTAGCTGGCCGCAACACCGCAGGATGGCTTCAGGCCCTAATCTGGTTCCGGCACGGCACGCTGAGCCTTTGGTTAATTCCTCTTTCTGGTGGGAAATGAGAGTTAAATTTGCCCGTCCAGACACCTCCAGCTAGTCTCTCATTGGTTCTCGCTATTCCTGTTCATCTTCCGCAGAAATTGCAAACTGGGCCAAACAGGAGATTAAAGGGACGGACTCTCCAAGTGGGGAGAGTGTTAGTAAAGCGTCTGGAATGTTGCACCCGAGTACCAGGGTACGAAAACTGAGACATATTTGAACACGTCTCCCGATCACATGGTTGATCATACTCTAGGTTCCACATGCATGTTTTAGCTGAAGGAAGAATACCTTAAACCTGGGTAGTTGAAACCCGTGGAATGGGTACCATGCAATATGACTTCAAAGGGTCTTCATTTGCTCACCGAACCTCTCCAATCCTATCACTGCTGCGTTTATGCCTCTGTACACATGCTTGATTCTCTTTCGGAGACATAGCAATCCATAGGTTTTAAGATACTTACTAGTCAGGTACATTCTTAGGCGTTTAATATGCGGTGTTGAGTCCATTTCGTTGAGCAAGGAGTAGCTCTTGTCTATTCCATATTTGGCTTAAGGAACATTATCTGTGCTCGTTTCAATCTCTGGTTTTATGCAGCACCCCAACTCACCTTTCCCCTTAAGCAAGCATAAGTTGGTTTTCTAAATTTGAGACCCTGTTCTGTTCTGTAATTCAGTTCCTGTGTAGCCAAGTTTACATTCCGTGTATTACTGATATCTTATGATGTTTCTTTTTCTGTGTGACTTATTTCAGTGAGAATCATCGTACCTGAATCCACTCATTGTGCTGCTAAGGGCCTGATGACATAGATTTCATTGCTGAGTGATATTGCTTTGTAAGTAAATACCACAACTTCTTTATCCATTTTTCACTTTCTGCAATGTTGAACTTGTACGGTAAACGAGGTTCTTGTAAACAGAGGCGTCCCAAACTTTGGGGTGGCTGTGTCTTTTTGATTTTAATTTCCCTAAGCTATAGGACCATAAGTGGAAGTGCCCTAGGCTCTGTTGCTTTGTTTTTTAGATGTTTCAGGAAACACCATACACTTCTCCCGAGTGTCTGTTGGCAATTTCCATCCCGCCCATCAGCATAACAAGGCTCCCAGTTCTCCATGGGCTGTCCTGCCTTTCTGGATTTTACACTTTTTTCACATGGTCCTTTTGACCGAGGGGAAGTGAGACTTCATTGTAGTGCAGATTTCCTTTGCAAGCTTGCTTGGTTGGCCAAAAAGGGCGTATGCGTTTTTTCCTGAATATATTCAGGAAAAAACACATACGCCCTTTTTGGCCAAGTGCATCATTGTGGACGTTCTGCCTCTTTTCCTATGCTTTCAATGCAATTCCAGTCTACCTCCTGAAATCGGTTTCCTGCAATTCTGCCCCGCTTTCAAGTCCTCTTGGCAGCCTTACTTCAGTATATTTTTGGACGATAGCTGTCATTTATAACTCTGCAGGTTTGTGAATTACAGTGCCCCTGAGCTCCTTTCTTCAACTCGCTTTCTTTTGAGCTGGCCGCAACACCGCAGGATGGCTTCAGGCCCTAATCTGGTTCCGGCACGGCACGCTGAGCCTTTGGTTAATTCCTCTTTCTGGTGGGAAATGAGAGTTAAATTTGCCCGTCCAGACACCTCCAGCTAGTCTCTCATTGGTTCTCGCTATTCCTGTTCATCTTCCGCAGAAATTGCAAACTGGGCCAAACAGGAGGTTAAAGGCGCTGACTCTCCAAGTGGGGAGAGTGTTAGTAAAGCGTCTGGAATGTTGCACCCGAGTACCAGGGGAGGAAAACTGAGACATATTTGAACACGTCTCCCGTTCACATGGTTGATCATACTCTGGGTTCCACATGCATGTTTTAGCTGAAGGAAGAATACCTTAAACCTGGAGAGTTGAGACCCGTGGAATGGGTACCATGCAATATGACTTCAAAGGGTCTTCATTTGCTCACCGAACCTCTCCAATACTATCACTGCTGCGTTTATGCCCCTGTACACACGCTTGATTCTCTTTTGGAGACATAGCAATCCATAGGTTTTAAGATACTTACTAGTCAGGTACATTCTTAGGCGTTTAATATGGGGTGTCGAGTCCATTTCGTTGAGCAAGGAGTAGCTCTTGTCTAGTCCATATTTGGCTTAAGGAACTTTATCTGTGCTCATTTCAATCTCTGGTTTTATGCAGCACCCCAACTCACCTTTCCCCTTAAGCAAGCATAAGTTGGTTTTCTGAATTTGAGACCCTATTCTGTTTTGGAATTCAGTTCCTGTGTAGCCAAGTTTACATTCCGTGTATTAGTGATATCTTATGATGTTTCTTTTTCTGTGTGACTTATTTCAGTGAGAATCATCGTACCTGAATCCACTCATTATGCTGCTACGGGCCTGATGACATAGATTTCATTGCTGAGTGATATTGCTTTGTAAGTAAATACCACAACTTCTTTATCCATTTTTCACTTTCTGCGATGTTGAACTTGTACGGTAAATGAGGTTCTTGTAAACAGAGGCGTCCCAAACTTTGGGGTGGCTGTGTCTTTTTGATTTTAATTTCCCTAAGCTATAGGACCATAAGTGGAAGTGCCCTAGGCTCTGTTGCTTTGTTTTTTAGATGTTTCAGGAAACACCATACACTTCTCCCGAGTGTCTGTTAGCAATTTACATCCTGCCCATCAGCATAACAAGGCTCCCAGTTCTCCATGGCCTGTCCTGCCTTTCTGGATTTTACACTTTTTTCAGATGGCCCTTTTGACCGGGGGGAAGTGAGACTTCATTGTAGTGCAGATTTCCTTTGCAAGCTTGCTTGGTTGGCCAAAAAGGGCGTATGCGTTTTTTCCTGAATATATTCAGGAAAAAACGCATACGCCCTTTTTGGCCAAGTGCATCATTGTGGACGTTCTGCCTCTTTTCCTATGCTTTCAATGCAATTCCAGTCTACCTCCTGAAATCGGTTTCCTGCAATTCTGCCCCGCTTTCGAGTCCTCTTGGCAGCCTTACTTCAGTATATTTTTGGACGATAGCTGTCATTTATAACTCTGCAGGTTTGTGAATTACAGTGCCCCTGAGCTCCTTTCTTCAACTCGCTTTCTTTTAGCTGGCCGCAACACCGCAGGATGGCTTCAGGCCCTAATCTGGTTCCGGCACGGCACGCTGAGCCTTTGGTTAATTCCTCTTTCTGGTGGGAAATGAGAGTTAAATTTGCCCGTCCAGACACCTCCAGCTAGTCTCTCATTGGTTCTCGCTATTCCTGTTCATCTTCCGCAGAAATTGCAAACTGGGCCAAACAGGAGATTAAAGGGACGGACTCTCCAAGTGGGGAGAGTGTTAGTAAAGCGTCTGGAATGTTGCACCCGAGTACCAGGGTACGAAAACTGAGACATATTTGAACACGTCTCCCGATCACATGGTTGATCATACTCTAGGTTCCACATGCATGTTTTAGCTGAAGGAAGAATACCTTAAACCTGGGTAGTTGAAACCCGTGGAATGGGTACCATGCAATATGACTTCAAAGGGTCTTCATTTGCTCACCGAACCTCTCCAATCCTATCACTGCTGCGTTTATGCCTCTGTACACATGCTTGATTCTCTTTCGGAGACATAGCAATCCATAGGTTTTAAGATACTTACTAGTCAGGTACATTCTTAGGCGTTTAATATGCGGTGTTGAGTCCATTTCGTTGAGCAAGGAGTAGCTCTTGTCTATTCCATATTTGGCTTAAGGAACATTATCTGTGCTCGTTTCAATCTCTGGTTTTATGCAGCACCCCAACTCACCTTTCCCCTTAAGCAAGCATAAGTTGGTTTTCTAAATTTGAGACCCTGTTCTGTTCTGTAATTCAGTTCCTGTGTAGCCAAGTTTACATTCCGTGTATTACTGATATCTTATGATGTTTCTTTTTCTGTGTGACTTATTTCAGTGAGAATCATCGTACCTGAATCCACTCATTGTGCTGCTAAGGGCCTGATGACATAGATTTCATTGCTGAGTGATATTGCTTTGTAAGTAAATACCACAACTTCTTTATCCATTTTTCACTTTCTGCAATGTTGAACTTGTACGGTAAACGAGGTTCTTGTAAACAGAGGCGTCCCAAACTTTGGGGTGGCTGTGTCTTTTTGATTTTAATTTCCCTAAGCTATAGGACCATAAGTGGAAGTGCCCTAGGCTCTGTTGCTTTGTTTTTTAGATGTTTCAGGAAACACCATACACTTCTCCCGAGTGTCTGTTGGCAATTTCCATCCCGCCCATCAGCATAACAAGGCTCCCAGTTCTCCATGGGCTGTCCTGCCTTTCTGGATTTTACACTTTTTTCACATGGTCCTTTTGACCGAGGGGAAGTGAGACTTCATTGTAGTGCAGATTTCCTTTGCAAGCTTGCTTGGTTGGCCAAAAAGGGCGTATGCGTTTTTTCCTGAATATATTCAGGAAAAAACACATACGCCCTTTTTGGCCAAGTGCATCATTGTGGACGTTCTGCCTCTTTTCCTATGCTTTCAATGCAATTCCAGTCTACCTCCTGAAATCGGTTTCCTGCAATTCTGCCCCGCTTTCAAGTCCTCTTGGCAGCCTTACTTCAGTATATTTTTGGACGATAGCTGTCATTTATAACTCTGCAGGTTTGTGAATTACAGTGCCCCTGAGCTCCTTTCTTCAACTCGCTTTCTTTTGAGCTGGCCGCAACACCGCAGGATGGCTTCAGGCCCTAATCTGGTTCCGGCACGGCACGCTGAGCCTTTGGTTAATTCCTCTTTCTGGTGGGAAATGAGAGTTAAATTTGCCCGTCCAGACACCTCCAGCTAGTCTCTCATTGGTTCTCGCTATTCCTGTTCATCTTCCGCAGAAATTGCAAACTGGGCCAAACAGGAGGTTAAAGGCGCTGACTCTCCAAGTGGGGAGAGTGTTAGTAAAGCGTCTGGAATGTTGCACCCGAGTACCAGGGGAGGAAAACTGAGACATATTTGAACACGTCTCCCGTTCACATGGTTGATCATACTCTGGGTTCCACATGCATGTTTTAGCTGAAGGAAGAATACCTTAAACCTGGAGAGTTGAGACCCGTGGAATGGGTACCATGCAATATGACTTCAAAGGGTCTTCATTTGCTCACCGAACCTCTCCAATACTATCACTGCTGCGTTTATGCCCCTGTACACACGCTTGATTCTCTTTTGGAGACATAGCAATCCATAGGTTTTAAGATACTTACTAGTCAGGTACATTCTTAGGCGTTTAATATGGGGTGTCGAGTCCATTTCGTTGAGCAAGGAGTAGCTCTTGTCTAGTCCATATTTGGCTTAAGGAACTTTATCTGTGCTCATTTCAATCTCTGGTTTTATGCAGCACCCCAACTCACCTTTCCCCTTAAGCAAGCATAAGTTGGTTTTCTGAATTTGAGACCCTGTTCTGTTTTGGAATTCAGTTCCTGTGTAGCCAAGTTTACATTCCGTGTATTAGTGATATCTTATGATGTTTCTTTTTCTGTGTGACTTATTTCAGTGAGAATCATCGTACCTGAATCCACTCATTATGCTGCTACGGGCCTGATGACATAGATTTCATTGCTGAGTGATATTGCTTTGTAAGTAAATACCACAACTTCTTTATCCATTTTTCACTTTCTGCGATGTTGAACTTGTACGGTAAATGAGGTTCTTGTAAACAGAGGCGTCCCAAACTTTGGGGTGGCTGTGTCTTTTTGATTTTAATTTCCCTAAGCTATAGGACCATAAGTGGAAGTGCCCTAGGCTCTGTTGCTTTGTTTTTTAGATGTTTCAGGAAACACCATACACTTCTCCCGAGTGTCTGTTAGCAATTTACATCCTGCCCATCAGCATAACAAGGCTCCCAGTTCTCCATGGCCTGTCCTGCCTTTCTGGATTTTACACTTTTTTCAGATGGCCCTTTTGACCGGGGGGAAGTGAGACTTCATTGTAGTGCAGATTTCCTTTGCAAGCTTGCTTGGTTGGCCAAAAAGGGCGTATGCGTTTTTTCCTGAATATATTCAGGAAAAAACGCATACGCCCTTTTTGGCCAAGTGCATCATTGTGGACGTTCTGCCTCTTTTCCTATGCTTTCAATGCAATTCCAGTCTACCTCCTGAAATCGGTTTCCTGCAATTCTGCCCCGCTTTCGAGTCCTCTTGGCAGCCTTACTTCAGTATATTTTTGGACGATAGCTGTCATTTATAACTCTGCAGGTTTGTGAATTACAGTGCCCCTGAGCTCCTTTCTTCAACTCGCTTTCTTTTAGCTGGCCGCAACACCGCAGGATGGCTTCAGGCCCTAATCTGGTTCCGGCACGGCACGCTGAGCCTTTGGTTAATTCCTCTTTCTGGTGGGAAATGAGAGTTAAATTTGCCCGTCCAGACACCTCCAGCTAGTCTCTCATTGGTTCTCGCTATTCCTGTTCATCTTCCGCAGAAATTGCAAACTGGGCCAAACAGGAGATTAAAGGGACGGACTCTCCAAGTGGGGAGAGTGTTAGTAAAGCGTCTGGAATGTTGCACCCGAGTACCAGGGTACGAAAACTGAGACATATTTGAACACGTCTCCCGATCACATGGTTGATCATACTCTAGGTTCCACATGCATGTTTTAGCTGAAGGAAGAATACCTTAAACCTGGGTAGTTGAAACCCGTGGAATGGGTACCATGCAATATGACTTCAAAGGGTCTTCATTTGCTCACCGAACCTCTCCAATCCTATCACTGCTGCGTTTATGCCTCTGTACACATGCTTGATTCTCTTTCGGAGACATAGCAATCCATAGGTTTTAAGATACTTACTAGTCAGGTACATTCTTAGGCGTTTAATATGCGGTGTTGAGTCCATTTCGTTGAGCAAGGAGTAGCTCTTGTCTATTCCATATTTGGCTTAAGGAACATTATCTGTGCTCGTTTCAATCTCTGGTTTTATGCAGCACCCCAACTCACCTTTCCCCTTAAGCAAGCATAAGTTGGTTTTCTAAATTTGAGACCCTGTTCTGTTCTGTAATTCAGTTCCTGTGTAGCCAAGTTTACATTCCGTGTATTACTGATATCTTATGATGTTTCTTTTTCTGTGTGACTTATTTCAGTGAGAATCATCGTACCTGAATCCACTCATTGTGCTGCTAAGGGCCTGATGACATAGATTTCATTGCTGAGTGATATTGCTTTGTAAGTAAATACCACAACTTCTTTATCCATTTTTCACTTTCTGCAATGTTGAACTTGTACGGTAAACGAGGTTCTTGTAAACAGAGGCGTCCCAAACTTTGGGGTGGCTGTGTCTTTTTGATTTTAATTTCCCTAAGCTATAGGACCATAAGTGGAAGTGCCCTAGGCTCTGTTGCTTTGTTTTTTAGATGTTTCAGGAAACACCATACACTTCTCCCGAGTGTCTGTTGGCAATTTCCATCCCGCCCATCAGCATAACAAGGCTCCCAGTTCTCCATGGGCTGTCCTGCCTTTCTGGATTTTACACTTTTTTCACATGGTCCTTTTGACCGAGGGGAAGTGAGACTTCATTGTAGTGCAGATTTCCTTTGCAAGCTTGCTTGGTTGGCCAAAAAGGGCGTATGCGTTTTTTCCTGAATATATTCAGGAAAAAACACATACGCCCTTTTTGGCCAAGTGCATCATTGTGGACGTTCTGCCTCTTTTCCTATGCTTTCAATGCAATTCCAGTCTACCTCCTGAAATCGGTTTCCTGCAATTCTGCCCCGCTTTCAAGTCCTCTTGGCAGCCTTACTTCAGTATATTTTTGGACGATAGCTGTCATTTATAACTCTGCAGGTTTGTGAATTACAGTGCCCCTGAGCTCCTTTCTTCAACTCGCTTTCTTTTGAGCTGGCCGCAACACCGCAGGATGGCTTCAGGCCCTAATCTGGTTCCGGCACGGCACGCTGAGCCTTTGGTTAATTCCTCTTTCTGGTGGGAAATGAGAGTTAAATTTGCCCGTCCAGACACCTCCAGCTAGTCTCTCATTGGTTCTCGCTATTCCTGTTCATCTTCCGCAGAAATTGCAAACTGGGCCAAACAGGAGGTTAAAGGCGCTGACTCTCCAAGTGGGGAGAGTGTTAGTAAAGCGTCTGGAATGTTGCACCCGAGTACCAGGGGAGGAAAACTGAGACATATTTGAACACGTCTCCCGTTCACATGGTTGATCATACTCTGGGTTCCACATGCATGTTTTAGCTGAAGGAAGAATACCTTAAACCTGGAGAGTTGAGACCCGTGGAATGGGTACCATGCAATATGACTTCAAAGGGTCTTCATTTGCTCACCGAACCTCTCCAATACTATCACTGCTGCGTTTATGCCCCTGTACACACGCTTGATTCTCTTTTGGAGACATAGCAATCCATAGGTTTTAAGATACTTACTAGTCAGGTACATTCTTAGGCGTTTAATATGGGGTGTCGAGTCCATTTCGTTGAGCAAGGAGTAGCTCTTGTCTAGTCCATATTTGGCTTAAGGAACTTTATCTGTGCTCATTTCAATCTCTGGTTTTATGCAGCACCCCAACTCACCTTTCCCCTTAAGCAAGCATAAGTTGGTTTTCTGAATTTGAGACCCTGTTCTGTTTTGGAATTCAGTTCCTGTGTAGCCAAGTTTACATTCCGTGTATTAGTGATATCTTATGATGTTTCTTTTTCTGTGTGACTTATTTCAGTGAGAATCATCGTACCTGAATCCACTCATTATGCTGCTACGGGCCTGATGACATAGATTTCATTGCTGAGTGATATTGCTTTGTAAGTAAATACCACAACTTCTTTATCCATTTTTCACTTTCTGCGATGTTGAACTTGTACGGTAAATGAGGTTCTTGTAAACAGAGGCGTCCCAAACTTTGGGGTGGCTGTGTCTTTTTGATTTTAATTTCCCTAAGCTATAGGACCATAAGTGGAAGTGCCCTAGGCTCTGTTGCTTTGTTTTTTAGATGTTTCAGGAAACACCATACACTTCTCCCGAGTGTCTGTTAGCAATTTACATCCTGCCCATCAGCATAACAAGGCTCCCAGTTCTCCATGGCCTGTCCTGCCTTTCTGGATTTTACACTTTTTTCAGATGGCCCTTTTGACCGGGGGGAAGTGAGACTTCATTGTAGTGCAGATTTCCTTTGCAAGCTTGCTTGGTTGGCCAAAAAGGGCGTATGCGTTTTTTCCTGAATATATTCAGGAAAAAACGCATACGCCCTTTTTGGCCAAGTGCATCATTGTGGACGTTCTGCCTCTTTTCCTATGCTTTCAATGCAATTCCAGTCTACCTCCTGAAATCGGTTTCCTGCAATTCTGCCCCGCTTTCGAGTCCTCTTGGCAGCCTTACTTCAGTATATTTTTGGACGATAGCTGTCATTTATAACTCTGCAGGTTTGTGAATTACAGTGCCCCTGAGCTCCTTTCTTCAACTCGCTTTCTTTTAGCTGGCCGCAACACCGCAGGATGGCTTCAGGCCCTAATCTGGTTCCGGCACGGCACGCTGAGCCTTTGGTTAATTCCTCTTTCTGGTGGGAAATGAGAGTTAAATTTGCCCGTCCAGACACCTCCAGCTAGTCTCTCATTGGTTCTCGCTATTCCTGTTCATCTTCCGCAGAAATTGCAAACTGGGCCAAACAGGAGATTAAAGGGACGGACTCTCCAAGTGGGGAGAGTGTTAGTAAAGCGTCTGGAATGTTGCACCCGAGTACCAGGGTACGAAAACTGAGACATATTTGAACACGTCTCCCGATCACATGGTTGATCATACTCTAGGTTCCACATGCATGTTTTAGCTGAAGGAAGAATACCTTAAACCTGGGTAGTTGAAACCCGTGGAATGGGTACCATGCAATATGACTTCAAAGGGTCTTCATTTGCTCACCGAACCTCTCCAATCCTATCACTGCTGCGTTTATGCCTCTGTACACATGCTTGATTCTCTTTCGGAGACATAGCAATCCATAGGTTTTAAGATACTTACTAGTCAGGTACATTCTTAGGCGTTTAATATGCGGTGTTGAGTCCATTTCGTTGAGCAAGGAGTAGCTCTTGTCTATTCCATATTTGGCTTAAGGAACATTATCTGTGCTCGTTTCAATCTCTGGTTTTATGCAGCACCCCAACTCACCTTTCCCCTTAAGCAAGCATAAGTTGGTTTTCTAAATTTGAGACCCTGTTCTGTTCTGTAATTCAGTTCCTGTGTAGCCAAGTTTACATTCCGTGTATTACTGATATCTTATGATGTTTCTTTTTCTGTGTGACTTATTTCAGTGAGAATCATCGTACCTGAATCCACTCATTGTGCTGCTAAGGGCCTGATGACATAGATTTCATTGCTGAGTGATATTGCTTTGTAAGTAAATACCACAACTTCTTTATCCATTTTTCACTTTCTGCAATGTTGAACTTGTACGGTAAACGAGGTTCTTGTAAACAGAGGCGTCCCAAACTTTGGGGTGGCTGTGTCTTTTTGATTTTAATTTCCCTAAGCTATAGGACCATAAGTGGAAGTGCCCTAGGCTCTGTTGCTTTGTTTTTTAGATGTTTCAGGAAACACCATACACTTCTCCCGAGTGTCTGTTGGCAATTTCCATCCCGCCCATCAGCATAACAAGGCTCCCAGTTCTCCATGGGCTGTCCTGCCTTTCTGGATTTTACACTTTTTTCACATGGTCCTTTTGACCGAGGGGAAGTGAGACTTCATTGTAGTGCAGATTTCCTTTGCAAGCTTGCTTGGTTGGCCAAAAAGGGCGTATGCGTTTTTTCCTGAATATATTCAGGAAAAAACACATACGCCCTTTTTGGCCAAGTGCATCATTGTGGACGTTCTGCCTCTTTTCCTATGCTTTCAATGCAATTCCAGTCTACCTCCTGAAATCGGTTTCCTGCAATTCTGCCCCGCTTTCAAGTCCTCTTGGCAGCCTTACTTCAGTATATTTTTGGACGATAGCTGTCATTTATAACTCTGCAGGTTTGTGAATTACAGTGCCCCTGAGCTCCTTTCTTCAACTCGCTTTCTTTTGAGCTGGCCGCAACACCGTAGGATGGCTTCAGGCCCTAATCTGGTTCCGGCACGGCACGCTGAGCCTTTGGTTAATTCCTCTTTCTGGTGGGAAATGAGAGTTAAATTTGCCCGTCCAGACACCTCCAGCTAGTCTCTCATTGGTTCTCGCTATTCCTGTTCATCTTCCGCAGAAATTGCAAACTGGGCCAAACAGGAGGTTAAAGGCGCTGACTCTCCAAGTGGGGAGAGTGTTAGTAAAGCGTCTGGAATGTTGCACCCGAGTACCAGGGGAGGAAAACTGAGACATATTTGAACACGTCTCCCGTTCACATGGTTGATCATACTCTGGGTTCCACATGCATGTTTTAGCTGAAGGAAGAATACCTTAAACCTGGAGAGTTGAGACCCGTGGAATGGGTACCATGCAATATGACTTCAAAGGGTCTTCATTTGCTCACCGAACCTCTCCAATACTATCACTGCTGCGTTTATGCCCCTGTACACACGCTTGATTCTCTTTTGGAGACATAGCAATCCATAGGTTTTAAGATACTTACTAGTCAGGTACATTCTTAGGCGTTTAATATGGGGTGTCGAGTCCATTTCGTTGAGCAAGGAGTAGCTCTTGTCTAGTCCATATTTGGCTTAAGGAACTTTATCTGTGCTCATTTCAATCTCTGGTTTTATGCAGCACCCCAACTCACCTTTCCCCTTAAGCAAGCATAAGTTGGTTTTCTGAATTTGAGACCCTGTTCTGTTTTGGAATTCAGTTCCTGTGTAGCCAAGTTTACATTCCGTGTATTAGTGATATCTTATGATGTTTCTTTTTCTGTGTGACTTATTTCAGTGAGAATCATCGTACCTGAATCCACTCATTATGCTGCTACGGGCCTGATGACATAGATTTCATTGCTGAGTGATATTGCTTTGTAAGTAAATACCACAACTTCTTTATCCATTTTTCACTTTCTGCGATGTTGAACTTGTACGGTAAATGAGGTTCTTGTAAACAGAGGCGTCCCAAACTTTGGGGTGGCTGTGTCTTTTTGATTTTAATTTCCCTAAGCTATAGGACCATAAGTGGAAGTGCCCTAGGCTCTGTTGCTTTGTTTTTTAGATGTTTCAGGAAACACCATACACTTCTCCCGAGTGTCTGTTAGCAATTTACATCCTGCCCATCAGCATAACAAGGCTCCCAGTTCTCCATGGCCTGTCCTGCCTTTCTGGATTTTACACTTTTTTCAGATGGCCCTTTTGACCGGGGGGAAGTGAGACTTCATTGTAGTGCAGATTTCCTTTGCAAGCTTGCTTGGTTGGCCAAAAAGGGCGTATGCGTTTTTTCCTGAATATATTCAGGAAAAAACGCATACGCCCTTTTTGGCCAAGTGCATCATTGTGGACGTTCTGCCTCTTTTCCTATGCTTTCAATGCAATTCCAGTCTACCTCCTGAAATCGGTTTCCTGCAATTCTGCCCCGCTTTCGAGTCCTCTTGGCAGCCTTACTTCAGTATATTTTTGGACGATAGCTGTCATTTATAACTCTGCAGGTTTGTGAATTACAGTGCCCCTGAGCTCCTTTCTTCAACTCGCTTTCTTTTAGCTGGCCGCAACACCGCAGGATGGCTTCAGGCCCTAATCTGGTTCCGGCACGGCACGCTGAGCCTTTGGTTAATTCCTCTTTCTGGTGGGAAATGAGAGTTAAATTTGCCCGTCCAGACACCTCCAGCTAGTCTCTCATTGGTTCTCGCTATTCCTGTTCATCTTCCGCAGAAATTGCAAACTGGGCCAAACAGGAGATTAAAGGGACGGACTCTCCAAGTGGGGAGAGTGTTAGTAAAGCGTCTGGAATGTTGCACCCGAGTACCAGGGTACGAAAACTGAGACATATTTGAACACGTCTCCCGATCACATGGTTGATCATACTCTAGGTTCCACATGCATGTTTTAGCTGAAGGAAGAATACCTTAAACCTGGGTAGTTGAAACCCGTGGAATGGGTACCATGCAATATGACTTCAAAGGGTCTTCATTTGCTCACCGAACCTCTCCAATCCTATCACTGCTGCGTTTATGCCTCTGTACACATGCTTGATTCTCTTTCGGAGACATAGCAATCCATAGGTTTTAAGATACTTACTAGTCAGGTACATTCTTAGGCGTTTAATATGCGGTGTTGAGTCCATTTCGTTGAGCAAGGAGTAGCTCTTGTCTATTCCATATTTGGCTTAAGGAACATTATCTGTGCTCGTTTCAATCTCTGGTTTTATGCAGCACCCCAACTCACCTTTCCCCTTAAGCAAGCATAAGTTGGTTTTCTAAATTTGAGACCCTGTTCTGTTCTGTAATTCAGTTCCTGTGTAGCCAAGTTTACATTCCGTGTATTACTGATATCTTATGATGTTTCTTTTTCTGTGTGACTTATTTCAGTGAGAATCATCGTACCTGAATCCACTCATTGTGCTGCTAAGGGCCTGATGACATAGATTTCATTGCTGAGTGATATTGCTTTGTAAGTAAATACCACAACTTCTTTATCCATTTTTCACTTTCTGCAATGTTGAACTTGTACGGTAAACGAGGTTCTTGTAAACAGAGGCGTCCCAAACTTTGGGGTGGCTGTGTCTTTTTGATTTTAATTTCCCTAAGCTATAGGACCATAAGTGGAAGTGCCCTAGGCTCTGTTGCTTTGTTTTTTAGATGTTTCAGGAAACACCATACACTTCTCCCGAGTGTCTGTTGGCAATTTCCATCCCGCCCATCAGCATAACAAGGCTCCCAGTTCTCCATGGGCTGTCCTGCCTTTCTGGATTTTACACTTTTTTCACATGGTCCTTTTGACCGAGGGGAAGTGAGACTTCATTGTAGTGCAGATTTCCTTTGCAAGCTTGCTTGGTTGGCCAAAAAGGGCGTATGCGTTTTTTCCTGAATATATTCAGGAAAAAACACATACGCCCTTTTTGGCCAAGTGCATCATTGTGGACGTTCTGCCTCTTTTCCTATGCTTTCAATGCAATTCCAGTCTACCTCCTGAAATCGGTTTCCTGCAATTCTGCCCCGCTTTCAAGTCCTCTTGGCAGCCTTACTTCAGTATATTTTTGGACGATAGCTGTCATTTATAACTCTGCAGGTTTGTGAATTACAGTGCCCCTGAGCTCCTTTCTTCAACTCGCTTTCTTTTGAGCTGGCCGCAACACCGCAGGATGGCTTCAGGCCCTAATCTGGTTCCGGCACGGCACGCTGAGCCTTTGGTTAATTCCTCTTTCTGGTGGGAAATGAGAGTTAAATTTGCCCGTCCAGACACCTCCAGCTAGTCTCTCATTGGTTCTCGCTATTCCTGTTCATCTTCCGCAGAAATTGCAAACTGGGCCAAACAGGAGGTTAAAGGCGCTGACTCTCCAAGTGGGGAGAGTGTTAGTAAAGCGTCTGGAATGTTGCACCCGAGTACCAGGGGAGGAAAACTGAGACATATTTGAACACGTCTCCCGTTCACATGGTTGATCATACTCTGGGTTCCACATGCATGTTTTAGCTGAAGGAAGAATACCTTAAACCTGGAGAGTTGAGACCCGTGGAATGGGTACCATGCAATATGACTTCAAAGGGTCTTCATTTGCTCACCGAACCTCTCCAATACTATCACTGCTGCGTTTATGCCCCTGTACACACGCTTGATTCTCTTTTGGAGACATAGCAATCCATAGGTTTTAAGATACTTACTAGTCAGGTACATTCTTAGGCGTTTAATATGGGGTGTCGAGTCCATTTCGTTGAGCAAGGAGTAGCTCTTGTCTAGTCCATATTTGGCTTAAGGAACTTTATCTGTGCTCATTTCAATCTCTGGTTTTATGCAGCACCCCAACTCACCTTTCCCCTTAAGCAAGCATAAGTTGGTTTTCTGAATTTGAGACCCTGTTCTGTTTTGGAATTCAGTTCCTGTGTAGCCAAGTTTACATTCCGTGTATTAGTGATATCTTATGATGTTTCTTTTTCTGTGTGACTTATTTCAGTGAGAATCATCGTACCTGAATCCACTCATTATGCTGCTACGGGCCTGATGACATAGATTTCATTGCTGAGTGATATTGCTTTGTAAGTAAATACCACAACTTCTTTATCCATTTTTCACTTTCTGCGATGTTGAACTTGTACGGTAAATGAGGTTCTTGTAAACAGAGGCGTCCCAAACTTTGGGGTGGCTGTGTCTTTTTGATTTTAATTTCCCTAAGCTATAGGACCATAAGTGGAAGTGCCCTAGGCTCTGTTGCTTTGTTTTTTAGATGTTTCAGGAAACACCATACACTTCTCCCGAGTGTCTGTTAGCAATTTACATCCTGCCCATCAGCATAACAAGGCTCCCAGTTCTCCATGGCCTGTCCTGCCTTTCTGGATTTTACACTTTTTTCAGATGGCCCTTTTGACCGGGGGGAAGTGAGACTTCATTGTAGTGCAGATTTCCTTTGCAAGCTTGCTTGGTTGGCCAAAAAGGGCGTATGCGTTTTTTCCTGAATATATTCAGGAAAAAACGCATACGCCCTTTTTGGCCAAGTGCATCATTGTGGACGTTCTGCCTCTTTTCCTATGCTTTCAATGCAATTCCAGTCTACCTCCTGAAATCGGTTTCCTGCAATTCTGCCCCGCTTTCGAGTCCTCTTGGCAGCCTTACTTCAGTATATTTTTGGACGATAGCTGTCATTTATAACTCTGCAGGTTTGTGAATTACAGTGCCCCTGAGCTCCTTTCTTCAACTCGCTTTCTTTTAGCTGGCCGCAACACCGCAGGATGGCTTCAGGCCCTAATCTGGTTCCGGCACGGCACGCTGAGCCTTTGGTTAATTCCTCTTTCTGGTGGGAAATGAGAGTTAAATTTGCCCGTCCAGACACCTCCAGCTAGTCTCTCATTGGTTCTCGCTATTCCTGTTCATCTTCCGCAGAAATTGCAAACTGGGCCAAACAGGAGATTATAGGGACGGACTCTCCAAGTGGGGAGAGTGTTAGTAAAGCGTCTGGAATGTTGCACCCGAGTACCAGGGTACGAAAACTGAGACATATTTGAACACGTCTCCCGATCACATGGTTGATCATACTCTAGGTTCCACATGCATGTTTTAGCTGAAGGAAGAATACCTTAAACCTGGGTAGTTGAAACCCGTGGAATGGGTACCATGCAATATGACTTCAAAGGGTCTTCATTTGCTCACCGAACCTCTCCAATCCTATCACTGCTGCGTTTATGCCCCTGTACACATGCTTGATTCTCTTTCGGAGACATAGCAATCCATAGGTTTTAAGATACTTACTAGTCAGGTACATTCTTAGGCGTTTAATATGCGGTGTTGAGTCCATTTCGTTGAGCAAGGAGTAGCTCTTGTCTATTCCATATTTGGCTTAAGGAACATTATCTGTGCTCATTTCAATCTCTGGTTTTATGCAGCACCCCAACTCACCTTTCCCCTTAAGCAAGCATAAGTTGGTTTTCTAAATTTGAGACCCTGTTCTGTTCTGTAATTCAGTTCCTGTGTAGCCAAGTTTACATTCCGTGTATTACTGATATCTTATGATGTTTCTTTTTCTGTGTGACTTATTTCAGTTAGAATCATCATACCTGAATCCACTCATTGTGCTGCTAAGGGCCTGATGACATAGATTTCATTGCTGAGTGATATTGCTTTGTAAGTAAATACCACAACTTCTTTATCCATTTTTCACTTTCTGCGATGTTGAACTTGTACGGTAAACGAGGTTCTTGTAAACAGAGGCGTCCCAAACTTTGGGGTGGCTGTGTCTTTTTGATTTTAATTTCCCTAAGCTATAGGACCATAAGTGGAAGTGCCCTAGGCTCTGTTGCTTTGTTTTTCAGATGTTTCAGGAAACACCATACACTTCTCCCGAGTGTCTGTTGGCAATTTACATCCCGCCCATCAGCATAACAAGGCTCCCAGTTCTCCATGGCCTGTCCTGCCTTTCTGGATTTTACACTTTTTTCAGATGGCCCTTTTGACCGGGGGGAAGTGAGACTTCATTGTAGTGCAGATTTCCTTTGCAAGCTTGCTTGGTTGGCCAAAAAGGGCGTATGCGTTTTTTCCTGAATATATTCAGGAAAAAACGCATACGCCCTTTTTGGCCAAGTGCATCATTGTGGACGTTCTGCCTCTTTTCCTATGCTTTCAATGCAATTCCAGTCTACCTCCTGAAATCGGTTTCCTGCAATTCTGCCCCGCTTTCAAGTCCTCTTGGCAGCCTTACTTCAGTATATTTTTGGACGATAGCTGTCATTTATAACTCTGCAGGTTTGTGAATTACAGTGCCCCTGAGCTCCTTTCTTCAACTCGCTTTCTTTTGAGCTGGCCGCAACACCGCAGGATGGCTTCAGGCCCTAATCTGGTTCCGGCACAGCATGCTGAGCCTTTGGTTAATTCCTCTTTCTGGTGGGAAATGAGAGTTAAATTTGCCCGTCCAGACACCTCCAGCTAGTCTCTCATTGGTTCTCGCTATTCCTGTTCATCTTCCGCAGAAATTGCAAACTGGGCCAAACAGGAGATTAAAGGGACGGACTCTCCAAGTGGGGAGAGTGTTAGTAAAGCGTCTGGAATGTTGCACCCGAGTACCAGGGTACGAAAACTGAGACATATTTGAACACGTCTCCTGATCACATGGTTGATCATACTCTAGGTTCCACATGCATATTTTAGCTGAAGGAAGAATACCTTAAACCTGGGTAGTTGAAACCCGTGGAATGGGTACCATGCAATATGACTTCAAAGGGTCTTCATTTGCTCACCGAACCTCTCCAATCCTATCACTGTTGCGTTTATGCCCCTGTACACATGCTTGATTCTCTTTCGGAGACATAGCAATCCATAGGTTTTAAGATACTTACTAGTCAGGTACATTCTTAGGCGTTTAATATGCGGTGTTGAGTCCATTTCGTTGAGCAAGGAGTAGCTCTTGTCTATTCCATATTTGGCTTAAGGAACATTATCTGTGCTCGTTTCAATCTCTGGTTTTATGCAGCACCCCAACTCACCTTTCCCCTTAAGCAAGCATAAGTTGGTTTTCTAAATTTGAGACCCTGTTCTGTTCTGTAATTCAGTTCATGTGTAGCCAAGTTTACATTCCGTGTATTACTGATATCTTATGATGTTTCTTTTTCTGTGTGACTTATTTCAGTTAGAATCATCATACCTGAATCCACTCATTGTGCTGCTAAGGGCCTGATGACATAGATTTCATTGCTGAGTGATATTGCTTTGTAAGTAAATACCACAACTTCTTTATCCATTTTTCACTTTCTGCGATGTTGAACTTGTACGGTAAACGAGGTTCTTGTAAACAGAGGCGTCCCAAACTTTGGGGTGGCTGTGTCTTTTTGATTTTAATTTCCCTAAGCTATAGGACCATAAGTGGAAGTGCCCTAGGCTCTGTTGCTTTGTTTTTCAGATGTTTCAGGAAACACCATACACTTCTCCCGAGTGTCTGTTGGCAATTTACATCCCGCCCATCAGCATAACAAGGCTCCCAGTTCTCCATGGCCTGTCCTGCCTTTCTGGATTTTACACTTTTTTCAGATGGCCCTTTTGACCGGGGGGAAGTGAGACTTCATTGTAGTGCAGATTTCCTTTGCAAGCTTGCTTGGTTGGCCAAAAAGGGCGTATGCGTTTTTTCCTGAATATATTCAGGAAAAAACGCATACGCCCTTTTTGGCCAAGTGCATCATTGTGGACGTTCTGCCTCTTTTCCTATGCTTTCAATGCAATTCCAGTCTACCTCCTGAAATCGGTTTCCTGCAATTCTGCCCCGCTTTCAAGTCCTCTTGGCAGCCTTACTTCAGTATATTTTTGGACGATAGCTGTCATTTATAACTCTGCAGGTTTGTGAATTACAGTGCCCCTGAGCTCCTTTCTTCAACTCGCTTTCTTTTGAGCTGGCCGCAACACCGCAGGATGGCTTCAGGCCCTAATCTGGTTCCGGCACGGCACGCTGAGCCTTTGGTTAATTCCTCTTCCTGGTGGGAAATGAGAGTTAAATTTGCCCGTCCAGACACCTCCAGCTAGTCTCTCATTGGTTCTCGCTATTCCTGTTCATCTTCCACAGAAACTGCAAACTGGGCCAAACAGGAGGTTGAAGGGACTGACTCTCCAAGTGGGGAGAGTGTTAGTAAAGAGTCTGGAATGTTGCACCCAAGTACCAGGGTAGGAAAACTGAGACATATTTGAACACGTCTCCCGATCACATGGTTGATCATACTCTAGGTTCCACATGCATGTTTTAGCTGAAGGAAGAATACCTTAAACCTGGGTAGTTGAAACCCGTGGAATGGGTACCATGCAATATGACTTCAAAGGGTCTTCATTTGCTCACCGAACCTCTCCAATCCTATCACTGCTGCATTTATGCCCCTGTACACATGCTTGATTCTCTTTCGGAGACATAGCAATCCATAGGTTTTAAGATACTTACTAGTCAGGTACATTCTTAGGCGTTTAATATGGGGTGTTGCGTCCATTTTGTTGAGCAAGGAGTAGCTCTTGTCTATTCCATATTTGGCTTAAGGAACTTTATCTGTGCTCATTTCAATCTCTGATTTTATGCAGCACCCAACACACCTTTCCCCTTAAGCAAGCATAAGTTGGTTTTCTAAATTTGAGACCCTGTTCTGTTTTGGAATTCTGTTCCTGTGTAGCCAAGTTTACATTCCGTGTATTACTGATATCTTATGATGTTTCTTTTTCTGTGTGACTTATTTCAGTTAGAATCATCATACCTGAATCCACTCATTGTGCTGCTAAGGGCCTGATGACATAGATTTTATTGCTGAGTGATATTGCTTTGTAAGTAAATACCACAACTTCTTTATCCATTTTTCACTTTCTGCAATGTTGAACTTGTACGGTAAACGAGGTTCTTGTAAACAGAGGCGTCGCAAACTTTGGGGTGGCTGTGTCTTTTTGATTTTAATTTCCCTAAGCTATAGGACCATAAGTGGAAGTGCCCTAGGCTCTGTTGCTTTGTTTTTTAGATGTTTCAGGAAACACCATACACTTCTCCCGAGTGTCTGTTGGCAATTTACATCCCGCCCATCAGCATAACAAGGCTCCCAGTTCTCCATGGCCTGTCCTGCCTTTCTGGATTTTACACTTTTTTCAGATGGCCCTTTTGACCGGGGGGAAGTGAGACTTCATTGTAGTGCAGATTTCCTTTGCAAGCTTGCTTGGTTGGCCAAAAAGGGCGTATGCGTTTTTTCCTGAATATATTCAGGAAAAAACGCATACGCCCTTTTTGGCCAAGTGCATCATTGTGGACGTTCTGCCTCTTTTCCTATGCTTTCAATGCAATTCCAGTCTACCTCCTGAAATCGGTTTCCTGCAATTCTGCCCCGCTTTCGAGTCCTCTTGGCAGCCTTACTTCAGTATATTTTTGGACGATAGCTGTCATTTATAACTCTGCAGGTTTGTGAATTACAGTGCCCCTGAGCTCCTTTCTTCAACTCGCTTTCTTTTGAGCTGGCCGCAACACCGCAGGATGGCTTCAGGCCCTAATCTGGTTCCGGCACGGCACGCTGAGCCTTTGGTTATTTCCTCTTCCTGGTGGGAAATGAGAGTTAAATTTGCCCGTCCAGACACCTCCAGCTAGTCTCGCATTGGTGTTCCCTATTCCTGTTCATCTTCCGCAGAAATTGCAAACTGGGCCAAACAGGAGGTTAAAGGCGCTGACTCTCCAAGTGGGGAGAGTGTTAGTAAAGCGTCTGGAATGTTGCACCCGAGTACCAGGGGAGGAAAACTGAGACATATTTGAACACGTCTCCCGTTCACATGGTTGATCATACTCGGGGTTCCACATGCATGTTTTAGCTGAAGGAAGAATACCTTAAACCTGGAGAGTTGAGACCCGTGGAATGGGTACCATGCAATATGACTTCAAAGGGTCTTCATTTGCTCACCGAACCTCTCCAATCCTATCACTGCTGCGTTTATGCCCCTGTACACACGCTTGATTCTCTTTTGGAGACATAGCAATCCATAGGTTTTAAGATACTTACTAGTCAGGTACATTCTTAGGCGTTTAATATGGGGTGTTGAGTCCATTTCGTTGAATAAGGAGTAGCTCTTGTCTAGTCCATATTTGGCTTAAGGAACTTTATCTGTGCTCATTTCAATCTCTGGTTTTATGCAGCACCCCAACTCAACTTTCCCCTTAAGCAAGCATAAGTTGGTTTTCTAAATTTGAGACCCTGTTCTGTTTTGGAATTCAGTTCCTGTGTAGCCAAGTTTACATTCCGTGTATTACTGATATCTTATGATGTTTCTTTTTCTGTGTGACTTATTTCAGTGAGAATCATCGTACCTGAATCCACTCATTATGCTGCTATGGGCCTGATGACATAGATTTCATTGCTGAGTGATATTGCTTTGTAAGTAAATACCACAAGTTCTTTATCCATTTTTCACTTTCTGCGATGTTGAACTTGTACGGTAAACGAGGTTCTTGTAAACAGAGGCGTCGCAAACTTTGGGGTGGCTGTGTCTTTTTGATTTTAATTTCCCTAAGCTATAGGACCATAAGTGGAAGTGCCCTAGGCTCTGTTGCTTTGTTTTTTAGATGTTTCAGGAAACACCATACACTTCTCCCGAGTGTCTGTTGGCAATTTACATCCCGCCCATCAGCATAACAAGGCTCCCAGTTCTCCATGGCCTGTCCTGCCTTTCTGGATTTTACACTTTTTTCAGATGGCCCTTTTGACCGGGGGGAAGTGAGACTTCATTGTAGTGCAGATTTCCTTTGCAAGCTTGCTTGGTTGGCCAAAAAGGGCGTATGCGTTTTTTCCTGAATATATTCAGGAAAAAACGCATACGCCCTTTTTGGCCAAGTACATCATTGTGGACGTTCTGCCTCTTTTCCTATGCTTTCAGTGCAATTCCAGTCTACCTCCTGAAATCGGTTTCCTGCAATTCTGCCCCGCTTTCAAGTCCTCTTGGCAGCCTTACTTCAGTATATTTTTGGACGATAGCTGTCATTTATAACTCTGCAGGTTTGTGAATTACAGTGCCCCTGAGCTCCTTTCTTCAACTCGCTTTCTTTTGAGCTGGCCGCAACACCGCAGGATGGCTTCAGGCCCTAATCTGGTTCCGGCACGGCACGCTGAGCCTTTGGTTATTTCCTCTTCCTGGTGGGAAATGAGAGTTAAATTTGCCCGTCCAGACACCTCCAGCTAGTCTCGCATTGGTGTTCTCTATTCCTGTTCATCTTCCGCAGAAATTGCAAACTGGGCCAAACAGGAGGTTAAAGGCGCTGACTCTCCAAGTGGGGAGAGTGTTAGTAAAGCGTCTGGAATGTTGCACCCGAGTACCAGGGGAGGAAAACTGAGACATATTTGAACACGTCTCCCGTTCACATGGTTGATCATACTCGGGGTTCCACATGCATGTTTTAGCTGAAGGAAGAATACCTTAAACCTGGAGAGTTGAGACCCGTGGAATGGGTACCATGCAATATGACTTCAAAGGGTCTTCATTTGCTCACCGAACCTCTCCAATCCTATCACTGCTGCGTTTATGCCCCTGTACACACGCTTGATTCTCTTTTGGAGACATAGCAATCCATAGGTTTTAAGATACTTACTAGTCAGGTACATTCTTAGGCGTTTAATATGGGGTGTTGAGTCCATTTCGTTGAATAAGGAGTAGCTCTTGTCTAGTCCATATTTGGCTTAAGGAACTTTATCTGTGCTCATTTCAATCTCTGGTTTTATGCAGCACCCCAACTCACCTTTCCCCTTAAGCAAGCATAAGTTGGTTTTCTAAATTTGAGACCCTGTTCTGTTTTGGAATTCAGTTCCTGTGTAGCCAAGTTTACATTCCGTGTATTACTGATATCTTATGATGTTTCTTTTTCTGTGTGACTTATTTCAGTGAGAATCATCGTACCTGAATCCACTCATTATGCTGCTACGGGCCTGATGACATAGATTTCATTGCTGAGTGATACTGCATTGTACGTAAGTACCACAAGTTCTTTATCCATTTTTCACTTTCTGTGATATTGAACTTGTACGGTAAACGAGGTTCTTGTAAACAGAGGCGTCCCAAACTTTGGGGTGGCTGTGTCTTTTTGATTTTAATTTCCCTAAGCTATAGGACCATAAGTGGAAGTGCCCTAGGCTCTGTTGCTTTGTTTTTTAGATGTTTCAGGAAACACCATACACTTCTCCCGAGTGTCTGTTGGCAATTTACATCCCGCCCATCAGCATAACAAGGCTCCCAGTTCTCCATGGCCTGTCCTGCCTTTCTGGATTTTACACTTTTTTCAGATGGCCCTTTTGACCAGGGGGAAGTGAGACTTCATTGTAGTGCAGATTTCCTTTGCAAGCTTGCTTGGTTGGCCAAAAAGGGCGTATGCGTTTTTTCCTGAATATATTCAGGAAAAAACGCATACGCCCTTTTTGGCCAAGTGCATCATTGTGGACGTTCTGCCTCTTTTCCTATGCTTTCAATGCAATTCCAGTCTACCTCCTGAAATCGGTTTCCTGCAATTCTGCCCCGCTTTCAAGTCCTCTTGGCAGCCTTACTTCAGTATATTTTTGGACGATAGCTGTCATTTATAACTCTGCAGGTTTGTGAATTACAGTGCCCCTGAGCTCCTTTCTTCAACTCGCTTTCTTTTGAGCTGGCCGCAACACCGCAGGATGGCTTCAGGCTCTAATCTGGTTCCGGCACGGCACGCTGAGCCTTTGGTTATTTCCTCTTCCTGGTGGGAAATGAGAGTTAAATTTGCCCGTCCAGACACCTCCAGCTAGTCTCTCATTGGTGTTCCCTATTCCTGTTCATCTTCCGCAGAAATTGCAAACTGGGCAAAACAGGAGGTTAAAGGCGCTGACTCTCCAAGTGGGGAGAGTGTTAGTAAAGCGTCTGGAATGTTGCACCCTAGTACCAGGGGAGGAAAACTGAGACATATTTGAACACGTCTCCCGTTCACATGGTTGATCATACTCTGGGTTCCACATGCATGTTTTAGCTGAAGGAAGAATACCTTAAACCTGGAGAGTTGAGACCCGTGGAATGGGTACCATGCAATATGACTTCAAAGGGTCTTCATTTGCTCACCGAACCTCTCCAATCCTATCACTGCTGCGTTTATGCCCCTGTACACATGCTTGATTCTCTTTTGGAGACATAGCAATCCATAGGTTTTAAGATACTTACTAGTCAGGTACATTCTTAGGCGTTTAATATGGGGTGTTGAGTCCATTTCGTTGAGCAAGGAGTAGCTCTTGTCTAGTCCATATGTGGCTTAAGGAACTTTATCTGTGCTCATTTCAATCTCTGGTTTTATGCAGCACCCCAACTCACCTTTCCCCTTAAGCAAGCATAAGTTGGTTTTCTAAATTTGAGACCCTGTTCTGTTTTGGAATTCAGTTCCTGTGTAGCCAAGTTTACATTCCGTGTATTACTGATATCTTATGATGTTTCTTTTTCTGTGTGACTTATTTCAGTGAGAATCATCGTACCTGAATCCACTCATTATGCTGCTATGGGCCTGATGACATAGATTTCATTGCTGAGTGATATTGCTTTGTAAGTAAATACCACAAGTTCTTTATCCATTTTTCACTTTCTGCGATGTTGAACTTGTACGGTAAACGAGGTTCTTGTAAACAGAGGCGTCCCAAACTTTGGGGTGGCTGTGTCTTTTTGATTTTAATTTCCCTAAGCTATAGGACCATAAGTGGAAGTGCCCTAGGCTCTGTTGCTTTGTTTTTTAGATGTTTCAGGAAACACCATACACTTCTCCCGAGTGTCTGTTGGCAATTTACATCCCGCCCATCAGCATAACAAGGCTCCCAGTTCTCCATGGCCTGTCCTGCCTTTCTGGATTTTACACTTTTTTCAGATGGCCCTTTTGACCGGGGGGAAGTGAGACTTCATTGTAGTGCAGATTTCCTTTGCAAGCTTGCTTGGTTGGCCAAAAAGGGCGTATGCGTTTTTTCCTGAATATATTCAGGAAAAAACGCATACGCCCTTTTTGGCCAAGTGCATCATTGTGGACGTTCTGCCTCTTTTCCTATGCTTTCAATGCAATTCCAGTCTACCTCCTGAAATCGGTTTCCTGCAATTCTGCCCCGCTTTCGAGTCCTCTTGGCAGCCTTACTTCAGTATATTTTTGGACGATAGCTGTCATTTATAACTCTGCAGGTTTGTGAATTACAGTGCCCCTGAGCTCCTTTCTTCAACTCGCTTTCTTTTGAGCTGGCCGCAACACCGCAGGATGGCTTCAGGCCCTAATCTGGTTCCGGCACGGCACGCTGAGCCTTTGGTTATTTCCTCTTCCTGGTGGGAAATGAGAGTTAAATTTGCCCGTCCAGACACCTCCAGCTAGTCTCGCATTGGTGTTCCCTATTCCTGTTCATCTTCCGCAGAAATTGCAAACTGGGCCAAACAGGAGGTTAAAGGCGCTGACTCTCCAAGTGGGGAGAGTGTTAGTAAAGCGTCTGGAATGTTGCACCCGAGTACCAGGGGAGGAAAACTGAGACATATTTGAACACGTCTCCCGTTCACATGGTTGATCATACTCGGGGTTCCACATGCATGTTTTAGCTGAAGGAAGAATACCTTAAACCTGGAGAGTTGAGACCCGTGGAATGGGTACCATGCAATATGACTTCAAAGGGTCTTCATTTGCTCACCGAACCTCTCCAATCCTATCACTGCTGCGTTTATGCCCCTGTACACACGCTTGATTCTCTTTTGGAGACATAGCAATCCATAGGTTTTAAGATACTTACTAGTCAGGTACATTCTTAGGCGTTTAATATGGGGTGTTGAGTCCATTTCGTTGAATAAGGAGTAGCTCTTGTCTAGTCCATATTTGGCTTAAGGAACTTTATCTGTGCTCATTTCAATCTCTGGTTTTATGCAGCACCCCAACACACCTTTACCCTTAAGCAAGCATAAGTTGGTTTTCTAAATTTGAGACCCTGTTCTGTTTTGGAATTCAGTTCCTGTGTAGCCAAGTTTACATTCCGTGTATTACTGATATCTTATGATGTTTCTTTTTCTGTGTGACTTATTTCAGTGAGAATCATCGTACCTGAATCCACTCATTATGCTGCTATGGGCCTGATGACATAGATTTCATTGCTGAGTGATATTGCTTTGTAAGTAAATACCACAAGTTCTTTATCCATTTTTCACTTTCTGCAATGTTGAACTTGTACGGTAAACGAGGTTCTTGTAAACAGAGGCGTCGCAAACTTTGGGGTGGCTGTGTCTTTTTGATTTTAATTTCCCTAAGCTATAGGACCATAAGTGGAAGTGCCCTAGGCTCTGTTGCTTTGTTTTTTAGATGTTTCAGGAAACACCATACACTTCTCCCGAGTGTCTGTTGGCAATTTACATCCCGCCCATCAGCATAACAAGGCTCCCAGTTCTCCATGGCCTGTCCTGCCTTTCTGGATTTTACACTTTTTTCAGATGGCCCTTTTGACCGGGGGGAAGTGAGACTTCATTGTAGTGCAGATTTCCTTTGCAAGCTTGCTTGGTTGGCCAAAAAGGGCGTATGCGTTTTTTCCTGAATATATTCAGGAAAAAACGCATACGCCCTTTTTGGCCAAGTGCATCATTGTGGACGTTCTGCCTCTTTTCCTATGCTTTCAATGCAATTCCAGTCTACCTCCTGAAATCGGTTTCCTGCAATTCTGCCCCGCTTTCAAGTCCTCTTGGCAGCCTTACTTCAGTATATTTTTGGACGATAGCTGTCATTTATAACTCTGCAGGTTTGTGAATTACAGTGCCCCTGAGCTCCTTTCTTCAACTCGCTTTCTTTTGAGCTGGCCGCAACACCGCAGGATGGCTTCAGGCCCTAATCTGGTTCCGGCACGGCACGCTGAGCCTTTGGTTATTTCCTCTTCCTGGTGGGAAATGAGAGTTAAATTTGCCCGTCCAGACACCTCCAGCTAGTCTCGCATTGGTGTTCCCTATTCCTGTTCATCTTCCGCAGAAATTGCAAACTGGGCCAAACAGGAGGTTAAAGGCGCTGACTCTCCAAGTGGGGAGAGTGTTAGTAAAGCGTCTGGAATGTTGCACCCGAGTACCAGGGGAGGAAAACTGAGACATATTTGAACACGTCTCCCGTTCACATGGTTGATCATACTCGGGGTTCCACATGCATGTTTTAGCTGAAGGAAGAATACCTTAAACCTGGAGAGTTGAGACCCGTGGAATGGGTACCATGCAATATGACTTCAAAGGGTCTTCATTTGCTCACCGAACCTCTCCAATCCTATCACTGCTGCGTTTATGCCCCTGTACACACGCTTGATTCTCTTTTGGAGACATAGCAATCCATAGGTTTTAAGATACTTACTAGTCAGGTACATTCTTAGGCGTTTAATATGGGGTGTTGAGTCCATTTCATTGAATAAGGAGTAGCTCTTGTCTAGTCCATATTTGGCTTAAGGAACTTTATCTGTGCTCATTTCAATCTCTGGTTTTATGCAGCACCCCAACTCACCTTTCCCCTTAAGCAAGCATAAGTTGGTTTTCTAAATTTGAGACCCTGTTCTGTTTTGGAATTCAGTTCCTGTGTAGCCAAGTTTACATTCCGTGTATTACTGATATCTTATGATCTTTCTTTTTCTGTGTGACTTATTTCAGTGAGAATCATCGTACCTGAATCCACTCATTATGCTGCTACGGGCCTGATGACATAGATTTCATTGCTGAGTGATACTGCATTGTACGTAAATACCACAAGTTCTTTATCCATTTTTCACTTTCTGTGATATTGAACTTGTACGGTAAACGAGGTTCTTGTAAACAGAGGCGTCCCAAACTTTGGGGTGGCTGTGTCTTTTTGATTTTAATTTCCCTAAGCTATAGGACCATAAGTGGAAGTGCCCTAGGCTCTGTTGCTTTGTTTTTTAGATGTTTCAGGAAACACCATACACTTCTCCCGAGTGTCTGTTGGCAATTTACATCCCGCCCATCAGCATAACAAGGCTCCCAGTTCTCCATGGCCTGTCCTGCCTTTCTGGATTTTACACTTTTTTCAGATGGCCCTTTTGACCGGGGGGAAGTGAGACTTCATTGTAGTGCAGATTTCCTTTGCAAGCTTGCTTGGTTGGCCAAAAAGGGCGTATGCGTTTTTTCCTGAATATATTCAGGAAAAAACGCATACGCCCTTTTTGGCCAAGTGCATCATTGTGGACGTTCTGCCTCTTTTCCTATGCTTTCAATGCAATTCCAGTCTACCTCCTGAAATCGGTTTCCTGCAATTCTGCCCCGCTTTCAAGTCCTCTTGGCAGCCTTACTTCAGTATATTTTTGGACGATAGCTGTCATTTATAACTCTGCAGGTTTGTGAATTACAGTGCCCCTGAGCTCCTTTCTTCAACTCGCTTTCTTTTGAGCTGGCCGCAACACCGCAGGATGGCTTCAGGCTCTAATCTGGTTCCGGCACTGCACGCTGAGCCTTTGGTTATTTCCTCTTCCTGGTGGGAAATGAGAGTTAAATTTGCCCGTCCAGACACCTCCAGCTAGTCTCTCATTGGTGTTCCCTATTCCTGTTCATCTTCCGCAGAAATTGCAAACTGGGCCAAACAGGAGGTTAAAGGCGCTGACTCTCCAAGTGGGGAGAGTGTTAGTAAAGCGTCTGGAATGTTGCACCCGAGTACCAGGGGAGGAAAACTGAGACATATTTGAACACGTCTCCCGTTCACATGGTTGATCATACTCGGGGTTCCACATGCATGTTTTAGCTGAAGGAAGAATACCTTAAACCTGGAGAGTTGAGACCCGTGGAATGGGTACCATGCAATATGACTTCAAAGGGTCTTCATTTGCTCACCGAACCTCTCCAATCCTATCACTGCTGCGTTTATGCCCCTGTACACACGCTTGATTCTCTTTTGGAGACATAGCAATCCATAGGTTTTAAGATACTTACTAGTCAGGTACATTCTTAGGCGTTTAATATGGGGTGTTGAGTCCATTTCGTTGAGCAAGGAGTAGCTCTTGTCTAGTCCATATGTGGCTTAAGGAACTTTATCTGTGCTCATTTCAATCTCTGGTTTTATGCAGCACCCCAACTCACCTTTCCCCTTAAGCAAGCATAAGTTGGTTTTCTAAATTTGAGACCCTGTTCTGTTTTGGAATTCAGTTCCTGTGTAGCCAAGTTTACATTCCGTGTATTACTGATATCTTATGATGTTTCTTTTTCTGTGTGACTTATTTCAGTGAGAATCATCGTACCTGAATCCACTCATTATGCTGCTATGGGCCTGATGACATAGATTTCATTGCTGAGTGATATTGCTTTGTAAGTAAATACCACAAGTTCTTTATCCATTTTTCACTTTCTGCGATGTTGAACTTGTACGGTAAACGAGGTTCTTGTAAACAGAGGCGTCCCAAACTTTGGGGTGGCTGTGTCTTTTTGATTTTAATTTCCCTAAGCTATAGGACCATAAGTGGAAGTGCCCTAGGCTCTGTTGCTTTGTTTTTTAGATGTTTCAGGAAACACCATACACTTCTCCCGAGTGTCTGTTGGCAATTTACATCCCGCCCATCAGCATAACAAGGCTCCCAGTTCTCCATGGCCTGTCCTGCCTTTCTGGATTTTACACTTTTTTCAGATGGCCCTTTTGACCGGGGGGAAGTGAGACTTCATTGTAGTGCAGATTTCCTTTGCAAGCTTGCTTGGTTGGCCAAAAAGGGCGTATGCGTTTTTTCCTGAATATATTCAGGAAAAAACGCATACGCCCTTTTTGGCCAAGTGCATCATTGTGGACGTTCTGCCTCTTTTCCTATGCTTTCAATGCAATTCCAGTCTACCTCCTGAAATCGGTTTCCTGCAATTCTGCCCCGCTTTCGAGTCCTCTTGGCAGCCTTACTTCAGTATATTTTTGGACGATAGCTGTCATTTATAACTCTGCAGGTTTGTGAATTACAGTGCCCCTGAGCTCCTTTCTTCAACTCGCTTTCTTTTGAGCTGGCCGCAACACCGCAGGATGGCTTCAGGCCCTAATCTGGTTCCGGCACGGCACGCTGAGCCTTTGGTTATTTCCTCTTCCTGGTGGGAAATGAGAGTTAAATTTGCCCGTCCAGACACCTCCAGCTAGTCTCGCATTGGTGTTCCCTATTCCTGTTCATCTTCCGCAGAAATTGCAAACTGGGCCAAACAGGAGGTTAAAGGCGCTGACTCTCCAAGTGGGGAGAGTGTTAGTAAAGCGTCTGGAATGTTGCACCCGAGTACCAGGGGAGGAAAACTGAGACATATTTGAACACGTCTCCCGTTCACATGGTTGATCATACTCGGGGTTCCACATGCATGTTTTAGCTGAAGGAAGAATACCTTAAACCTGGAGAGTTGAGACCCGTGGAATGGGTACCATGCAATATGACTTCAAAGGGTCTTCATTTGCTCACCGAACCTCTCCAATCCTATCACTGCTGCGTTTATGCCCCTGTACACACGCTTGATTCTCTTTTGGAGACATAGCAATCCATAGGTTTTAAGATACTTACTAGTCAGGTACATTCTTAGGCGTTTAATATGGGGTGTTGAGTCCATTTCGTTGAATAAGGAGTAGCTCTTGTCTAGTCCATATTTGGCTTAAGGAACTTTATCTGTGCTCATTTCAATCTCTGGTTTTATGCAGCACCCCAACTCACCTTTCCCCTTAAGCAAGCATAAGTTGGTTTTCTAAATTTGAGACCCTGTTCTGTTTTGGAATTCAGTTCCTGTGTAGCCAAGTTTACATTCCGTGTATTACTGATATCTTATGATGTTTCTTTTTCTGTGTGACTTATTTCAGTGAGAATCATCGTACCTGAATCCACTCATTATGCTGCTATGGGCCTGATGACATAGATTTCATTGCTGAGTGATATTGCTTTGTAAGTAAATACCACAAGTTCTTTATCCATTTTTCACTTTCTGCGATGTTGAACTTGTACGGTAAACGAGGTTCTTGTAAACAGAGGCGTCCCAAACTTTGGGGTGGCTGTGTCTTTTTGATTTTAATTTCCCTAAGCTATAGGACCATAAGTGGAAGTGCCCTAGGCTCTGTTGCTTTGTTTTTTAGATGTTTCAGGAAACACCATACACTTCTCCCGAGTGTCTGTTGGCAATTTACATCCCGCCCATCAGCATAACAAGGCTCCCAGTTCTCCATGGCCTGTCCTGCCTTTCTGGATTTTACACTTTTTTCAGATGGCCCTTTTGACCGGGGGGAAGTGAGACTTCATTGTAGTGCAGATTTCCTTTGCAAGCTTGCTTGGTTGGCCAAAAAGGGCGTATGCGTTTTTTCCTGAATATATTCAGGAAAAAACGCATACGCCCTTTTTGGCCAAGTGCATCATTGTGGACGTTCTGCCTCTTTTCCTATGCTTTCAATGCAATTCCAGTCTACCTCCTGAAATCGGTTTCCTGCAATTCTGCCCCGCTTTCAAGTCCTCTTGGCAGCCCTACTTCAGTATATTTTTGGACGATAGCTGTCATTTATAACTCTGCAGGTTTGTGAATTACAGTGCCCCTGAGCTCCTTTCTTCAACTCGCTTTCTTGTGACCTGGCCGCAACACCGCAGGATGGCTTCAGGCCCTAATCTGGTTCCGGCACGGCACGCTGAGCCTTTGGTTATTTCCTTTTCCTGGTGGGAAATGAGAGTTAAATTTGCCCGTCCAGACATCTCCAGCTAGTCTCTCATTGGTTCTCGCTATTCCTGTTCATCTTCCGCAGAAATTGCAAACTGGGCCAAACAGGAGGTTAAAGGGACTGACTCTCCAAGTCGGGAGAGTGTTAGTAAAGTGTCTGGAAAGTTGCACCCGAGTACCAGGGGAGGAAAACTGAGACATATTTGAACACGTCTCCCGATCACATGGTTGATCATAATCTAGGTTCCACATGCATGTTTTAGCTGAAGGAAGAATACCTTAAACCTGGGTAGTTGAAACCCGTGGAATGGGTACCATGCAATATGACTTCAAAGGGTCTTCATTTGCTCACCGAACCTCTCCAATCCTATCACTGCTGCGTTTATGCCCCTGTACACATGCTTGATTCTCTTTCGGAGACATAGCAATCCATAGGTTTTAAGATACTTACTAGTCAGGTACATTCTTAGGCGTTTAATATGCGGTGTTGAGTCCATTTCTTTGAGCAAGGAGTAGCTCTTGTCTATTCCATATTTGGCTTAAGGAACTTTATCTGTGCTCATTTCAATCTCTGGTTTTATGCAGCACCCCAACTCACCTTTCCCCTTAAGCAAGCATAAGTTGGTTTTCTAAATCTGAGACCCTGTTCTGTTTTGGAATTCAGTTCCTGTGTAGCCAAGTTTACATTCCGTGTATTAGTGATATCTTATGATGTTTCTTTTTCTGTGTGACTTATTTCAGTTAGAATCATCGTACCTGAATCCACTCATTATGCTGCTACAGGCCTGATGACATAGATTTCATTGCTGAGTGATACTGCATTGTACGTAAGTACCACAAGTTCTTTATCCATTTTTCACTTTCTGCGATATTGAACTTGTACGGTAAACGAGGTTCTTGTAAACAGAGGCGTCCCAAACTTTGGGGTGGCTGTGTCTTTTTGATTTTAATTTCCCTAAGCTATAGGACCATAAGTGGAAGTGCCCTAGGCTCTGTTGCTTTGTTTTTTAGATGTTTCAGGAAACACCATACACTTCTCCCGAGTGTCTGTTGGCAATTTATATCCCGCCCATCAGCATAACAAGGCTCCCAGTTCTCCATGGCCTGTCCTGCCTTTCTGGATTTTACACTTTTTTCAGATGGCCCTTTTGACCGGGGGGAAGTGAGACTTCATTGTAGTGCAGATTTCCTTTGCAAGCTTGCTTGGTTGGCCAAAAAGGGCGTATGCGTTTTTTCCTGAATATATTCAGGAAAAAACGCATACGCCCTTTTTGGCCAAGTGCATCATTGTGGACGTTCTGCCTCTTTTCCTATGCTTTCAATGCAATTCCAGTCTACCTCCTGAAATCGGTTTCCTGCAATTCTGCCCCGCTTTCAAGTCCTCTTGGCAGCCTTACTTCAGTATATTTTTGGACGATAGCTGTCATTTATAACTCTGCAGGTTTGTGAATTACAGTGCCCCTGAGCTCCTTTCTTCAACTCGCTTTCTTTTGAGCTGGCCGCAACACCGCAGGATGGCTTCAGGCCCTAATCTGGTTCCGGCACGGCACGCTGAGCCTTTGGTTATTTCCTCTTCCTGGTGGGAAATGATAGTTAAATTTGCCCGTCCAGACACCTCCAGCTAGTCTCGCATTGGTGTTCCCTATTCCTGTTCATCTTCCGCAGAAATTGCAAACTGGGCCAAACAGGAGGTTAAAGGCGCTGACTCTCCAAGTGGGGAGAGTGTTAGTAAAGCGTCTGGAATGTTGCACCCGAGTACCAGGGGAGGAAAACTGAGACATATTTGAACACGTCTCCCGTTCACATGGTTGATCATACTCGGGGTTCCACATGCATGTTTTAGCTGAAGGAAGAATACCTTAAACCTGGAGAGTTGAGACCCGTGGAATGGGTACCATGCAATATGACTTCAAAGGGTCTTCATTTGCTCACCGAACCTCTCCAATCCTATCACTGCTGCGTTTATGCCCCTGTACACACGCTTGATTCTCTTTTGGAGACATAGCAATCCATAGGTTTTAAGATACTTACTAGTCAGGTACATTCTTAGGCGTTTAATATGGGGTGTTGAGTCCATTTCGTTGAATAAGGAGTAGCTCTTGTCTAGTCCATATTTGGCTTAAGGAACTTTATCTGTGCTCATTTCAATCTCTGGTTTTATGCAGCACCCCAACTCACCTTTCCCCTTAAGCAAGCATAAGTTGGTTTTCTAAATTTGAGACCCTGTTCTGTTTTGGAATTCAGTTCCTGTGTAGACAAGTTTACATTCCGTGTATTACTGATATCTTATGATGTTTCTTTTTCTTTGTGACTTATTTCAGTGAGAATCATCGTACCTGAATCCACTCATTATGCTGCTACGGGCCTGATGACATAGATTTCATTGCTGAGTGATACTGCATTGTACGTAAGTACCACAAGTTCTTTATCCATTTTTCACTTTCTGTGATATTGAACTTGTACGGTAAACGAGGTTCTTGTAAACAGAGGCGTCCCAAACTTTGGGGTGGCTGTGTCTTTTTGATTTTAATTTCCCTAAGCTATAGGACCATAAGTGGAAGTGCCCTAGGCTCTGTTGCTTTGTTTTTTAGATGTTTCAGGAAACACCATACACTTCTCCCGAGTGTCTGTTGGCAATTTACATCCCGCCCATCAGCATAACAAGGCTCCCAGTTCTCCATGGCCTGTCCTGCCTGTCTGGATTTTACACTTTTTTCAGATGGCCCTTTTGACCGGGGGGAAGTGAGACTTCATTGTAGTGCAGATTTCCTCTGCAAGCTTGCTTGGTTGGCCAAAAAGGGCGTATGCGTTTTTTCCTGAATATATTCAGGAAAAAACGCATACGCCCTTTTTGGCCAAGTGCATCATTGTGGACGTTCTGCCTCTTTTCCTATGCTTTCAATGCAATTCCAGTCTACCTCCTGAAATCGCTTTCCTGCAATTCTGCCCCGCTTTCAAGTCCTCTTGGCAGCCTTACTTCAGTATATTTTTGGACGATAGCTGTCATTTATAACTCTGCAGGTTTGTGAATTACAGTGCCCCTGAGCTCCTTTCTTCAACTCGCTTTCTTGTGACCTGGCCGCAACACCGCAGGATGGCTTCAGGCCGTAATCTGGTTCCGGCCCGGCACGCTTCGCCTTTGGTTAATTCCTCTTCCTGTTGGGAAATGAGAGTTAAATTTGGCCGTCCAGACACCTCCAGCTAGTCTCTCATTGGTTCTCGCTATTCCTGTTCATCTTCCGCAGAAATTGCAAACTGGGCCAAACAGGAGGTTGAAGGGACTGACTCTCCAAGTCGGGAGAGTGTTAGTAAAGCGTCTGGAATGTTGCACCCGAGTACCAGGGTAGGAAAACTGAGACATATTTGAACACGTCTCCCGATCACGTGGTTGATCATACTCTAGGTTCCACATGCATGTTTTAGCTGAAGGAAGAATACCTTAAACCTGGAGAGTTGAGACCCTTGTAATGGTTACCATGCAATATGACTTCTAAGGGTCTTCATTTGCTCACCGAACCTCTCCAATCCTATCGCTGCTGTGTTTATGCCCCTGTACACATGCTTGATTCTCTTTTGGAGACATAGCAATCCATAGGTTTTAAGATACTTACTAGTCAGGTACATTCTTAGGCGTTTAATATGGGGTGTTGAGTCCATTTTGTTGAGCAAGGAGTAGCTTTTGTCTATTCCATATTTGGCTTAAGGAACTTTATCTGTGCTCATTTCAATCTCTGGTTTTATGCAGCACCCCAACACACCTTTACCCTTAAGCAAGCATAAGTTGGTTTTCTAAATTTGAGACCCTGTTCTGTTTTGGAATTCAGTTCCTGTGTAGCCAAGTTTACATTCCGTGTATTACTGATATCTTATGATGTTTCTTTTTCTGTGTGACTTATTTCAGTTAGAATCATCGTACCTGAATCCACTCATTATGCTGCTACGGGCCTGATGACATAGATTTCATTGCTGAGTGATACTGCATTGTACGTAAGTACCACAAGTTCTTTATCCATTTTTCACTTTCTGCGATATTGAACTTGTACGGTAAACGAGGTTCTTGTAAACAGAGGCGTCCCAAACTTTGGGGTGGCTGTGTCTTTTTGATTTTAATTTCCCTAAGCTATAGGACCATAAGTGGAAGTGCCCTAGGCTCTGTTGCTTTGTTTTTTTGATGTTTCCGGAAACACCATACACTTCTCCCGAGTGTCTGTTGGCAATTTACATCCCGCCCATCAGCATAACAAGGCTCCCAGTTAACCATGGCCTGTCCTGCCTTTCTGGATTTTACACTTTTTTCAGATGGCCCTTTTGACCGGGAGGATGTGAGACTTCATTTTGTGCAGATTTACTTTGCAAGCTTGCTTGATTGCCAAAAAGGGCGTATGCGTTTTTTTCCTGAATATATTCAGGAAAAAACGCATACGCCCTTTTTGGCCAAGTGCATCATTGTGGACGTTCTGCCTCTTTTCCTATGCTTTCAATGCAATTCCAGTCTACCTCCTGAAATCGGTTTCCTGCAATTCTGCCCCTCTTTCAAGTCCTCTTGGCAGCCTTACTTCAGTATATTTTTGGACGATAGCTGTCATTTATAACTCTGCAGGTTTGTGAATTACAGTGACCCTGAGCTCCTTTCTTCAACTCGCTTTCTTGTGACATGGCCGCAACACCGCAGGATGGCTTCAGGCCCTAATCTGGTTCCGGTACGGCACGCTGAACCTTTGGTTAATTCCTCTTCCTGGTGGGAAATGAGAGTTAAATTTGCCCGTCCAGACACCTCCAGCTAGTCTCTCATCGGTTCTCACTATTCCTGTTCATCTTACGCAGAAATTGCAAACTGGGCCAAACAGGAGGTTAAAGGAACTGACTCTCCTAGTCGGGAGAGTGTTAGTAAAGCATCTGGAATGTTGCACCCGAGTACCAGGGGAGGAAAACTGAGACATATTTGAACACGTCTCCCGATAACATGGTTGATCATACTCTAGGTTCCACATGCATGTTTTAGCTGAAGGAAGAATACCTTAAACCTGGGTAGTTGAAACCCGTGGAATGGGTACCATGCAATATGTCTTCAAAGGGTCTTCATTTGCTCATCGAACTTCTCCAATCCTATCACTGCTGCGTTTATGCCCCTGTACACATGCTTGATTCTCTTTCGGAGACATAGCAATCCATAGGTTTTAAGATACTTACTAGTCAGGTACATTCTTAGGCGTTTAATATGCGGTGTTGAGTCCATTTCGTTGAGCAAGGAGTAGCTCTTGTCTATTCCATATTTGGCTTAAGGAACTTTATCTGTGCTCATTTCAATCTCTGGTTTTATGCAGCACCCCATCTCACCTTTCCCCTTAAGCAAGCATAAGTTGGTTTTCTAAATTTGAGACCCTGTTCTGTTCTGTAATTCAGTTCCTGTGTAGCCAAGTTTACATTCCGTGTATTACTGATATCTTATGATGTTTCTTTTTCTGTGTGGCTTATTTCAGTTAGAATCATCGTACCTGAATCCACTTATTATGCTGCTACGGGCCTGATGACATAGATTTCATTGCTGAGTGATACTGCATTGTACGTAAGTACCACAAGTTCTTTATCCATTTTTCACTTTCTGCGATATTGAACTTGTACGGTAAACGAGGTTCTTGTAAACAGAGGCGTCCCAAACTTTGGGGTGGCTGTGTCTTTTTGATTTTAATTTCCCTAAGCTATAGGACCATAAGTGGAAGTGCCCTAGGCTCTGTTGCTTTGTTTTTTAGATGTTTCAGGAAACACCATACACTTCTCCCGAGTGTCTGTTGGCAATTTACATCCCGCCCATCAGCATAACAAGGCTCCCAGTTCTCCATGGCCTGTCCTGCCTTTCTGGATTTTACACTTTTTTCAGATGGCCCTTTTGACCGGGGGAAGTGAGACTTCATTGTAGTGCAGATTTCCTTTGCAAGCTTGCTTGGTTGGCCAAAAAGGGCGTATGCGTTTTTTCCTGAATATATTCAGGAAAAAACGCATACGCCCTTTTTGGCCAAGTGCATCATTGTGGACGTTCTGCCTCTTTTCCTATGCTTTCAATGCAATTCCAGTCTACCTCCTGAAATCGGTTTCCTGCAATTCTGCCCCGCTTTCAAGTCCTCTTGGCAGCCCTACTTCAGTATATTTTTGGACGATAGCTGTCATTTATAACTCTGCAGGTTTGTGAATTACAGTGCCCCTGAGCTCCTTTCTTCAACTCGCTTTCTTGTGACCTGGCCGCAACACCGCAGGATGGCTTCAGGCCCTAATCTGGTTCCGGCACGGCACGCTGAGCCTTTGGTTATTTCCTTTTCCTGGTGGGAAATGAGAGTTAAATTTGCCCGTCCAGACATCTCCAGCTAGTCTCTCATTGGTTCTCGCTATTCCTGTTCATCTTCCGCAGAAATTGCAAACTGGGCCAAACAGGAGGTTAAAGGGACTGACTCTCCAAGTCGGGAGAGTGTTAGTAAAGTGTCTGGAAAGTTGCACCCGAGTACCAGGGGAGGAAAACTGAGACATATTTGAACACGTCTCCCGATCACATGGTTGATCATAATCTAGGTTCCACATGCATGTTTTAGCTGAAGGAAGAATACCTTAAACCTGGGTAGTTGAAACCCGTGGAATGGGTACCATGCAATATGACTTCAAAGGGTCTTCATTTGCTCACCGAACCTCTCCAATCCTATCACTGCTGCGTTTATGCCCCTGTACACATGCTTGATTCTCTTTCGGAGACATAGCAATCCATAGGTTTTAAGATACTTACTAGTCAGGTACATTCTTAGGCGTTTAATATGCGGTGTTGAGTCCATTTCTTTGAGCAAGGAGTAGCTCTTGTCTATTCCATATTTGGCTTAAGGAACTTTATCTGTGCTCATTTCAATCTCTGGTTTTATGCAGCACCCCAACTCACCTTTCCCCTTAAGCAAGCATAAGTTGGTTTTCTAAATCTGAGACCCTGTTCTGTTTTGGAATTCAGTTCCTGTGTAGCCAAGTTTACATTCCGTGTATTAGTGATATCTTATGATGTTTCTTTTTCTGTGTGACTTATTTCAGTTAGAATCATCGTACCTGAATCCACTCATTATGCTGCTACAGGCCTGATGACATAGATTTCATTGCTGAGTGATACTGCATTGTACGTAAGTACCACAAGTTCTTTATCCATTTTTCACTTTCTGCGATATTGAACTTGTACGGTAAACGAGGTTCTTGTAAACAGAGGCGTCCCAAACTTTGGGGTGGCTGTGTCTTTTTGATTTTAATTTCCCTAAGCTATAGGACCATAAGTGGAAGTGCCCTAGGCTCTGTTGCTTTGTTTTTTAGATGTTTCAGGAAACACCATACACTTCTCCCGAGTGTCTGTTGGCAATTTATATCCCGCCCATCAGCATAACAAGGCTCCCAGTTCTCCATGGCCTGTCCTGCCTTTCTGGATTTTACACTTTTTTCAGATGGCCCTTTTGACCGGGGGGAAGTGAGACTTCATTGTAGTGCAGATTTCCTTTGCAAGCTTGCTTGGTTGGCCAAAAAGGGCGTATGCGTTTTTTCCTGAATATATTCAGGAAAAAACGCATACGCCCTTTTTGGCCAAGTGCATCATTGTGGACGTTCTGCCTCTTTTCCTATGCTTTCAATGCAATTCCAGTCTACCTCCTGAAATCGGTTTCCTGCAATTCTGCCCCGCTTTCAAGTCCTCTTGGCAGCCCTACTTCAGTATATTTTTGGACGATAGCTGTCATTTATAACTCTGCAGGTTTGTGAATTACAGTGCCCCTGAGCTCCTTTCTTCAACTCGCTTTCTTGTGACCTGGCCGCAACACCGCAGGATGGCTTCAGGCCCTAATCTGGTTCCGGCACGGCACGCTGAGCCTTTGGTTATTTCCTTTTCCTGGTGGGAAATGAGAGTTAAATTTGCCCGTCCAGACATCTCCAGCTAGTCTCTCATTGGTTCTCGCTATTCCTGTTCATCTTCCGCAGAAATTGCAAACTGGGCCAAACAGGAGGTTAAAGGGACTGACTCTCCAAGTCGGGAGAGTGTTAGTAAAGTGTCTGGAAAGTTGCACCCGAGTACCAGGGGAGGAAAACTGAGACATATTTGAACACGTCTCCCGATCACATGGTTGATCATACTCTAGGTTCCACATGCATGTTTTAGCTGAAGGAAGAATACCTTAAACCTGGGTAGTTGAAACCCGTGGAATGGGTACCATGCAATATGACTTCAAAGGGTCTTCATTTGCTCACCGAACCTCTCCAATCCTATCACTGCTGCGTTTATGCCCCTGTACACATGCTTGATTCTCTTTCGGAGACATAGCAATCCATAGGTTTTAAGATACTTACTAGTCAGGTACATTCTTAGGCGTTTAATATGCGGTGTTGAGTCCATTTCTTTGAGCAAGGAGTAGCTCTTGTCTATTCCATATTTGGCTTAAGGAACTTTATCTGTGCTCATTTCAATCTCTGGTTTTATGCAGCACCCCAACTCACCTTTCCCCTTAAGCAAGCATAAGTTGGTTTTCTAAATCTGAGACCCTGTTCTGTTTTGGAATTCAGTTCCTGTGTAGCCAAGTTTACATTCCGTGTATTAGTGATATCTTATGATGTTTCTTTTTCTGTGTGACTTATTTCAGTTAGAATCATCGTACCTGAATCCACTCATTATGCTGCTACGGGCCTGATGACATAGATTTCATTGCTGAGTGATACTGCATTGTACGTAAGTACCACAAGTTCTTTATCCATTTTTCACTTTCTGCGATATTGAACTTGTACGGTAAACGAGGTTCTTGTAAACAGAGGCGTCCCAAACTTTGGGGTGGCTGTGTCTTTTTGATTTTAATTTCCCTAAGCTATAGGACCATAAGTGGAAGTGCCCTAGGCTCTGTTGCTTTGTTTTTTAGATGTTTCAGGAAACACCATACACTTCTCCCGAGTGGCTGTTGGCAATTTACATCCCGCCCATCAGCATAACAAGGCTCCCAGTTTTCCATGGCCTGTCCTGCCTGTCTGGATTTTACACTTTTTTCAGATGGCCCTTTTGACCGGGGGGAAGTGAGACTTCATTGTAGTGCAGATTTCCTCTGCAAGCTTGCTTGGTTGGCCAAAAAGGGCGTATGCGTTTTTTCCTGAATATATTCAGGAAAAAACGCATACGCCCTTTTTGGCCAAGTGCATCATTGTGGACGTTCTGCCTCTTTTCCTATGCTTTCAATGCAATTCCAGTCTACCTCCTGAAATCGGTTTCCTGCAATTCTGCCCCGCTTTCAAGTCCTCTTGGCAGCCTTACTTCAGTATATTTTTGGACGATAGCTGTCATTTATAACTCTGCAGGTTTGTGAATTACAGTGCCCCTGAGCTCCTTTCTTCAACTCGCTTTCTTGTGACCTGGCCGCAACACCGCAGGATGGCTTCAGGCCGTAATCTGGTTCCGGCCCGGCACGCTTCGCCTTTGGTTAATTCCTCTTCCTGTTGGGAAATGAGAGTTAAATTTGGCCGTCCAGACACCTCCAGCTAGTCTCTCATTGGTTCTCGCTATTCCTGTTCATCTTCCGCAGAAATTGCAAACTGGGCCAAACAGGAGGTTGAAGGGACTGACTCTCCAAGTCGGGAGAGTGTTAGTAAAGCGTCTGGAATGTTGCACCCGAGTACCAGGGTAGGAAAACTGAGACATATTTGAACACGTCTCCCGATCACGTGGTTGATCATACTCTAGGTTCCACATGCATGTTTTAGCTGAAGGAAGAATACCTTAAACCTGGAGAGTTGAGACCCTTGTAATGGTTACCATGCAATATGACTTCTAAGGGTCTTCATTTGCTCACCGAACCTCTCCAATCCTATCGCTGCTGTGTTTATGCCCCTGTACACATGCTTGATTCTCTTTTGGAGACATAGCAATCCATAGGTTTTAAGATACTTACTAGTCAGGTACATTCTTAGGCGTTTAATATGGGGTGTTGAGTCCATTTTGTTGAGCAAGGAGTAGCTTTTGTCTATTCCATATTTGGCTTAAGGAACTTTATCTGTGCTCATTTCAATCTCTGGTTTTATGCAGCACCCCAACACACCTTTACCCTTAAGCAAGCATAAGTTGGTTTTCTAAATTTGAGACCCTGTTCTGTTTTGGAATTCAGTTCCTGTGTAGCCAAGTTTACATTCCGTGTATTACTGATATCTTATGATGTTTCTTTTTCTGTGTGACTTATTTCAGTTAGAATCATCGTACCTGAATCCACTCATTATGCTGCTACGGGCCTGATGACATAGATTTCATTGCTGAGTGATACTGCATTGTACGTAAGTACCACAAGTTCTTTATCCATTTTTCACTTTCTGCGATATTGAACTTGTACGGTAAACGAGGTTCTTGTAAACAGAGGCGTCCCAAACTTTGGGGTGGCTGTGTCTTTTTGATTTTAATTTCCCTAAGCTATAGGACCATAAGTGGAAGTGCCCTAGGCTCTGTTGCTTTGTTTTTTTGATGTTTCCGGAAACACCATACACTTCTCCCGAGTGTCTGTTGGCAATTTACATCCCGCCCATCAGCATAACAAGGCTCCCAGTTAACCATGGCCTGTCCTGCCTTTCTGGATTTTACACTTTTTTCAGATGGCCCTTTTGACCGGGAGGATGTGAGACTTCATTTTGTGCAGATTTACTTTGCAAGCTTGCTTGATTGCCAAAAAGGGCGTATGCGTTTTTTTCCTGAATATATTCAGGAAAAAACGCATACGCCCTTTTTGGCCAAGTGCATCATTGTGGACGTTCTGCCTCTTTTCCTATGCTTTCAATGCAATTCCAGTCTACCTCCTGAAATCGGTTTCCTGCAATTCTGCCCCTCTTTCAAGTCCTCTTGGCAGCCTTACTTCAGTATATTTTTGGACGATAGCTGTCATTTATAACTCTGCAGGTTTGTGAATTACAGTGACCCTGAGCTCCTTTCTTCAACTCGCTTTCTTGTGACATGGCCGCAACACCGCAGGATGGCTTCAGGCCCTAATCTGGTTCCGGTACGGCACGCTGAACCTTTGGTTAATTCCTCTTCCTGGTGGGAAATGAGAGTTAAATTTGCCCGTCCAGACACCTCCAGCTAGTCTCTCATCGGTTCTCACTATTCCTGTTCATCTTACGCAGAAATTGCAAACTGGGCCAAACAGGAGGTTAAAGGAACTGACTCTCCTAGTCGGGAGAGTGTTAGTAAAGCATCTGGAATGTTGCACCCGAGTACCAGGGGAGGAAAACTGAGACATATTTGAACACGTCTCCCGATCACATGGTTGATCATACTCTAGGTTCCACATGCATGTTTTAGCTGAAGGAAGAATACCTTAAACCTGGGTAGTTGAAACCCGTGGAATGGGTACCATGCAATATGTCTTCAAAGGGTCTTCATTTGCTCATCGAACTTCTCCAATCCTATCACTGCTGCGTTTATGCCCCTGTACACATGCTTGATTCTCTTTCGGAGACATAGCAATCCATAGGTTTTAAGATACTTACTAGTCAGGTACATTCTTAGGCGTTTAATATGCGGTGTTGAGTCCATTTCGTTGAGCAAGGAGTAGCTCTTGTCTATTCCATATTTGGCTTAAGGAACTTTATCTGTGCTCATTTCAATCTCTGGTTTTATGCAGCACCCCATCTCACCTTTCCCCTTAAGCAAGCATAAGTTGGTTTTCTAAATTTGAGACCCTGTTCTGTTCTGTAATTCAGTTCCTGTGTAGCCAAGTTTACATTCCGTGTATTACTGATATCTTATGATGTTTCTTTTTCTGTGTGGCTTATTTCAGTTAGAATCATCGTACCTGAATCCACTTATTATGCTGCTACGGGCCTGATGACATAGATTTCATTGCTGAGTGATACTGCATTGTACGTAAGTACCACAAGTTCTTTATCCATTTTTCACTTTCTGCGATATTGAACTTGTACGATAAACGAGGTTCTTGTAAACAGAGGCATCCCAAACTTTGGGGTGGCTGTGTCTTTTTGATTTTAATTTCCCTAAGCTATAGGACCATAAGTGGAAGTGCCCTAGGCTCTGTTGCTTTGTTTTTTAGATGTTTCAGGAAACACCATACACTTCTCCCGAGTGTCTGTTGGCAATTTACATCCCGCCCATCAGCATAACAAGGCTCCCAGTTCTCCATGGCCTGTCCTGCCTTTCTGGATTTTACACTTTTTTCAGATGGCCCTTTTGACCGGGGGGAAGTGAGACTTCATTGTAGTGCAGATTTCCTTTGCAAGCTTGCTTGGTTGGCCAAAAAGGGCGTATGCGTTTTTTCCTGAATATATTCAGGAAAAAACGCATACGCCCTTTTTGGCCAAGTGCATCATTGTGGACGTTCTGCCTCTTTTCCTATGCTTTCAATGCAATTCCAGTCTACCTCCTGAAATCGGTTTCCTGCAATTCTGCCCCGCTTTCAAGTCCTCTTCGCAGCCCTACTTCAGTATATTTTTGGACGATAGCTGTCATTTATAACTCTGCAGGTTTGTGAATTACAGTGCCCCTGAGCTCCTTTCTTCAACTCGCTTTCTTGTGACCTGGCCGCAACACCGCAGGATGGCTTCAGGCCCTAATCTGGTTCCGGCACTGCACGCTGAGCCTTTGGTTATTTCCTTTTCCTGGTGGGAAATGAGAGTTAAATTTTCCCGTCCAGACATCTCCAGCTAGTCTCTCATTGGTTCTCGCTATTCCTGTTCATCTTCCGCAGAAATTGCAAACTGGGCCAAACAGGAGGTTAAAGGGACTGACTCTCCAAGTCGGGAGAGTGTTAGTAAAGTGTCTGGAATGTTGCACCCGAGTACCAGGGGAGGAAAACTGAGACATATTTGAACACGTCTCCCGATCACATGGTTGATCATACTCTAGGTTCCACATGCATGTTTTAGCTGAAGGAAGAATACCTTAAACCTGGGTAGTTGAAACCCGTGGAATGGGTACCATGCAATATGACTTCAAAGGGTCTTCATTTGCTCACCGAACCTCTCCAATCCTATCACTGCTGCGTTTATGCCCCTGTACACATGCTTGATTCTCTTTCGGAGACATAGCAATCCATAGGTTTTAAGATACTTACTAGTCAGGTACATTCTTAGGCGTTTAATATGCGGTGTTGAGTCCATTTCTTTGAGCAAGGAGTAGCTCTTGTCTATTCCATATTTGGCTTAAGGAACTTTATCTGTGCTCATTTCAATCTCTGGTTTTATGCAGCACCCCAACTCACCTTTCCCCTTAAGCAAGCATAAGTTGGTTTTCTAAATCTGAGACCCTGTACTGTTTTGGAATTCAGTTCCTGTGTAGCCAAGTTTACATTCCGTGTATTAGTGATATCTTATGATGTTTCTTTTTCTGTGTGACTTATTTCAGTTAGAATCATCATACCTGAATCCACTCATTATGCTGCTACGGGCCTGATGACATAGATTTCATTGCTGAGTGATACTGCATTGTACGTAAGTACCACAAGTTCTTTATCCATTTTTCACTTTCTGCGATATTGAACTTGTACGGTAAACGAGGTTCTTGTAAACAGAGGCGTCCCAAACTTTGGGGTGGCTGTGTCTTTTTGATTTTAATTTCCCTAAGCTATAGGACCATAAGTGGAAGTGCCCTAGGCTCTGTTGCTTTGTTTTTTAGATGTTTCAGGAAACACCATACACTTCTCCCGAGTGGCTGTTGGCAATTTACATCCCGCCCATCAGCATAACAAGGCTCCCAGTTCTCCATGGCCTGTCCTGCCTTTCTGGATTTTACACTTTTTTCAGATGGCCCTTTTGACCGGGGGGAAGTGAGACTTCATTGTAGTGCAGATTTCCTCTGCAAGCTTGCTTGGTTGGCCAAAAAGGGCGTATGCGTTTTTTCCTGAATATATTCAGGAAAAAACGCATACGCCCTTTTTGGCCAAGTGCATCATTGTGGACGTTCTGCCTCTTTTCCTATGCTTTCAATGCAATTCCAGTCTACCTCCTGAAATCAGTTTCCTGCAATTCTGCCCCGCTTTCGAGTCCTCTTGGCAGCCTTACTTCAGTATATTTTTGGACGATAGCTGTCATTTATAACTCTGCAGGTTTGTGAATTACAGTGCCCCTGAGCTCCTTTCTTCAACTCGCTTTCTTGTGACCTGGCCGCAACACCGCAGGATGGCTTCAGGCCGTAATCTGGTTCCGGCACGGCACGCTTCGCCTTTGGTTAATTCCTCTTCCTGGTGGGAAATGAGAGTTAAATTTGCCCGTCCAGACACCTGCAGCTAGTCTCTCATTGGTTCTCGCTATTCCTGTTCATCTTCCGCAGAAATTGCAAACTGGGCCAAACAGGAGGTTAAAGGGACTGACTCTCCAAGTCGGGAGAGTGTTAGTAAAGCGTCTGGAATGTTGCACCCGAGTACCAGGGGAGGAAAACTGAGACATATTTGAACACGTCTCCCGATCACATGGTTGATCATACTCTAGGTTCCACATGCATGTTTTAGCTGAAGGAAGAATACCTTAAACCTGGGTAGTTGAAACCCGTGGAATGGGTACCATGCAATATGACTTCAAAGGGTCTTCATTTGCTCACCGAACCTCTCCAATCCTATCACTGCTGCGTTTATGCCCCTGTACACATGCTTGATTCTCTTTCGGAGACATAGCAATCCATAGGTTTTAAGATACTTACTAGTCAGGTACATTCTTAGGCGTTTAATATGCGGTGTTGAGTCCATTTCTTTGAGCAAGGAGTAGCTCTTGTCTATTCCATATTTGGCTTAAGGAACTTTATCTGTGCTCATTTCAATCTCTGGTTTTATGCAGCACCCCAACTCACCTTTCCCCTTAAGCAAGCATAAGTTGGTTTTCTAAATCTGAGACCCTGTTCTGTTTTGGAATTCAGTTCCTGTGTAGCCAAGTTTACATTCCGTGTATTAGTGATATCTTATGATGTTTCTTTTTCTGTGTGACTTATTTCAGTTAGAATCATCGTACCTGAATCCACTCATTATGCTGCTACGGGCCTGATGACATAGATTTCATTGCTGAGTGATACTGCATTGTACTTAAGTACCACAAGTTCTTTATCCATTTTTCACTTTCTGCGATATTGAACTTGTACGGTAAACGAGGTTCTTGTAAACAGAGGCGTCCCAAACTTTGGGGTGGCTGTGTCTTTTTGATTTTAATTTCCCTAAGCTATAGGACCATAAGTGGAAGTGCCCTAGGCTCTGTTGCTTTGTTTTTTAGATGTTTCAGGAAACACCATACACTTCTCCCGAGCGTCTGTTGGCAATTTACATCCCGCCCATCAGCATAACAAGGCTCCCAGTTCTCCATGGCCTGTCCTGCCTTTCTGGATTTTACACTTTTTTCAGATGGCCCTTTTGACCGGGGGGAAGTGAGACTTCATTGTAGTGCAGATTTCCTTTGCAAGCTTGCTTGGTTGGCCAAAAAGGGCGTATGCGTTTTTTCCTGAATATATTCAGGAAAAAACGCATACGCCCTTTTTGGCCAAGTGCATCATTGTGGACGTTCTGCCTCTTTTCCTATGCTTTCAATGCAATTCCAGTCTACCTCCTGAAATCGGTTTCCTGCAATTCTGCCCCGCTTTCAAGTCCTCTTGGCAGCCCTACTTCAGTATATTTTTGGACGATAGCTGTCATTTATAACTCTGCAGGTTTGTGAATTACAGTGCCCCTGAGCTCCTTTCTTCAACTCGCTTTCTTGTGACCTGGCCGCAACACCGCAGGATGGCTTCAGGCCCTAATCTGGTTCCGGCACTGCACGCTGAGCCTTTGGTTATTTCCTTTTCCTGGTGGGAAATGAGAGTTAAATTTGCCCGTCCAGACATCTCCAGCTAGTCTCTCATTGGTTCTCGCTATTCCTGTTCATCTTCCGCAGAAATTGCAAACTGGGCCAAACAGGAGGTTAAAGGGACTGACTCTCCAAGTCGGGAGAGTGTTAGTAAAGTGTCTGGAATGTTGCACCCGAGTACCAGGGGAGGAAAACTGAGACATATTTGAACACGTCTCCCGATCACATGGTTGATCATACTCTAGGTTCCACATGCATGTTTTAGCTGAAGGAAGAATACCTTAAACCTGGGTAGTTGAAACCCGTGGAATGGGTACCATGCAATATGACTTCAAAGGGTCTTCATTTGCTCACCGAACCTCTCCAATCCTATCACTGCTGCGTTTATGCCCCTGTACACATGCTTGATTCTCTTTCGGAGACATAGCAATCCATAGGTTTTAAGATACTTACTAGTCAGGTACATTCTTAGGCGTTTAATATGCGGTGTTGAGTCCATTTCTTTGAGCAAGGAGTAGCTCTTGTCTATTCCATATTTGGCTTAAGGAACTTTATCTGTGCTCATTTCAATCTCTGGTTTTATGCAGCACCCCAACTCACCTTTCCCCTTAAGCAAGCATAAGTTGGTTTTCTAAATCTGAGACCCTGTTCTGTTTTGGAATTCAGTTCCTGTGTAGCCAAGTTTACATTCCGTGTATTACTGATATCTTATGATGTTTCTTTTTCTGTGTGACTTATTTCAGTTAGAATCATCATACCTGAATCCACTCATTATGCTGCTACGGGCCTGATGACATAGATTTCATTGCTGAGTGATACTGCATTGTACGTAAGTACCACAAGTTCTTTATCCATTTTTCACTTTCTGCGATATTGAACTTGTACGGTAAACGAGGTTCTTGTAAACAGAGGCGTCCCAAACTTTGGGGTGGCTGTGTCTTTTTGATTTTAATTTCCCTAAGCTATAGGACCATAAGTGGAAGTGCCCTAGGCTCTGTTGCTTTGTTTTTTAGATGTTTCAGGAAACACCATACACTTCTCCCGAGTGGCTGTTGGCAATTTACATCCCGCCCATCAGCATAACAAGGCTCCCAGTTTTCCATGGCCTGTCCTGCCTGTCTGGATTTTACACTTTTTTCAGATGGCCCTTTTGACCGGGGGGAAGTGAGACTTCATTGTAGTGCAGATTTCCTCTGCAAGCTTGCTTGGTTGGCCAAAAAGGGCGTATGCGTTTTTTCCTGAATATATTCAGGAAAAAACGCATACGCCCTTTTTGGCCAAGTGCATCATTGTGGACGTTCTGCCTCTTTTCCTATGCTTTCAATGCAATTCCAGTCTACCTCCTGAAATCAGTTTCCTGCAATTCTGCCCCGCTTTCGAGTCCTCTTGGCAGCCTTACTTCAGTATATTTTTGGACGATAGCTGTCATTTATAACTCTGCAGGTTTGTGAATTACAGTGCCCCTGAGCTCCTTTCTTCAACTCGCTTTCTTGTGACCTGGCCGCAACACCGCAGGATGGCTTCAGGCCGTAATCTGGTTCCGGCCCGGCACGCTTCGCCTTTGGTTAATTCCTCTTCCTGTTGGGAAATGAGAGTTAAATTTGGCCGTCCAGACACCTCCAGCTAGTCTCTCATTGGTTCTCGCTATTCCTGTTCATCTTCCGCAGAAATTGCAAACTGGGCCAAACAGGAGGTTGAAGGGACTGACTCTCCAAGTCGGGAGAGTGTTAGTAAAGCGTCTGGAATGTTGCACCCGAGTACCAGGGTAGGAAAACTGAGACATATTTGAACACGTCTCCCGATCACGTGGTTGATCATACTCTAGGTTCCACATGCATGTTTTAGCTGAAGGAAGAATACCTTAAACCTGGAGAGTTGAGACCCTTGTAATGGTTACCATGCAATATGACTTCTAAGGGTCTTCATTTGCTCACCGAACCTCTCCAATCCTATCGCTGCTGTGTTTATGCCCCTGTACACATGCTTGATTCTCTTTTGGAGACATAGCAATCCATAGGTTTTAAGATACTTACTAGTCAGGTACATTCTTAGGCGTTTAATATGGGGTGTTGAGTCCATTTTGTTGAGCAAGGAGTAGCTTTTGTCTATTCCATATTTGGCTTAAGGAACTTTATCTGTGCTCATTTCAATCTCTGGTTTTATGCAGCACCCCAACACACCTTTACCCTTAAGCAAGCATAAGTTGGTTTTCTAAATTTGAGACCCTGTTCTGTTTTGGAATTCAGTTCCTGTGTAGCCAAGTTTACATTCCGTGTATTACTGATATCTTATGATGTTTCTTTTTCTGTGTGACTTATTTCAGTTAGAATCATCGTACCTGAATCCACTCATTATGCTGCTACGGGCCTGATGACATAGATTTCATTGCTGAGTGATACTGCATTGTACGTAAGTACCACAAGTTCTTTATCCATTTTTCACTTTCTGCGATATTGAACTTGTACGGTAAACGAGGTTCTTGTAAACAGAGGCGTCCCAAACTTTGGGGTGGCTGTGTCTTTTTGATTTTAATTTCCCTAAGCTATAGGACCATAAGTGGAAGTGCCCTAGGCTCTGTTGCTTTGTTTTTTTGATGTTTCCGGAAACACCATACACTTCTCCCGAGTGTCTGTTGGCAATTTACATCCCGCCCATCAGCATAACAAGGCTCCCAGTTAACCATGGCCTGTCCTGCCTTTCTGGATTTTACACTTTTTTCAGATGGCCCTTTTGACCGGGAGGATGTGAGACTTCATTTTGTGCAGATTTACTTTGCAAGCTTGCTTGATTGCCAAAAAGGGCGTATGCGTTTTTTTCCTGAATATATTCAGGAAAAAACGCATACGCCCTTTTTGGCCAAGTGCATCATTGTGGACGTTCTGCCTCTTTTCCTATGCTTTCAATGCAATTCCAGTCTACCTCCTGAAATCGGTTTCCTGCAATTCTGCCCCTCTTTCAAGTCCTCTTGGCAGCCTTACTTCAGTATATTTTTGGACGATAGCTGTCATTTATAACTCTGCAGGTTTGTGAATTACAGTGACCCTGAGCTCCTTTCTTCAACTCGCTTTCTTGTGACATGGCCGCAACACCGCAGGATGGCTTCAGGCCCTAATCTGGTTCCGGTACGGCACGCTGAACCTTTGGTTAATTCCTCTTCCTGGTGGGAAATGAGAGTTAAATTTGCCCGTCCAGACACCTCCAGCTAGTCTCTCATCGGTTCTCACTATTCCTGTTCATCTTACGCAGAAATTGCAAACTGGGCCAAACAGGAGGTTAAAGGAACTGACTCTCCTAGTCGGGAGAGTGTTAGTAAAGCATCTGGAATGTTGCACCCGAGTACCAGGGGAGGAAAACTGAGACATATTTGAACACGTCTCCCGATAACATGGTTGATCATACTCTAGGTTCCACATGCATGTTTTAGCTGAAGGAAGAATACCTTAAACCTGGGTAGTTGAAACCCGTGGAATGGGTACCATGCAATATGTCTTCAAAGGGTCTTCATTTGCTCATCGAACTTCTCCAATCCTATCACTGCTGCGTTTATGCCCCTGTACACATGCTTGATTCTCTTTCGGAGACATAGCAATCCATAGGTTTTAAGATACTTACTAGTCAGGTACATTCTTAGGCGTTTAATATGCGGTGTTGAGTCCATTTCGTTGAGCAAGGAGTAGCTCTTGTCTATTCCATATTTGGCTTAAGGAACTTTATCTGTGCTCATTTCAATCTCTGGTTTTATGCAGCACCCCATCTCACCTTTCCCCTTAAGCAAGCATAAGTTGGTTTTCTAAATTTGAGACCCTGTTCTGTTCTGTAATTCAGTTCCTGTGTAGCCAAGTTTACATTCCGTGTATTACTGATATCTTATGATGTTTCTTTTTCTGTGTGGCTTATTTCAGTTAGAATCATCGTACCTGAATCCACTTATTATGCTGCTACGGGCCTGATGACATAGATTTCATTGCTGAGTGATACTGCATTGTACGTAAGTACCACAAGTTCTTTATCCATTTTTCACTTTCTGCGATATTGAACTTGTACGGTAAACGAGGTTCTTGTAAACAGAGGCGTCCCAAACTTTGGGGTGGCTGTGTCTTTTTGATTTTAATTTCCCTAAGCTATAGGACCATAAGTGGAAGTGCCCTAGGCTCTGTTGCTTTGTTTTTTAGATGTTTCAGGAAACACCATACACTTCTCCCGAGTGTCTGTTGGCAATTTACATCCCGCCCATCAGCATAACAAGGCTCCCAGTTCTCCATGGCCTGTCCTGCCTTTCTGGATTTTACACTTTTTTCAGATGGCCCTTTTGACCGGGGGAAGTGAGACTTCATTGTAGTGCAGATTTCCTTTGCAAGCTTGCTTGGTTGGCCAAAAAGGGCGTATGCGTTTTTTCCTGAATATATTCAGGAAAAAACGCATACGCCCTTTTTGGCCAAGTGCATCATTGTGGACGTTCTGCCTCTTTTCCTATGCTTTCAATGCAATTCCAGTCTACCTCCTGAAATCGGTTTCCTGCAATTCTGCCCCGCTTTCAAGTCCTCTTGGCAGCCCTACTTCAGTATATTTTTGGACGATAGCTGTCATTTATAACTCTGCAGGTTTGTGAATTACAGTGCCCCTGAGCTCCTTTCTTCAACTCGCTTTCTTGTGACCTGGCCGCAACACCGCAGGATGGCTTCAGGCCCTAATCTGGTTCCGGCACGGCACGCTGAGCCTTTGGTTATTTCCTTTTCCTGGTGGGAAATGAGAGTTAAATTTGCCCGTCCAGACATCTCCAGCTAGTCTCTCATTGGTTCTCGCTATTCCTGTTCATCTTCCGCAGAAATTGCAAACTGGGCCAAACAGGAGGTTAAAGGGACTGACTCTCCAAGTCGGGAGAGTGTTAGTAAAGTGTCTGGAAAGTTGCACCCGAGTACCAGGGGAGGAAAACTGAGACATATTTGAACACGTCTCCCGATCACATGGTTGATCATAATCTAGGTTCCACATGCATGTTTTAGCTGAAGGAAGAATACCTTAAACCTGGGTAGTTGAAACCCGTGGAATGGGTACCATGCAATATGACTTCAAAGGGTCTTCATTTGCTCACCGAACCTCTCCAATCCTATCACTGCTGCGTTTATGCCCCTGTACACATGCTTGATTCTCTTTCGGAGACATAGCAATCCATAGGTTTTAAGATACTTACTAGTCAGGTACATTCTTAGGCGTTTAATATGCGGTGTTGAGTCCATTTCTTTGAGCAAGGAGTAGCTCTTGTCTATTCCATATTTGGCTTAAGGAACTTTATCTGTGCTCATTTCAATCTCTGGTTTTATGCAGCACCCCAACTCACCTTTCCCCTTAAGCAAGCATAAGTTGGTTTTCTAAATCTGAGACCCTGTTCTGTTTTGGAATTCAGTTCCTGTGTAGCCAAGTTTACATTCCGTGTATTAGTGATATCTTATGATGTTTCTTTTTCTGTGTGACTTATTTCAGTTAGAATCATCGTACCTGAATCCACTCATTATGCTGCTACAGGCCTGATGACATAGATTTCATTGCTGAGTGATACTGCATTGTACGTAAGTACCACAAGTTCTTTATCCATTTTTCACTTTCTGCGATATTGAACTTGTACGGTAAACGAGGTTCTTGTAAACAGAGGCGTCCCAAACTTTGGGGTGGCTGTGTCTTTTTGATTTTAATTTCCCTAAGCTATAGGACCATAAGTGGAAGTGCCCTAGGCTCTGTTGCTTTGTTTTTTAGATGTTTCAGGAAACACCATACACTTCTCCCGAGTGTCTGTTGGCAATTTATATCCCGCCCATCAGCATAACAAGGCTCCCAGTTCTCCATGGCCTGTCCTGCCTTTCTGGATTTTACACTTTTTTCAGATGGCCCTTTTGACCGGGGGGAAGTGAGACTTCATTGTAGTGCAGATTTCCTTTGCAAGCTTGCTTGGTTGGCCAAAAAGGGCGTATGCGTTTTTTCCTGAATATATTCAGGAAAAAACGCATACGCCCTTTTTGGCCAAGTGCATCATTGTGGACGTTCTGCCTCTTTTCCTATGCTTTCAATGCAATTCCAGTCTACCTCCTGAAATCGGTTTCCTGCAATTCTGCCCCGCTTTCAAGTCCTCTTGGCAGCCCTACTTCAGTATATTTTTGGACGATAGCTGTCATTTATAACTCTGCAGGTTTGTGAATTACAGTGCCCCTGAGCTCCTTTCTTCAACTCGCTTTCTTGTGACCTGGCCGCAACACCGCAGGATGGCTTCAGGCCCTAATCTGGTTCCGGCACGGCACGCTGAGCCTTTGGTTATTTCCTTTTCCTGGTGGGAAATGAGAGTTAAATTTGCCCGTCCAGACATCTCCAGCTAGTCTCTCATTGGTTCTCGCTATTCCTGTTCATCTTCCGCAGAAATTGCAAACTGGGCCAAACAGGAGGTTAAAGGGACTGACTCTCCAAGTCGGGAGAGTGTTAGTAAAGTGTCTGGAAAGTTGCACCCGAGTACCAGGGGAGGAAAACTGAGACATATTTGAACACGTCTCCCGATCACATGGTTGATCATACTCTAGGTTCCACATGCATGTTTTAGCTGAAGGAAGAATACCTTAAACCTGGGTAGTTGAAACCCGTGGAATGGGTACCATGCAATATGACTTCAAAGGGTCTTCATTTGCTCACCGAACCTCTCCAATCCTATCACTGCTGCGTTTATGCCCCTGTACACATGCTTGATTCTCTTTCGGAGACATAGCAATCCATAGGTTTTAAGATACTTACTAGTCAGGTACATTCTTAGGCGTTTAATATGCGGTGTTGAGTCCATTTCTTTGAGCAAGGAGTAGCTCTTGTCTATTCCATATTTGGCTTAAGGAACTTTATCTGTGCTCATTTCAATCTCTGGTTTTATGCAGCACCCCAACTCACCTTTCCCCTTAAGCAAGCATAAGTTGGTTTTCTAAATCTGAGACCCTGTTCTGTTTTGGAATTCAGTTCCTGTGTAGCCAAGTTTACATTCCGTGTATTAGTGATATCTTATGATGTTTCTTTTTCTGTGTGACTTATTTCAGTTAGAATCATCGTACCTGAATCCACTCATTATGCTGCTACGGGCCTGATGACATAGATTTCATTGCTGAGTGATACTGCATTGTACGTAAGTACCACAAGTTCTTTATCCATTTTTCACTTTCTGCGATATTGAACTTGTACGGTAAACGAGGTTCTTGTAAACAGAGGCGTCCCAAACTTTGGGGTGGCTGTGTCTTTTTGATTTTAATTTCCCTAAGCTATAGGACCATAAGTGGAAGTGCCCTAGGCTCTGTTGCTTTGTTTTTTAGATGTTTCAGGAAACACCATACACTTCTCCCGAGTGGCTGTTGGCAATTTACATCCCGCCCATCAGCATAACAAGGCTCCCAGTTTTCCATGGCCTGTCCTGCCTGTCTGGATTTTACACTTTTTTCAGATGGCCCTTTTGACCGGGGGGAAGTGAGACTTCATTGTAGTGCAGATTTCCTCTGCAAGCTTGCTTGGTTGGCCAAAAAGGGCGTATGCGTTTTTTCCTGAATATATTCAGGAAAAAACGCATACGCCCTTTTTGGCCAAGTGCATCATTGTGGACGTTCTGCCTCTTTTCCTATGCTTTCAATGCAATTCCAGTCTACCTCCTGAAATCGGTTTCCTGCAATTCTGCCCCGCTTTCAAGTCCTCTTGGCAGCCTTACTTCAGTATATTTTTGGACGATAGCTGTCATTTATAACTCTGCAGGTTTGTGAATTACAGTGCCCCTGAGCTCCTTTCTTCAACTCGCTTTCTTGTGAACTGGCCGCAACACCGCAGGATGGCTTCAGGCCGTAATCTGGTTCCGGCCCGGCACGCTTCGCCTTTGGTTAATTCCTCTTCCTGTTGGGAAATGAGAGTTAAATTTGGCCGTCCAGACACCTCCAGCTAGTCTCTCATTGGTTCTCGCTATTCCTGTTCATCTTCCGCAGAAATTGCAAACTGGGCCAAACAGGAGGTTGAAGGGACTGACTCTCCAAGTCGGGAGAGTGTTAGTAAAGCGTCTGGAATGTTGCACCCGAGTACCAGGGTAGGAAAACTGAGACATATTTGAACACGTCTCCCGATCACGTGGTTGATCATACTCTAGGTTCCACATGCATGTTTTAGCTGAAGGAAGAATACCTTAAACCTGGAGAGTTGAGACCCTTGTAATGGTTACCATGCAATATGACTTCTAAGGGTCTTCATTTGCTCACCGAACCTCTCCAATCCTATCGCTGCTGTGTTTATGCCCCTGTACACATGCTTGATTCTCTTTTGGAGACATAGCAATCCATAGGTTTTAAGATACTTACTAGTCAGGTACATTCTTAGGCGTTTAATATGGGGTGTTGAGTCCATTTTGTTGAGCAAGGAGTAGCTTTTGTCTATTCCATATTTGGCTTAAGGAACTTTATCTGTGCTCATTTCAATCTCTGGTTTTATGCAGCACCCCAACACACCTTTACCCTTAAGCAAGCATAAGTTGGTTTTCTAAATTTGAGACCCTGTTCTGTTTTGGAATTCAGTTCCTGTGTAGCCAAGTTTACATTCCGTGTATTACTGATATCTTATGATGTTTCTTTTTCTGTGTGACTTATTTCAGTTAGAATCATCGTACCTGAATCCACTCATTATGCTGCTACGGGCCTGATGACATAGATTTCATTGCTGAGTGATACTGCATTGTACGTAAGTACCACAAGTTCTTTATCCATTTTTCACTTTCTGCGATATTGAACTTGTACGGTAAACGAGGTTCTTGTAAACAGAGGCGTCCCAAACTTTGGGGTGGCTGTGTCTTTTTGATTTTAATTTCCCTAAGCTATAGGACCATAAGTGGAAGTGCCCTAGGCTCTGTTGCTTTGTTTTTTTGATGTTTCCGGAAACACCATACACTTCTCCCGAGTGTCTGTTGGCAATTTACATCCCGCCCATCAGCATAACAAGGCTCCCAGTTAACCATGGCCTGTCCTGCCTTTCTGGATTTTACACTTTTTTCAGATGGCCCTTTTGACCGGGAGGATGTGAGACTTCATTTTGTGCAGATTTACTTTGCAAGCTTGCTTGATTGCCAAAAAGGGCGTATGCGTTTTTTTCCTGAATATATTCAGGAAAAAACGCATACGCCCTTTTTGGCCAAGTGCATCATTGTGGACGTTCTGCCTCTTTTCCTATGCTTTCAATGCAATTCCAGTCTACCTCCTGAAATCGGTTTCCTGCAATTCTGCCCCTCTTTCAAGTCCTCTTGGCAGCCTTACTTCAGTATATTTTTGGACGATAGCTGTCATTTATAACTCTGCAGGTTTGTGAATTACAGTGACCCTGAGCTCCTTTCTTCAACTCGCTTTCTTGTGACATGGCCGCAACACCGCAGGATGGCTTCAGGCCCTAATCTGGTTCCGGTACGGCACGCTGAACCTTTGGTTAATTCCTCTTCCTGGTGGGAAATGAGAGTTAAATTTGCCCGTCCAGACACCTCCAGCTAGTCTCTCATCGGTTCTCACTATTCCTGTTCATCTTACGCAGAAATTGCAAACTGGGCCAAACAGGAGGTTAAAGGAACTGACTCTCCTAGTCGGGAGAGTGTTAGTAAAGCATCTGGAATGTTGCACCCGAGTACCAGGGGAGGAAAACTGAGACATATTTGAACACGTCTCCCGATCACATGGTTGATCATACTCTAGGTTCCACATGCATGTTTTAGCTGAAGGAAGAATACCTTAAACCTGGGTAGTTGAAACCCGTGGAATGGGTACCATGCAATATGTCTTCAAAGGGTCTTCATTTGCTCATCGAACTTCTCCAATCCTATCACTGCTGCGTTTATGCCCCTGTACACATGCTTGATTCTCTTTCGGAGACATAGCAATCCATAGGTTTTAAGATACTTACTAGTCAGGTACATTCTTAGGCGTTTAATATGCGGTGTTGAGTCCATTTCGTTGAGCAAGGAGTAGCTCTTGTCTATTCCATATTTGGCTTAAGGAACTTTATCTGTGCTCATTTCAATCTCTGGTTTTATGCAGCACCCCATCTCACCTTTCCCCTTAAGCAAGCATAAGTTGGTTTTCTAAATTTGAGACCCTGTTCTGTTCTGTAATTCAGTTCCTGTGTAGCCAAGTTTACATTCCGTGTATTACTGATATCTTATGATGTTTCTTTTTCTGTGTGGCTTATTTCAGTTAGAATCATCGTACCTGAATCCACTTATTATGCTGCTACGGGCCTGATGACATAGATTTCATTGCTGAGTGATACTGCATTGTACGTAAGTACCACAAGTTCTTTATCCATTTTTCACTTTCTGCGATATTGAACTTGTACGATAAACGAGGTTCTTGTAAACAGAGGCATCCCAAACTTTGGGGTGGCTGTGTCTTTTTGATTTTAATTTCCCTAAGCTATAGGACCATAAGTGGAAGTGCCCTAGGCTCTGTTGCTTTGTTTTTTAGATGTTTCAGGAAACACCATACACTTCTCCCGAGTGTCTGTTGGCAATTTACATCCCGCCCATCAGCATAACAAGGCTCCCAGTTCTCCATGGCCTGTCCTGCCTTTCTGGATTTTACACTTTTTTCAGATGGCCCTTTTGACCGGGGGGAAGTGAGACTTCATTGTAGTGCAGATTTCCTTTGCAAGCTTGCTTGGTTGGCCAAAAAGGGCGTATGCGTTTTTTCCTGAATATATTCAGGAAAAAACGCATACGCCCTTTTTGGCCAAGTGCATCATTGTGGACGTTCTGCCTCTTTTCCTATGCTTTCAATGCAATTCCAGTCTACCTCCTGAAATCGGTTTCCTGCAATTCTGCCCCGCTTTCAAGTCCTCTTCGCAGCCCTACTTCAGTATATTTTTGGACGATAGCTGTCATTTATAACTCTGCAGGTTTGTGAATTACAGTGCCCCTGAGCTCCTTTCTTCAACTCGCTTTCTTGTGACCTGGCCGCAACACCGCAGGATGGCTTCAGGCCCTAATCTGGTTCCGGCACTGCACGCTGAGCCTTTGGTTATTTCCTTTTCCTGGTGGGAAATGAGAGTTAAATTTTCCCGTCCAGACATCTCCAGCTAGTCTCTCATTGGTTCTCGCTATTCCTGTTCATCTTCCGCAGAAATTGCAAACTGGGCCAAACAGGAGGTTAAAGGGACTGACTCTCCAAGTCGGGAGAGTGTTAGTAAAGTGTCTGGAATGTTGCACCCGAGTACCAGGGGAGGAAAACTGAGACATATTTGAACACGTCTCCCGATCACATGGTTGATCATACTCTAGGTTCCACATGCATGTTTTAGCTGAAGGAAGAATACCTTAAACCTGGGTAGTTGAAACCCGTGGAATGGGTACCATGCAATATGACTTCAAAGGGTCTTCATTTGCTCACCGAACCTCTCCAATCCTATCACTGCTGCGTTTATGCCCCTGTACACATGCTTGATTCTCTTTCGGAGACATAGCAATCCATAGGTTTTAAGATACTTACTAGTCAGGTACATTCTTAGGCGTTTAATATGCGGTGTTGAGTCCATTTCTTTGAGCAAGGAGTAGCTCTTGTCTATTCCATATTTGGCTTAAGGAACTTTATCTGTGCTCATTTCAATCTCTGGTTTTATGCAGCACCCCAACTCACCTTTCCCCTTAAGCAAGCATAAGTTGGTTTTCTAAATCTGAGACCCTGTACTGTTTTGGAATTCAGTTCCTGTGTAGCCAAGTTTACATTCCGTGTATTAGTGATATCTTATGATGTTTCTTTTTCTGTGTGACTTATTTCAGTTAGAATCATCATACCTGAATCCACTCATTATGCTGCTACGGGCCTGATGACATAGATTTCATTGCTGAGTGATACTGCATTGTACGTAAGTACCACAAGTTCTTTATCCATTTTTCACTTTCTGCGATATTGAACTTGTACGGTAAACGAGGTTCTTGTAAACAGAGGCGTCCCAAACTTTGGGGTGGCTGTGTCTTTTTGATTTTAATTTCCCTAAGCTATAGGACCATAAGTGGAAGTGCCCTAGGCTCTGTTGCTTTGTTTTTTAGATGTTTCAGGAAACACCATACACTTCTCCCGAGTGGCTGTTGGCAATTTACATCCCGCCCATCAGCATAACAAGGCTCCCAGTTCTCCATGGCCTGTCCTGCCTTTCTGGATTTTACACTTTTTTCAGATGGCCCTTTTGACCGGGGGGAAGTGAGACTTCATTGTAGTGCAGATTTCCTCTGCAAGCTTGCTTGGTTGGCCAAAAAGGGCGTATGCGTTTTTTCCTGAATATATTCAGGAAAAAACGCATACGCCCTTTTTGGCCAAGTGCATCATTGTGGACGTTCTGCCTCTTTTCCTATGCTTTCAATGCAATTCCAGTCTACCTCCTGAAATCAGTTTCCTGCAATTCTGCCCCGCTTTCGAGTCCTCTTGGCAGCCTTACTTCAGTATATTTTTGGACGATAGCTGTCATTTATAACTCTGCAGGTTTGTGAATTACAGTGCCCCTGAGCTCCTTTCTTCAACTCGCTTTCTTGTGACCTGGCCGCAACACCGCAGGATGGCTTCAGGCCGTAATCTGGTTCCGGCACGGCACGCTTCGCCTTTGGTTAATTCCTCTTCCTGGTGGGAAATGAGAGTTAAATTTGCCCGTCCAGACACCTGCAGCTAGTCTCTCATTGGTTCTCGCTATTCCTGTTCATCTTCCGCAGAAATTGCAAACTGGGCCAAACAGGAGGTTAAAGGGACTGACTCTCCAAGTCGGGAGAGTGTTAGTAAAGCGTCTGGAATGTTGCACCCGAGTACCAGGGGAGGAAAACTGAGACATATTTGAACACGTCTCCCGATCACATGGTTGATCATACTCTAGGTTCCACATGCATGTTTTAGCTGAAGGAAGAATACCTTAAACCTGGGTAGTTGAAACCCGTGGAATGGGTACCATGCAATATGACTTCAAAGGGTCTTCATTTGCTCACCGAACCTCTCCAATCCTATCACTGCTGCGTTTATGCCCCTGTACACATGCTTGATTCTCTTTCGGAGACATAGCAATCCATAGGTTTTAAGATACTTACTAGTCAGGTACATTCTTAGGCGTTTAATATGCGGTGTTGAGTCCATTTCTTTGAGCAAGGAGTAGCTCTTGTCTATTCCATATTTGGCTTAAGGAACTTTATCTGTGCTCATTTCAATCTCTGGTTTTATGCAGCACCCCAACTCACCTTTCCCCTTAAGCAAGCATAAGTTGGTTTTCTAAATCTGAGACCCTGTTCTGTTTTGGAATTCAGTTCCTGTGTAGCCAAGTTTACATTCCGTGTATTAGTGATATCTTATGATGTTTCTTTTTCTGTGTGACTTATTTCAGTTAGAATCATCGTACCTGAATCCACTCATTATGCTGCTACGGGCCTGATGACATAGATTTCATTGCTGAGTGATACTGCATTGTACTTAAGTACCACAAGTTCTTTATCCATTTTTCACTTTCTGCGATATTGAACTTGTACGGTAAACGAGGTTCTTGTAAACAGAGGCGTCCCAAACTTTGGGGTGGCTGTGTCTTTTTGATTTTAATTTCCCTAAGCTATAGGACCATAAGTGGAAGTGCCCTAGGCTCTGTTGCTTTGTTTTTTAGATGTTTCAGGAAACACCATACACTTCTCCCGAGCGTCTGTTGGCAATTTACATCCCGCCCATCAGCATAACAAGGCTCCCAGTTCTCCATGGCCTGTCCTGCCTTTCTGGATTTTACACTTTTTTCAGATGGCCCTTTTGACCGGGGGGAAGTGAGACTTCATTGTAGTGCAGATTTCCTTTGCAAGCTTGCTTGGTTGGCCAAAAAGGGCGTATGCGTTTTTTCCTGAATATATTCAGGAAAAAACGCATACGCCCTTTTTGGCCAAGTGCATCATTGTGGACGTTCTGCCTCTTTTCCTATGCTTTCAATGCAATTCCAGTCTACCTCCTGAAATCGGTTTCCTGCAATTCTGCCCCGCTTTCAAGTCCTCTTGGCAGCCCTACTTCAGTATATTTTTGGACGATAGCTGTCATTTATAACTCTGCAGGTTTGTGAATTACAGTGCCCCTGAGCTCCTTTCTTCAACTCGCTTTCTTGTGACCTGGCCGCAACACCGCAGGATGGCTTCAGGCCCTAATCTGGTTCCGGCACTGCACGCTGAGCCTTTGGTTATTTCCTTTTCCTGGTGGGAAATGAGAGTTAAATTTGCCCGTCCAGACATCTCCAGCTAGTCTCTCATTGGTTCTCGCTATTCCTGTTCATCTTCCGCAGAAATTGCAAACTGGGCCAAACAGGAGGTTAAAGGGACTGACTCTCCAAGTCGGGAGAGTGTTAGTAAAGTGTCTGGAATGTTGCACCCGAGTACCAGGGGAGGAAAACTGAGACATATTTGAACACGTCTCCCGATCACATGGTTGATCATACTCTAGGTTCCACATGCATGTTTTAGCTGAAGGAAGAATACCTTAAACCTGGGTAGTTGAAACCCGTGGAATGGGTACCATGCAATATGACTTCAAAGGGTCTTCATTTGCTCACCGAACCTCTCCAATCCTATCACTGCTGCGTTTATGCCCCTGTACACATGCTTGATTCTCTTTCGGAGACATAGCAATCCATAGGTTTTAAGATACTTACTAGTCAGGTACATTCTTAGGCGTTTAATATGCGGTGTTGAGTCCATTTCTTTGAGCAAGGAGTAGCTCTTGTCTATTCCATATTTGGCTTAAGGAACTTTATCTGTGCTCATTTCAATCTCTGGTTTTATGCAGCACCCCAACTCACCTTTCCCCTTAAGCAAGCATAAGTTGGTTTTCTAAATCTGAGACCCTGTTCTGTTTTGGAATTCAGTTCCTGTGTAGCCAAGTTTACATTCCGTGTATTACTGATATCTTATGATGTTTCTTTTTCTGTGTGACTTATTTCAGTTAGAATCATCATACCTGAATCCACTCATTATGCTGCTACGGGCCTGATGACATAGATTTCATTGCTGAGTGATACTGCATTGTACGTAAGTACCACAAGTTCTTTATCCATTTTTCACTTTCTGCGATATTGAACTTGTACGGTAAACGAGGTTCTTGTAAACAGAGGCGTCCCAAACTTTGGGGTGGCTGTGTCTTTTTGATTTTAATTTCCCTAAGCTATAGGACCATAAGTGGAAGTGCCCTAGGCTCTGTTGCTTTGTTTTTTAGATGTTTCAGGAAACACCATACACTTCTCCCGAGTGGCTGTTGGCAATTTACATCCCGCCCATCAGCATAACAAGGCTCCCAGTTTTCCATGGCCTGTCCTGCCTGTCTGGATTTTACACTTTTTTCAGATGGCCCTTTTGACCGGGGGGAAGTGAGACTTCATTGTAGTGCAGATTTCCTCTGCAAGCTTGCTTGGTTGGCCAAAAAGGGCGTATGCGTTTTTTCCTGAATATATTCAGGAAAAAACGCATACGCCCTTTTTGGCCAAGTGCATCATTGTGGACGTTCTGCCTCTTTTCCTATGCTTTCAATGCAATTCCAGTCTACCTCCTGAAATCAGTTTCCTGCAATTCTGCCCCGCTTTCGAGTCCTCTTGGCAGCCTTACTTCAGTATATTTTTGGACGATAGCTGTCATTTATAACTCTGCAGGTTTGTGAATTACAGTGCCCCTGAGCTCCTTTCTTCAACTCGCTTTCTTGTGACCTGGCCGCAACACCGCAGGATGGCTTCAGGCCGTAATCTGGTTCCGGCACGGCACGCTTCGCCTTTGGTTAATTCCTCTTCCTGGTGGGAAATGAGAGTTAAATTTGCCCGTCCAGACACCTGCAGCTAGTCTCTCATTGGTTCTCGCTATTCCTGTTCATCTTCCGCAGAAATTGCAAACTGGGCCAAACAGGAGGTTAAAGGGACTGACTCTCCAAGTCGGGAGAGTGTTAGTAAAGCGTCTGGAATGTTGCACCCGAGTACCAGGGGAGGAAAACTGAGACATATTTGAACACGTCTCCCGATCACATGGTTGATCATACTCTAGGTTCCACATGCATGTTTTAGCTGAAGGAAGAATACCTTAAACCTGGAGAGTTGAGACCCTTGTAATGGGTACCATGCAATATGACTTCTAAGGGTCTTCATTTGCTCACCGAACCTCTCCAATCCTATCACTGCTGCGTTTATGCCCCTGTACACTCGCTTGATTCTCTTTGGAGACATAGCAATCCATAGTTTTTAAGATACTTACTAGTCAGGTACATTCTTAGGCGTTTAATATGGGGTGTTGAGTCCATTTTGTTGAGCAAGGAGTAGCTCTTGTCTATTCCATATTTGGCTTAAGGAACTTTATCTGTGCTCGTTTCAATCTCTGGTTTTATGCAGCACCCCAACACACCTTTACCCTTAAGCAAGCATAAGTTGGTTTTCTAAATTTGAGACCCTGTTCTGTTTTGGAATTCAGTTCCTGTGTAGCCAAGTTTACATTCCGTGTATTAGTGATATCTTATGATGTTTCTTTTTCTGTGTGACTTATTTCAGTTAGAATCATCATACCTGAATCCACTCATTATGCTGCTACGGGCCTGATGACATAGATTTCATTGCTGAGTGATACTGCATTGTACGTAAGTACCACAAGTTCTTTATCCATTTTTCACTTTCTGCGATATTGAACTTGTACGGTAAACGAGGTTCTTGTAAACAGAGGCGTCCCAAACTTTGGGGTGGCTGTGTCTTTTTGATTTTAATTTCCCTAAGCTATAGGGCCATAAGTGGAAGTGCCCTAGGCTCTGTTGCTTTGTTTTTTAGATGTTTCAGGAAACACCATACACTTCTCCCGAGTGTCTGTTGGCAATTTACATCCCGCCCATCAGCATAACAAGGCTCCCAGTTCTCCATGGCCTGTCCTGCCTGTCTGGATTTTACACTTTTTTCAGATGGCCCTTTTGACCGGGGGGAAGTGAGACTTCATTGTAGTGCAGATTTCCTCTGCAAGCTTGCTTGGTTGGCCAAAAAGGGCGTATGCGTTTTTTCCTGAATATATTCAGGAAAAAACGCATACGCCCTTTTTGGCCAAGTGCATCATTGTGGACGTTCTGCCTCTTTTCCTATGCTTTCAATGCAATTCCAGTCTACCTCCTGAAATCAGTTTCCTGCAATTCTGCCCCGCTTTCAAGTCCTCTTGGCAGCCTTACTTCAGTATATTTTTGGACGATAGCTGTCATTTATAACTCTGCAGGTTTGTGAATTACAGTGCCCCTGAGCTCCTTTCTTCAACTCGCTTTCTTGTGACCTGGCCGCAACACCGCAGGATGGCTTCAGGCCGTAATCTGGTTCCGGCACGGCACGCTTTGCCTTTGGTTAATTCCTCTTCCTGGTGGGAAATGAGAGTTAAATTTGGCCGTCCAGACACCTCCAGCTAGTCTCTCATTGGTTCTCGCTATTCCTGTTCATCTTCCGCAGAAATTGCAAACTGGGCCAAACAGGAAGTTGAAGGGACTGACTCTCCAAGTCGGGACAGTGTTAGTAAAGCATCTGGAATGTTGCACCCGAGTACCAGGGTAGGAAAACTGAGACATATTTGAACACGTCTCCCGATCACATGGTTGATCATACTCTAGGTTCCACATGCATGTTTTAGCTGAAGGAAGAATACCTTAAACCTGGAGAGTTGAGACCCTTGTAATGGGTACCATGCAATATGACTTCTAAGGGTCTTCATTTGCTCACCGAACCTCTCCAATCCTATCACTGCTGTGTTTATGCCCCTGTACACATGCTTGATTCTCTTTTGGAGACATAGCAATCCATAGGTTTTAAGATACTTACTAGTCAGGTACATTCTTAGGCGTTTAATATGGGGTGTTGAGTCCATTTTGTTGAGCAAGGAGTAGCTCTTGTCTATTCCATATTTGGCTTAAGGAACTTTATCTGTGCTCATTTCAATCTCTGGTTTTATGCAGCACCCCAACACACCTTTACCCTTAAGCAAGCATAAGTTGGTTTTCTAAATTTGAGACCCTGTTCTGTTTTGGAATTCAGTTCCTGTGTAGCCAAGTTTACATTCCGTGTATTACTGATATCTTATGATGTTTCTTTTTCTGTGTGACTTATTTCAGTTAGAATCATCATACCTGAATCCACTCATTGTGCTGCTAAGGGCCTGATGACATAGATTTCATTGCTGAGTGATACTGCATTGTACGTAAGTACCACAAGTTCTTTATCCATTTTTCACTTTCTGCGATATTGAACTTGTACGGTAAACGAGGTTCTTGTAAACAGAGGCGTCCCAAACTTTGGGGTGGCTGTGTCTTTTTGATTTTAATTTCCCTAAGCTATAGGACCATAAGTGGAAGTGCCCTAGGCTCTGTTGCTTTGTTTTTTAGATGTTTCAGGAAACACCATACACTTCTCCCGAGTGTCTGTTGGCAATTTACATCCCGCCCATCAGCATAACAAGGCTCCCAGTTCTCCATGGCCTGTCTTGCCTTTCTGGATTTTACACTTTTTTCAGATGGCCCTTTTGACCGGGGGGAAGTGAGACTTCATTGTAGTGCAGATTTCCTTTGCAAGTTTGCTTGGTTGGCCAAAAAGCGCGTATGCGTTTTTTCCTGAATATATTCAGGAAAAAACGCATACGCCCTTTTTGGCCAAGTGCATCATTGTGGACGTTCTGCCTCTTTTCCTATGCTTTCAATGCAATTCCAGTCTACCTCCTGAAATCGGTTTCCTGCAATTCTGCCCCGCTTTCAAGTCCTCTTGGCAGCCTTACTTCAGTATATTTTTGGACGATAGCTGTCATTTATAACTCTGCAGGTTTGTGAATTACAGTGACCCTGAGCTCCTTTCTTCAACTCGCTTTCTTGTGACCTGGCCGCAACACCGCAGGATGGCTTTGGGCCCTAATCTGGTTCCGGCACGGCACGCTGAGCCTTTGGTTAATTCCTCTTCCTGGTGGGAAATGAGAGTTAAATTTGCCCGTCCAGACATCTCCAGCTAGTCTCTCATTGGTTCTCACTATTCCTGTTCATCTTCCGCAGAAACTGCAAACTGGGCCAAACAGGAGGTTGAAGGGACTGACTCTCCAAGTTGGGAGAGTGTTAGTAAAGAGTCTGGAATATTGCACCCAAGTACCAGGGTAGGAAAACTGAGACATATTTGAACACGTCTCCTGATCACATGGTTGATCATACTCTAGGTTCCACATGCATGTTTTAGCTGAAGGAAGAATACCTTAAACCTGGGTAGTTGAAACCCGTGGAATGGGTACCATGCAATATGACTTCTAAGGGTCTTCATTTGCTCACCGAACCTCTCCAATCCTATCACTGCTGCGTTTATGCCCCTGTACACATGCTTGATTCTCTTTCAGAGACATAGCAATCCATAGGTTTTAAGATACTTACTAGTCAGGTACATTCTTAGGCGTTTAATATGCGGTGTTGAGTCCATTTCGTTGAGCAAGGAGTAGCTCTTGTCTATTCCATATTTGGCTTAAGGAACTTTATCTGTGCTCATTTCAATCTCTGGTTTTATGCAGCACCCCAACTCACCTTTCCCCTTAAGCAAGCATAAGTTGGTTTTCTAAATTTGAGACCCTGTTCTGTTCTGTAATTCAGTTCCTGTGTAGCCAAGTTTACATTCCGTGTATTACTGATATCTTATGATGTTTCTTTTTCTGTGTGACTTATTTCAGTTAGAATCATCATACCTAAATCCACTCATTGTGCTGCTAAGGGCCTGATGACATAGATTTCATTGCTGAGTGATATTGCTTTGTAAGTAAATACCACATGTTCTTTATCCATTTTTCACTTTCTGCGATGTTGAACTTGTACTGTAAACGAGGTTCTTGTAAACAGAGGCGTCCCAAACTTTGGGGTGGCTGTGTCTTTTTGATTTTAATTTCCCTAAGCTATAGGACCATAAGTGGAAGTGCCCTAGGCTCTGTTGCTTTGTTTTTTAGATGTTTCAGGAAACACCATACACTTCTCCCGAGTGTCTGTTGGCAATTTACATCCCGCCCATCAGCATAACAAGGCTCCCAGTTCTCCATGGCCTGTCCTGCCTTTCTGGATTTTACACTTTTTTCAGATGGCCCTTTTGACCGGGGGAAGTGAGACTTCATTGTAGTGCAGATTTCCTTTGCAAGCTTGCTTGGTTGGCCAAAAAGGGCGTATGCGTTTTTTCCTGAATATATTCAGGAAAAAACGCATACGCCCTTTTTGGCCAAGTGCATCATTGTGGACTTTCTGCCTCTTTTCCTATGCTTTCAATGCAATTCCAGTCTACCTCCTGAAATCGGTTTCCTGCAATTCTGCCCCGCTTTCAAGTCCTCTTGGCAGCCCTACTTCAGTATATTTTTGGACGATAGCTGTCATTTATAACTCTGCAGGTTTGTGAATTACAGTGCCCCTGAGCTCCTTTCTTCAACTCGCTTTCTTGTGACCTGGCCGCAACACCGCAGGATGGCTTCAGGCCCTAATCTGGTTCCGGCACGGCACGCTGAGCCTTTGGTTATTTCCTTTTCCTGGTGGGAAATGAGAGTTAAATTTTCCCGTCCAGACACCTCCAGCTAGTCTCTCATTGGTTCTCGCTATTCCTGTTCATCTTCCGCAGAAATTGCAAACTGGGCCAAACAGGAGGTTAAAGGGACTGACTCTCCAAGTCGGGAGAGTGTTAGTAAAGTGTCTAGAATGTTGCACCCGAGTACCAGGGGAGGAAAACTGAGACATATTTGAACACGTCTCCCGATCACATGGTTGATCATACTCTAGGTTCCACATGCATGTTTTAGCTGAAGGAAGAATACCTTAAACCTGGGTAGTTGAAACCCGTGGAATGGGTACCATGCAATATGACTTCAAAGGGTCTTCATTTGCTCACCGAACCTCTCCAATCCTATCACTGCTGCGTTTATGCCCCTGTACACATGCTTGATTCTCTTTCGGAGACATAGCAATCCATAGGTTTTAAGATACTTACTAGTCAGGTACATTCTTAGGCGTTTAATATGCGGTGTTGAGTCCATTTCTTTGAGCAAGGAGTAGCTCTTGTCTATTCCATATTTGGCTTAAGGAACTTTATCTGTGCTCATTTCAATCTCTGGTTTTATGCAGCACCCCAACTCACCTTTCCCCTTAAGCAAGCATAAGTTGGTTTTCTAAATCTGAGACCCTGTTCTGTTTTGGAATTCAGTTCCTGTGTAGCGAAGTTTACATTCCGTGTATTAGTGATATCTTATGATGTTTCTTTTTCTGTGTGACTTATTTCAGTTAGAATCATCGTACCTGAATCCACTCATTATGCTGCTACGGGCCTGATGACATAGATTTCATTGCTGAGTGATACTGCATTGTACGTAAGTACCACAAGTTCTTTATCCATTTTTCACTTTCTGCGATATTGAACTTGTACGGTAAACGAGGTTCTTGTAAACAGAGGCGTCCCAAACTTTGGGGTGGCTGTGTCTTTTTGATTTTAATTTCCCTAAGCTATAGGACCATAAGTGGAAGTGCCCTAGGCTCTGTTGCTTTGTTTTTTAGATGTTTCAGGAAACACCATACACTTCTCCCGAGTGTCTGTTGGCAATTTACATCCCGCCCATCAGCATAACAAGGCTCCCAGTTCTCCATGGCCTGTCCTGCCTTTCTGGATTTTACACTTTTTTCAGATGGCCCTTTTGACCGGGGGGAAGTGAGACTTCATTGTAGTGCAGATTTCCTTTGCAAGCTTGCTTGGTTGGCCAAAAAGGGCGTATGCGTTTTTTCCTGAATATATTCAGGAAAAAACGCATACGCCCTTTTTGGCCAAGTGCATCATTGTGGACGTTCTGCCTCTTTTCCTATGCTTTCAATGCAATTCCAGTCTACCTCCTGAAATCGGTTTCCTGCAATTCTGCCCCGCTTTCAAGTCCTCTTGGCAGCCCTACTTCAGTATATTTTTGGACGATAGCTGTCATTTATAACTCTGCAGGTTTGTGAATTACAGTGCCCCTGAGCTCCTTTCTTCAACTCGCTTTCTTGTGACCTGGCCGCAACACCGCAGGATGGCTTCAGGCCCTAATCTGGTTCCGGCACTGCACGCTGAGCCTTTGGTTATTTCCTTTTCCTGGTGGGAAATGAGAGTTAAATTTGCCCGTCCAGACATCTCCAGCTAGTCTCTCATTGGTTCTCGCTATTCCTGTTCATCTTCCGCAGAAATTGCAAACTGGGCCAAACAGGAGGTTAAAGGGACTGACTCTCCAAGTCGGGAGAGTGTTAGTAAAGTGTCTGGAATGTTGCACCCGATTACCAGGGGAGGAAAACTGAGACATATTTGAACACGTCTCCCGATCACATGGTTGATCATACTCTAGGTTCCACATGCATGTTTTAGCTGAAGGAAGAATACCTTAAACCTGGGTAGTTGAAACCCGTGGAATGGGTACCATGCAATATGACTTCAAAGGGTCTTCATTTGCTGACCGAACCTCTCCAATCCTATCACTGCTGCGTTTATGCCCCTGTACACATGCTTGATTCTCTTTCAGAGACATAGCAATCCATAGGTTTTAAGATACTTACTAGTCAGGTACATTCTTAGGCGTTTAATATGCGGTGTTGAGTCCATTTCTTTGAGCAAGGAGTAGCTCTTGTCTATTCCATATTTGGCTTAAGGAACTTTATCTGTGCTCATTTCAATCTCTGGTTTTATGCAGCACCCCAACTCACCTTTCCCCTTAAGCAAGCATAAGTTGGTTTTCTAAATCTGAGACCCTGTTCTGTTTTGGAATTCAGTTCCTGTGTAGCCAAGTTTACATTCCGTGTATTAGTGATATCTTATGATGTTTCTTTTTCTGTGTGACTTATTTCAGTTAGAATCATCATACCTGAATCCACTCATTATGCTGCTACGGGCCTAATGACATAGATTTCATTGCTGAGTGATACTGCATTGTACGTAAGTACCACAAGTTCTTTATCCATTTTTCACTTTCTGCGATATTGAACTTGTACGGTAAACGAGGTTCTTGTAAACAGAGGCGTCCCAAACTTTGGGGTGGCTGTGTCTTTTTGATTTTAATTTCCCTAAGCTATAGGACCATAAGTGGAAGTGCCCTAGGCTCTGTTGCTTTGTTTTTTAGATGTTTCAGGAAACACCATACACTTCTCCCGAGTGTCTGTTGGCAATTTACATCCCGCCCATCAGCATAACAAGGCTCCCAGTTTTCCATGGCCTGTCCTGCCTGTCTGGATTTTACACTTTTTTCAGATGGCCCTTTTGACCGGGGGGAAGTGAGACTTCATTGTAGTGCAGATTTCCTCTGCAAGCTTGCTTGGTTGGCCAAAAAGGGCGTATGCGTTTTTTCCTGAATATATTCAGGAAAAAATGCATACGCCCTTTTTGGCCAAGTGCATCATTGTGGACGTTCTGCCTCTTTTCCTATGCTTTCAATGCAATTCCAGTCTACCTCCTGAAATCAGTTTCCTGCAATTCTGCCCCGCTTTCGAGTCCTCTTGGCAGCCTTACTTCAGTATATTTTTGGACGATAGCTGTCATTTATAACTCTGCAGGTTTGTGAATTACAGTGCCCCTGAGCTCCTTTCTTCAACTCGCTTTCTTGTGACCTGGCCGCAACACCGCAGGATGGCTTCAGGCCGTAATCTGGTTCCGGCACGGCACGCTTCGCCTTTGGTTAATTCCTCTTCCTGGTGGGAAATGAGAGTTAAATTTGCCCGTCCAGACACCTGCAGCTAGTCTCTCATTGGTTCTCGCTATTCCTGTTCATCTTCCGCAGAAATTGCAAACTGGGCCAAACAGGAGGTTAAAGGGACTGACTCTCCAAGTCGGGAGAGTGTTAGTAAAGCGTCTGGAATGTTGCACCCGAGTACCAGGGGAGGAAAACTGAGACATATTTGAACACGTCTCCCGATCACATGGTTGATCATACTCTAGGTTCCACATGCATGTTTTAGCTGAAGGAAGAATACCTTAAACCTGGAGAGTTGAGACCCTTGTAATGGGTACCATGCAATATGAATTCTAAGGGTCTTCATTTGCTCACCGAACCTCTCCAATCCTATCACTGCTGCGTTTATGCCCCTGTACACTCGCTTGATTCTCTTTGGAGACATAGCAATCCATAGGTTTTAAGATACTTACTAGTCAGGTACATTCTTAGGCGTTTAATATGGGGTGTTGAGTCCATTTTGTTGAGCAAGGAGTAGCTCTTGTCTATTCCATATTTGGCTTAAGGAACTTTATCTGTGCTCGTTTCAATCTCTGGTTTTATGCAGCACCCCAACACACCTTTACCCTTAAGCAAGCATAAGTTGGTTTTCTAAATTTGAGAGCCTGTTCTGTTTTGGAATTCAGTTCCTGTGTAGCCAAGTTTACATTCCGTGTATTAGTGATATCTTATGATGTTTCTTTTTCTGTGTGACTTATTTCAGTTAGAATCATCATACCTGAATCCACTCATTATGCTGCTACGGGCCTGATGACATAGATTTCATTGCTGAGTGATACTGCATTGTACGTAAGTACCACAAGTTCTTTATCCATTTTTCACTTTCTGCGATATTGAACTTGTACGGTAAACGAGGTTCTTGTAAACAGAGGCGTCCCAAACTTTGGGGTGGCTGTGTCTTTTTGATTTTAATTTCCCTAAGCTATAGGGCCATAAGTGGAAGTGCCCTAGGCTCTGTTGCTTTGTTTTTTAGATGTTTCAGGAAACACTATACACTTCTCCCGAGTGTCTGTTGGCAATTTACATCCCGCCCATCAACATAACAAGGCTCCCAGTTCTCCATGGCCTGTCCTGCCCTTCTGGATTTTACACTTTTTTCAGTTGGCCCTTTTGACCGGGGGAAAGTGAGACTTCATTGTAGTGCAGATTTCCTTTGCAAGCTTGCTTGGTTGGCCAAAAAGGGCGTATGCGTTTTTTCCTGAATATATTCAGGAAAAAACGCATACGCCCTTTTTGGCCAAGTGCATCATTGTGGACGTTCTGCCTCTTTTCCTATGCTTTCAATGCAATTCCAGTCTACGTCCTGAAATCGGTTTCCTGCAATTCTGCCCCGCTTTCAAGTCCTCTTGGCAGCCTTACTTCAGTATATTTTTGGACGATAGCTGTCATTTATAACTCTGCAGGTTTGTGAATTACAGTGTCCCTGAGCTCCTTTCTTCAACTCGCTTTCTTGTGACCTGCCCGCAACACCGCAGGATGGCTTCAGGCCCTAATCTGATTCCTTCACGGCACGCTGAGCCTTTGGTTAATTCCTCTTCCTGGTGGGAAATGAGAGTTAAATTTGCCCGTCCAGACACCTGCAGCTAGTCTCTCATTGGTTCTCGCTATTCCTGTTCATCTTCCGCAGAAATTGCAAACTGGGCCAAACAGGAGGTTAAAGGGACTGACTCTCCAAGTCGGGAGAGTGTTAGTAAAGCATCTGGAATGTTGCACCCGAGTACCAGCCTATGAAAACTGAGACATATTTGAACACGTCTCCCGATCACATGGTTGATCATACTCTAGGTTCCACATGCATGTTTTAGCTGAAGGAAGAATACCTTAAACCTGGGTAGTTGAAACCCGTGGAATGGGTACCATGCAATATGACTTCAAAGGGTCTTCATTTGCTCACCGAACCTCTCCAATCCTATCACTGCTGCGTTTATGCCCCTGTACACATGCTTGATTCTCTTTCGGAGACATAGCAATCCATAGGTTTTAAGATACTTACTAGTCAGGTACATTCTTAGGCGTTTAATATGGGGTGTTGAGTCCATTTCGTTGAGCAAGGAGTAGCTCTTGTCTATTCCATATTTGGCTTAAGGAACTTTATCTGTGCTCATTTCAATCTCTGGTTTTATGCAGCACCCCAACTCACCTTTCCCCTTAAGCAAGCATAAGTTGGTTTTCTAAATTTGAGACCCTGTTCTGTTCTGTAATTCAGTTCCTGTGTAGCCAAGTTTACATTCCGTGTATTAGAGATATCTTATGATGTTTCTTTTTCTGTGTGACTTATTTCAGTTAGAATCATCATACCTGAATCCACTCATTGTGCTGCTAAGGGCCTGATGACATAGATTTCATTGCTGAGTGATATTGCTTTCTAAGTAAATACCACAACTTCTTTATCCATTTTTCACTTTCTGCGATGTTGAACTTGTACTGTAAACGAGGTTCTTGTAAACAGAGGCGTTCCAAACTTTGGGGTGGCTGTGTCTTTTTGATTTTAATTTCCCTAAGCTATAGGACCATAAGTGGAAGTGCCCTAGGCTCTGTTGCTTTGTTTTTTAGATGTTTCCGGAAACACCATACACTTCTCCCGAGTGTCTGTTGGCAATTTACATCCCGCCCATCAGCATAACAAGGCTCCCAGTTCTCCATGGCCTGTCCTGCCTTTCTGGATTTTACACTTTTTTCAGATGGCCCTTTTGACCGGGGGGAAGTGAGACTTCATTGTAGTGCAGATTTCCTTTGCAAGCTTGCTTGGTTGGCCAAAAAGGGCGTATGCGTTTTTTCCTGAATATATTCAGGAAAAAACGCATACGCCCTTTTTGGCCAAGTGCATCATTGTGGACGTTCTGCCTCTTTTCCTATGCTTTCAATGCAATTCCAGTCTACCTCCTGAAATCGGTTTCCTGCAATTCTGCCCCGCTTTCAAGTCCTCTTGGCAGCCTTACTTCAGTATATTTTTGGACGATAGCTGTCATTTATAACTCTGCAGGTTTGTGAATTACAGTGCCCCTGAGCTCCTTTCTTCAACTCGCTTTCTTGTGACCTGGCCGCAACACCGCAGGATGGCTTCAGGCCCTAATCTGGTTCCGGCACGGCACGCTGAGCCTTTGGTTAATTCCTCTTCCTGGTGGGAAATGAGAGTTAAATTTGCCCGTCCAGACACCTCCAGCTAGTCTCTCATTGGTTCTCCCTATTCCTTTTCATCTTCCACAGAAATTGCAAACTGGGCCAAACAGGAGGTTAAAGGGACTGACTCTCCAAGTTGGGAGAGTGTTAGTAAAGCGTCTGGAATGTTGCACCCGAGTACCAGGGGAGGAAAACTGAGACATATTTGAACACGTCTCCCGTTCACACGGTTGATCATACTCTGGGTTCCACATGCATGTTTTAGCTGAAGGAAGAATACCTTAAACCTGGAGAGTTGAAACCCGTGGAATGGGTACCATGCAATATGACTTCAAAGGGGCTTCATTTGCTCACCGTACCTCTCCAATCATATCACTGCTGCGTTTATGCCCCTGTACACACGCTTGATTCTCTTTCGGAGACATAGCAATCCATAGGTTTTAAGATACTTACTAGTCAGATACATTCTTAGGCGTTTAATATGCGGTGTTGAGTCCATTTCGTTGAGCAAGGAGTAGCTCTTGTCTATTCCATATTTGGCTTAAGGAACTTTATCTGTGCTCATTTCAATCTCTGGTTTTATGCAGCACCCCAACTCACCTTTCCCCTTAAGCAAGCAGAAGTTGGTTTTCTAAATTTGAGACCCTGTTCTGTTCTGTAATTCAGTTCCTGTGTAGCCAAGTTTACATTCCGTGTATTAGTGATAACTTATGATGTTTCTTTTTCTGTGTGACTTATTTCAGTTAGAATCATCGTACCTGAATCCACTCATTATGCTGCTACGGGCCTGATGACATAGATTTCATTGCTGAGTGATACTGCATTGTACGTAAGTACCACAAGTTCTTTATCCATTTTTCACTTTCTGTGATATTGAACTTGTACAGTAAACGAGGTTCTTGTAAACAGAGGCGTCCCAAACTTTGGGGTGGCTGTGTCTTTTTGATTTTAATTTCCCTAAGCTATAGGACCATAAGTGGAAGTGCCCTAGGCTCTGTTGCTTTGTTTTGTAGATGTTTCAGGAAACACCATACACTTCTCCGGAGTGTCTGTTGGCAATTTCCATCCCGCCCATCAGCATAACAAGGCTCCCAGTTCTCCATGGCCTGTCCTGCCTTTCTGGATTTTACACTTTTTTCACATGGCCCTTTTGACCGGGGGGAAGTGAGACTTCATTGTAGTGCAGATTTCCTTTGCAAGTTTGCTTGGTTGGCCAAAAAGTGCGTATGCGTTTTTTCCTGAATATATTCATGAAAAAACGCATACGCCCTTTTTGGCCAAGTGCATCATTGTGGACGTTCTGCCTCTTTTCCTATCCTTTCAATGCAATTCCAGTCTACCTCCTGAAATCGGTTTCCTGCAATTCTGCCCCGCTTTCAAGTCCTCTTGGCAGCCTTACTTCAGTATATTTTTGGACGATAGCTGTCATTTTAACTCTGCAGGTTTGTGAATTACAGTGCCTCTGAGCTCCTTTCTTCAACTCGCTTTCTTGTGACCTGGCCGCAACACCACAGGATGGCTTCAGGCCCTAATCTGGTTCCGGCACGGCATGCTGAGCCTTTGGTTATTTCCTCTTCCTGGTGGGAAATGAGAGTTAAATTTGCCCGTCCAGACACCTCCAGCTAGTCTCTCATTGGTTCTCCCTATTCCTTTTCATCTTCCGCAGAAATTGCAAACTGGGCCAAACAGGAGGTTAAAGGCGCTGACTCTCCAAGTGGGGAGAGTGTTAGTAAAGCGTCTGGAATGTTGCACCCGAGTACCAGGGGAGGAAAACTGAGACATATTTGAACACGTCTCCCGTTCACATGGTTGATCATACTCTGGGTTCCACATGCATGTTTTAGCTGAAGGAAGAATACCTTAAACCTGGAGAGTTGAGACCCGTGGAATGGGTACCATGCAATATGACTTCAAAGGGTCTTCATTTGTTCACCGAACCTCTCCAATCCTATCACTGCTGCCTTTATGCCCCTGTACACATGCCTTATTCTCTTTCGGAGACATAGCAATCCATAGGTTTTAAGATACTTACTAGTCAGGTACATTCTTACGCGTTTAATATGCGGTGTTGAGTCCATTTCATTGAGCAAGGAGTAGCTCTTGTCTATTCCATATTTGGCTTAAGGAACTTTATCTGTGCTCATTTCAATCTCTGGTTTTATGCAGCACCCCAACTCACCTTTCCCCTTAAGCAAGCATAAGTTGGTTTTCTAAATTTGAGACCCTGTTCTGTTCTGTAATTCAGTTCCTGTGTAGCCAAGTTTACATTCCGTGTATTACTGATATCTTATGATGTTTCTTTTTCTGTGTGACTTATTTCAGTTAGAATCATCATACCTGAATCCACTCATTGTGTTGCTAAGGGCATGATGACATAGATTTCATTGCTGAGTGATATTGCTTTGTAAGTAAATACCACATGTTCTTTATCCATTTTTCACTTTCTGCGATGTTGAACTTGTACTGTAAACGAGGTTCTTGTAAACAGAGGCGTCCCAAACTTTGGGGTGGCTGTGTCTTTTTGATTTTAATTTCCCTAAGCTATAGCACCATAAGTAGAAGTGCCCTAGGCTCTGTTGCTTTGTTTTTTACATGTTTCAGGAAACACCATACACTTCTCCCGAGTGTCTGTTGGCAATTTACATCCCGCCCATCAGCATAACAAGGCTCCCAGTTCTCCATGGCCTGTCCTGCCTTTCTGGATTTTACACTTTTTTCAGATGGCCCTTTTGACCGGGGGGAAGTGAGACTTCATTGTAGTGCAGATTTCCTTTGCAAGCTTGCTTGGTTGGCCAAAAAGGGCGTATGCGTTTTTTCCTGAATATATTCAGGAAAAAACGCATACGCCCTTTTTGGCCAAGTGCATCATTGTGGACGTTCTGCCTCTTTTCCTATGCTTTCAATGCAATTCCAGTCTACCTCCTGAAATCGGTTTCCTGCAATTCTGCCCCGCTTTCAAGTCCTCTTGGCAGCCTTACTTCAGTATATTTTTGGACGATAGCTGTCATTTTAACTCTACAGGTTTGTGAATTACAGTGCCTCTGAGCTCCTTTCTTCAACTCGCTTTCTTGTGACCTGGCCGCAACACCACAGGATGGCTTCAGGCCCTAATCTGGTTCCGGCACGGCATGATGAGCCTTTGGTTATTTCCTCTTCCTGGTGGGAAATGAGAGTTAAATTTGCCCGTCCAGACACCTCCAGCTAGTCTCTCATTGGTTCTCCCTATTCCTGTTCATCTTCCGCAGAAATTGCAAACTGGGATAAACAGGAGGATAAAGGCGCTGACTCTCCAAGTGGGGAGAGTGTTAGTAAAGCGTCTGGAATGTTGCACCCGAGTACCAGGGGAGGAAAACTGAGACATATTTGAACACGTCTCCCGTTCACACGGTTGATCATACTCTGGGTTCCACATGCATGTTTTAGCTGAAGGAAGAATACCTTAAACCTGGAGAGTTGAGACCCGTGGAATGGGTACCATGCAATATGACTTCAAAGGGTCTTCATTTGTTCACCGAACCTCTCCAATCCTATCACTGCTGCGTTTATGCCCCTGTACACATGCTTGATTCTCTTTCGGAGACATAGCAATCCATAGGTTTTAAGATACTTACTAGTCAGGTACATTCTTAGGCGTTTAATATGCGGTGTTGAGTCCATTTCGTTGAGCCAGAAGTAGCTCTTGTCTATTCCATATTTGGCTTAAGGAACTTTATCTGTGCTCATTTCAATCTCTGGTTTTATGCAGCACCCCAACTCACCTTTCCCCTTAAGCAAGCATAAGTTGGTTTTCTAAATTTGAGACCCTGTTCTGTTCTGTAATTCAGTTCCTGTGTAGCCAAATTTACATTCCGTGTATTACTGATATCTTATGATGTTTCTTTTTCTGTGTGACTTATTTCAGTTAGAATCATCATACCTGAATCCACTCATTGTGCTGCTAAGGGCCTGATGACATAGATTTCATTGCTGAGTGATATTGCTTTGTAAGTAAATACCACATGTTCTTTATCCATTTTTCACTTTCTGCGATGTTGAACTTGTACTGTAAACGAGGTTCTTGTAAACAGAGGCGTCCCAAACTTTGGGGTGGCTGTGTGTTTTTGATTTTAATTTCCCTAAGCTATAGGACCATAAGTGGAAGTGCCCTAGGCTCTGTTGCTTTGTTTTTTAGATGTTTCCGGAAACACCATACACTTCTCCCGAGTGTCTGTTGGCAATTTACATCCCGCCCATCAGCATAACAAGGCTCCCAGTTCTCCATGGCCTGTCCTGCCTTTCTGGATTTTACACTTTTTTCAGATGGCCCTTTTGACCGGGGGGAAGTGAGACTTCATTGTAGTGCAGATTTCCTTTGCAAGCTTGCTTGGTTGGCCAAAAAGGGCGTATGCGTTTTTTCCTGAATATATTCAGGAAAAAACGCATACGCCCTTTTTGGCCAAGTGCATCATTGTGGACGTTCTGCCTCTTTTCCTATGCTTTCAATGCAATTCCAGTCTACCTCCTGAAATCGGTTTCCTGCAATTCTGCCCCGCTTTCAAGTCCTCTTGGCAGCCTTACTTCAGTATATTTTTGGACGATAGCTGTCATTTATAACTCTGCAGGTTTGTGAATTACAGTGCCCCTGAGCTCCTTTGTTCAACTCGCTTTCTTTTGAGCTGGCCGCAACACCGCAGGATGGCTTCAGGCCCTAATCTGGTTCCGGCACGGCACGCTGAGCCTTTGGTTAATTCCTCTTCCTGGTGGGAAATGAGAGTTAAATTTGCCCGTCCAGACACCTCCAGCTAGTCTCTCATTGGTTCTCCCTATTCCTGTTCATCTTCCGCAGAAATTGCAAACTGGGCCAAACAGGAGGTTAAAGGCGCTGACTCTCCAAGTGGGGAGAGTGTTAGTAAAGCGTCTGGAATGTTGCACCCGAGTACCAGGGGAGGAAAACTGAGACATATTTGAACACGTCTCCCGATCACATGGTTGATCATACTCTAGGTTCCACATGCATGTGTTAGCTGAAGGAAGAATACCTTAAACCTGGGTAGTTGAAACCCGTGGAATGGGTACCATACAATATGACTTCAAAGGGTCTTCATTTGCTCACCGAAACTCTCCAATCCTATCACTGCTGCGTTTATGCCCCTGTACACATGCTTTATTCTCTTTCGGAGACATAGCAATCCATAGGTTTTAAGATACTTACTAGTCAGGTACATTCTTAGGCGTTTAATGTGCGGTGTTGAGTCCATTTCGTTCAGCAAGGAGTAGCTCTTGTCTATTCCATATTTGGCTTAAGGAACTTTATTTGTGCTCATTTCAATCTCTGGTTTTATGCAGCACCCCAACTCACCTTTCCCCTTAAGCAAGCATAAGTTGGTTTTCTAAATTTGAGACCCTGTTCTGTTCTGTAATTCAGTTCCTGTGTAGCCAAGTTTACATTCCGTGTATTACTGATATCTTATGATGTTTCTTTTTCTGTGTGACTTATTTCAGTTAGAATCATCGTACCTGAATCCACTCATTATGCTGCTAAGGGCCTGATGACATAGATTTCATTGCTGAGTGATATTGCTTTGTAAGTAAATACCACATGTTCTTTATCCATTTTTCACTTTCTGCGATGTTGAACTTGTACTGTAAACGAGGTTCTTGTAAACAGAGGCGTCCCAAACTTTGGGGTGGCTGTGTCTTTTTGATTTTAATTTCCCTAAGCTATAGGACCATAAGTGGAAGTGCCCTAGGCTCTGTTGCTTTGTTTTTTAGATGTTTCAGGAAACACCATACACTTCTCCCGAGTGTCTGTTGGCAATTTACATCCCGCCCATCAGCATAACAAGGCTCCCAGTTCTCCATGGCCTGTCCTGCCTTTCTGGATTTTACACTTTTTTCAGATGGCCCTTTTGACCGGGGGAAGTGAGACTTCATTGTAGTGCAGATTTCCTTTGCAAGCTTGCTTGGTTGGCCAAAAAGGGCGTATGCGTTTTTTCCTGAATATATTCATGAAAAAACGCATACGCCCTTTTTGGCCAAGTGCATCATTGTGGACGTTCTGCCTCTTTTCCTATGCTTTCAATGCAATTCCAGTCTACCTCCTGAAATCGGTTTCCTGCAATTCTGCCCCGCTTTCAAGTCCTCTTGGCAGCCTTACTTCAGTATATTTTTGGACGATAGCTGTCATTTATAACTCTGCAGGTTTGTGAATTACAGTGCCCCTGAGCTCCTTTCTTCAACTCGCTTTCTTTTGAGCTGGCCGCAACACCGCAGGATGGCTTCAGGCCCTAATCTGGTTCCGGCACGGCACGCTGAGCCTTTGGTTATTTCCTCTTCCTGGTGGGAAATGACAGTTAAATTTGCCCGTCCAGACACCTCCAGCTAGTCTCTCATTGGTCTCCCTATTCGTATTCATCTTCCGCAGAAATTACAAACTGGGCCAAACAAGAGTTTAAAGGCACTGACTCTCCAAGTCGGGAGAGTGTTAGTAAAGCGTCTCGAATGTTGCACCCGAGTACCAGGGGACGAAAACTGAGACATATTTGAACACGTCTCCCGTTCACACGGTTGATCATAGTCTGGGTTCCACATGCATATTTTAGCTGAAGGAAGAATACCATAAACCTGGAGAGTTGAGACCCGTGGAATTGGTACCATGCAATATGACTTCAAAGGGTCTTCATTTGCTCACTGAACCTCTCCAATCCTGTCACAGCTGTGTTTATGCCCCTGTACACACGCTTGATTCTCTTTCAGACATTGCCATCCATACGTTTTAAGATTCTTACTAGTCAGGTATATTCTTAGGCGTTTAATATGGGGTGTTGAGTCCATTTCGTTGAGCAAGGAGTAGCCCTTGTCTATTCCATATTTGGCTTAAGGAACTTTATCTGTTCTAATTTCAAACTCTGGTTTTATGCAGCACCCCAACTCACCTTCCCCCTTAAGCAAGCATAAGTTGGTTTTCTAAATTTGAGACCCTGTTCTGTTTTGGAATTCAGTTCCTGTGTAGCCAAGTTTACATTCCATGTATTAGTGATATCTTATGATGTTTCTTTTTCTGTGTGACTTATTTCAGTTAGATTCATCGTACTTAATCCACTCATTATGCTGCTACGGGCCTGATGACATAGATTTCATTGCTGAGTGATATTGCATTGTACGTAATTACCACAAGTTCTTTATCCATTTTTCACTTTCTGCAATATTGAACTTGTACCGTAAATGAGTTTCTTGTAAACAGAGCCATCCTAAACTTTGGGGTGGCTGTGTCTTTTTGATTTTAATTTCCCTAAACTCTAGGACCATAAGTGGAAGTGCCCTAGGCTCTGTTGCTTTGTTTTTTAGATGTTTCAGGAAACACCATACACTTCTCCCGAGTGTCTGTTGGCAATTTACATCCCGCCCATCAGCATTAGAAGGCTCCCAGTTCTCCATGGCCTGTCGTGCCTTTATGGATTTTACACTTTTTTCAGATGGCCCTTTTGACCAGGGGAAAGTGATACTTCATTGTAGTGGAGATTTCCTTTGCAAGCTTGCTTGGTTGGCCAAAAAGTGTGTATGCGTTTTTTCCTGACTATATTCAGGAAAAAACGCATACGCCCTTTTTGGCCAAGTGCATCATTGTCGAGGTTCTGACTCTCTTCATATGTTTTCAGTGCAATTCCAGTGTATCTCCTGAAATTAGTTTCCTGCAATTCTGCCTTGCTTTCAATGCTTCTTCATAGCCTTACCTCAATATATTTTTTGAAAATAGTTGGCCTCTATAACCGTGCAGGTTTTTGAATTGCAGTGGCCCTTAGCTCCATTTTTCAGCTCTTATTGTTGTGATCTTGCCCCTTAACCACAGGATTCCTTGAAGCTCTATTCTTCTTCTGGGGCACCTTGCTGTGCCTTTGGTTAATTCTTCTTACTGATGTGAAATTAGAGTGACATGTGCCCATTGAAACCGCTACAGCTAGTTTCTCACTGGTTCCCCCTATTCCCATTCATCCTCCGCACTAACTGCAGACTGTGCGATACCAGAACTTAAAGGCATTGACTCTCCATGTGGGGATGTTGTTAGTAAAGCGGCTGGAATGTCGATCCGGAGCCCCAGGAGAGGAAAAATGAGGTGTGTTTTAGAAACCTTTCCCGATCATATGGTATACCAGTCGCTGGGTTTCCCAAGCATGGTTTAGCTGTAGGAAGATTCCCTTCAACCTGGAGTGTTGGGACCCTTGGACTGAGTAGCATGAAGTATTGCATTAAACTTTCGGCAGTTGCTCACCAAAGCTCACCAATCCTCTCAGCCCCAAGTGTCCAGCCTTATGTCTTATCCAGCTGTGGGTTTATATGTGGTCAATCCAGGTTGCATCACAGCCCCTGAGCGAATTTTGTAAGAATTTTTCTCTCTTTCATTGTTTCAGCGTTTTTTTTTTAAATTTATTTCTATAATGGGGTTTAGCTCATTTTCACTGCTGTGTTTGTGCCGCTCTGCACACACTTGATTCCCTTATGGAGATATATCAATACATGGGTTTTAAGATTCTTATTACTCAGATATATTTCTCTGCGGTGTATAGGGTGTGTTGAGGCCAGTTCATTGAGCAAGGTGTAGATCTTGTCTAATACCTATTTGGTTTATTGAACGGTATCTGTGCTAATTTCAAACTCTGGTTTTATGCATCACCCCACCTCTCCTTTCCCCTTAAGCTGACATAAGTGTGTTTTCTAAATGTGAGACACTGTTCTGTTCTGTAATTCATTTCTTGTGCAGCCATATTTACCCTCCCTCTATAAGTGATATCTTATGATATGTTTCTTTTTCTGTTTGACTTATTTCAAGTAGTATTATCGGACCTAAATCCACTCTTTATCCTTCTACTAGCCTTATTACATTGATTTCATGGTGAAGAAATTGTACATAAGTACCACATCTTCTTTATCCATTGTTCTCTTTCCTGGGATATTTAAGGTGTACTGAAGTTGAGGTTCTTGTAAACAGAGTAGCCCTAAACTGTGGTGTGCTTGTGTCTTGTTGATTTTTAGACTTCCCTAGATATACTCCCATGATTGGAAGTGTCCTATGCTCTGTAGCTCTGTTTTTTAGATGATTTAGGAACCACCATACACTTCTCCAGAGTGGCTCTCGGCAGTCCACACACTGCCCATCAGCGTATAAAGGCTCCCTGTTCTCCATGGCCTGTCCTGCATTTCTGGTTTTTACAATTTTTTAGGATGGCCCTTTTGACTGGTGGGAAATGAGACTTCTTTGTTGTGCACATTTGCATTGCTTGCTTGCTTCGTTGCCCATAAAGTGCGTATGCGTTTTTTCCTGGATATAATCAGGAAAAAACGCATACGCCCTTTTGGGCCAACTGCATCATTGTCGAAATTCTGCCGCTTTTCATGTGCGTTAAAGACGAGTCCAATCTATCTCTTGAAATCTGTTTCTTGCAATTCTGTCTTGCATTCAGATCCTCTTCTTTGCCTTACCTCAACATATTTTTGGACGTTAGTTTTCATTTATAACTCTGCAGGTTTGTGAATTGCAGTGACCCTGAGCTCCATTTTTTAAGTTGTTCTTTTGTGAGCTGGCCTCAAACCCACAGGATTGCTTCAGGCCCTATTTTGGCTCCGGCGAGGCAGACTGAGCCTTTCTTTAATTCTTATTCTTAATGGGAAATTAGAGTGATATGTGCCCGTCCAAACCCCTACAACTATTCTCTCATTGGTTCCCCCTCTTCCCGTTCATCCTCCTCACAATTTGCAAAATGTGTGAAACAGAAGTTTAAATGTGCTGATTCTCCAAGTGGGGAGATTCTAAGTAGCGTGGCTGGAATGGTGAACAGGAGCACCAGGAGAGGATAAATGAGGTGTATTTTAGACACATCTCCCGATCACATGGTGTACAGTCCTCTGGGTTTTCCATGCATGTTTTAGCTATAGGAAGATCCCTTGAACCTGCAGATTTGGGACCCATTGAATGGGTACCAGGTAGTATTACTTTAAAGGGTGTGCATTTCCTCACCCAACCTCACATTTCTCTTAGCGCAAACAGTTTCCAGCCTTATGTCTCATCCAGCTGTGGGTCTAGATGTGTTCAATCCATGTTGCATCACCGTCCCTGAGGAAAAGTTATAAGAGGTTTTCTCTGTCTCTCTGTCGTTTATTTTTTTCAATTTATTACTATATTGGTTACAGCTGATTTTCAAAGCTCTGTTTCTTGCTGCTGTACATCCACTTGATTCACGTACAGAGAGACATCAATAAATTCTTTTTCAGATTCTTACCAGTCGTATATATTCTTTTCCGGTGACTTGAGTGTGCTGAGTGCAGTTCTTTTAGCTACCGTGTAGGCCTTGTTGATTATCAGTTTGGTATTTGGAATGGTATCTTTGCTAATTTCAACCTCCTGGATGATGCCTCACCCCTCCCCACCTTTCCCGTTTAGCAGCCTTATGCGTGTTTTCTACATATTTGACTATGTTTTTGTTTTGTAATTTATTTCATGTGTAGCCATTTTGGATTCCACCTTTAAGTGATATCTTATGATATGTGTCTTTTTCTTTTTGAATTCTGTCACTTAGAATGATCATACGTAACTCCTCCGGAGTTGTTACAACTGGCCATATTTCATTGATTTCCAGGCTGAATAATATTCCACTCTACCTAAGTACCACATCTCTATCCATTTTTTCCCTCCAGAGACATTTAAGTTATATCCTAGTCGAGGATCTTTTAAACAGAGAGGGGGTAAACATTGGGGTGCCTGTGTCCTCTCGATTTTTGTTTTTCCCAAGATATACGTCCATGAGTGCAAGTGCCCTATGCTCTGTAGCTCATTTTTTAGATGCTTTAGTAAATACAATACACTTCTCCAGAATGGCCGTTGGCAATATACATTTCCACTATAAGTCTCACAGGGCTCCCTCTTCTCGTTGCCCTGTCCTGCATTTCTGTTGTTTACGCTTTATGAGGATGGCTCTTCTGACTGATGCAAAGTGATATCTTTTGTAGTATTGACTTCCAGTGCCCATCTGTTTGGTTGGCTAAAAAAGTGTATGCCCTTTTCTTGAATATATACAGAAAAAAACGCATACACCCTTTTTGGCCAACTGCAATGTTGGCAATGTTCAGCTCCTTTTCTTGTGCTTAATGGCGAGTCCTTTCTACCTCCTCAAATCCCTTTCCTGCCATCCTCCCTTGCTTACAAGTCCTTTTTTCTGACTTTCCTCAAGACATTTTTCAGTGATGGATATTTTCAACTCTGCAGTTTTGTGAATTTTACTGCCCCTGAGTTCCATTGTTCAACTTGTGTTTATGGGAACTGGCCACAAAGCAGCGGGATTTCCTCAAGCCCTATATTGTTTCCATGGGCAACCCTAGCCTTTGGTCAATTCGTCTTCCTGATTGGAAATTAGAGTGACATGTGCCTGTCTGAACACCTAGGACTTGTCTCTCATTGTTCCTCATCCTTCCGCTTCATCCTCTGGACAAATTCCAAACTGTACGCAACAGGATGTTGACAGTGCTGACATCTCCAAGTGGGGAGACTGTTAGTAAAGACGCTGGAGGGGTGAACCCGAGCACCAGGAGATGAGGAGATGAGATGCCTTTTCCAAACTCTTCCCGATCAGACGGTATACCATCCTCTGGGTGTGACAGACATGTTTTAGCAGTAGGAAGAGTCCCATTCATGTAAGGAGAACACCAGGGCTTTTTCAAAATCAGTGTCTCCTCGAAACCCAAACTGGGGAAGTTTTTAAGTTACGGCTACACATATGTTCATTAAGGGCCATGGGAAGTAGGCAGAGTCCAAACTTTAGATGATTGAAGTCTTCAGGGTCAGAAGCACTCACCACCAGCTTCCCTTAGGTTACACTTTAACTGTCATTGATAGATGATGTCAATAAAAATATCTATTCTTTTTCAGATAATTTCCCCTTATAGGTTATTGCAAAATGTTGAGTGTAGTTCCCTGTGCTATACAGTAGTTCCTTGTTGATGATCTATTTTATACATAGCAGTGTGTATGTGTTAATCCCAAACTGTTAATTTATCCCTCCTCCCACCTTTCCCCTTTGGTAATAATAAATTATAAGATTTTATACTTCTCAGAAATGGGGGAGCTGAAAGAGAGGTATCATTTTCAATGGAAAAGCATTTAAAACAAGATTGAAGGTTTAACCAAGATTATTAGATGTACATCCTTGGAAAGAAATCACTTCATTTCTCTAATATTGACCTGACAAATAAGACAAATCTTTTCACTGAACTTGCTTATAATAAAGTGATGGAAATATCAAATGGAAGTGTTAGAAACATCTTATTTTACCCGAGCCTTATACACTGTTCTATGTTAACTACAGTTTGGCTCACACATCTGTTCATTGAGGTTACAATAGTCTCAATTTCTGTTACTGATCTTCCAGAGTGGACCCCAACAAGTGTCCCGCTGCCCAGTGTCATTGGGGCCAACAGATCGAGACTGAGTTTGGTTCACAAGCAAAGGAAACTTTATATTTTGATCAGAGAATGGAGAGGTGAGAGCATGCACTACCCCGTGGGCTGTGGGCTGGGCTGCTGTGTAGAGATCCTGTCAGAGTCAGTGGGAGGGAGGGGGCGGAGCTCTCGAGGGCCGGGTTGGCTGTAGCTCAGGCTCTATATCGTGGAGTCTGCACTGGGCCCCAGGAGCTGAGGTGTCGACCCAGCCATTCTGCACTAGGAAATCTGGTCTGAAGTGCCGGGTGTGGAACCTCTGCATGCGGGACCCTAGGAGCACGTGAAATTAGACAAAGCACAAAGGATAAAAAAGGTTAGACTTGACTTTATTGCCCAGATTCTATTTTTATCTCCCAGGGATTTTTAATGGGCTTTGCTGGGGACAAACCCCTCCTCTGCCTTTTGTCCTGTTCCTCATTCTTGGAGTGCTGAGGGTGCAGACCCTTCTTCTGTAACTGCTGAGTGCTGAGTTGGGAGCCCTCATACCCTGGGGCGAGGGTCAGAGCTTCTCCCCAGCAGCCTCCCGGTGACGTTGATTGTCCCCAGGACCCCTGCCTCCCTGCTCGTCCACCTGAGCACCAGCATTGGAAGTGTTATAGATTCTAATGACCTTTAAGGGTCCAGGAAAGAGATGTGCAGAGACGCTGTGGGGGCCGGTTTCACCCCGCCCCACATTTGTTCGGCCACCTTAGGCTGACCGTTTCTGCCAGCCTAGATGCTCTGACCAGTAGTCTGCGCTTTCTTCAATTAGGCCCCTGAATTAACGTACAAACAGCACCAGGTGTCAGAGCCCTGCCCGCTCAACTCCCAGACAGTCCAGGGTCAGTGGTGATCAAGGACCATGATGGCCACTGAGTCAACAGCCTTTTGAAGTAAACAGGAGTCCAGCCGGTCTTATTGGCCACCATCATCACGGTGTCTGTAGGCTTTTCTATGGTGACAGTGTGATATACCGTTCCCCCGCCAAGATTATTAGCTCCCCTCTGGGTGCAGTAAGTCCTGCAAGCAGTAGTCTACTCTTTTGGGACACACTCTTGTTGTTTTATGAGAGAAACTCCAGGTCAAGTGATGTTCACACGAGTCGTCATGGTGCCCTGTTGCCCCCGGTTATCTCTCTGGATGTTGGAGTTGGAAGGCCTCCTCACTCAAGGTCGGTGTGCCCACGGAGCGAACCCTGCAACTTCAGGGCATGGTTGGTGGTTAGGATCACCACGTGGGGTCCTTTTCCCTTAGGAGGGAGGTGGCCTTTTGGGCTGCTGATTTCCAGGTTTTTAGATACCGCCATTATCTTGGCCAGATGTGGCAGTGGGCCAAGCCCCTTAGTGACCGTAGTTTATCCTACCTGGATGGCATTCTTGCATTGTTCCATTTCAAGTGGTCCCAGTTTTTGCACTAATTCTCCAATGGCGATTCACCTTTCACCGGGAATGTAAAGGTCAAAGGGTTTAGCTAAATTAGGGAGTTCCAGGGCAAGGGTCTGAATTGACTGCTCTTTCCATTCTTGAAAGGCCACTTCTGGATTCTATTCCAAAGGATCATCATCTTTTCCTTTCAGTGTTTCATATAGAGGCCCAGCTAGTAGACTGTAGTTAAGGATCCAGAAGCAGCAAACCCTGGCCTCCCCAGGAACCCCTAAGCTGTCTTCTAGTTTTAGAAAGGGGTAAGGCTGAAAATGGTTTCTTCCCTTTCCTGGGATGGGCTTCTCTGACCTTCTGTGAGAATGAAGCCCAGGCAGGTCACCGCAGTCTGTGATATTTGAGCTTTTTCTTGGACAACTTCTATCCTTTATTGGCTTGGTAGTTCAGAGGCCTCCTTAGTAGGGCTGGCGATCAGAATGTCGTCTGCATATTGAAGGAGGGTTTCCTTTTCCAGAGGTAGAACTTTTAGGTCTTTAGCTAAGCTTTCCCCAAAGATGGTGTGGGAATTTTTGCACCCTTGGGGCCGAACGGCCCGGAAGTATTGTTTTAGTTGTATGTTGAGTCCTGCCACTCACAAGCCAAAATTTCTTGTGACTCTGGGACTAATGGAATACAAAAGAAGGCATCATTGAAGACTAATACAGAATACCATGTCCTGGTGGTTGGTAGAATGACCAGCAGGGTGTAGGAATTAGGAGCAACTGGAGGTATATCCTCGGTGGCTTCACTGACTGTCCTGACATCCTTTACCAGGTCCCCAGCAGCCCATGGGGCTCTCGTGGTCAGACCAATCCCAGAATATGGAGCTCACCTGGGCAGGTACCCCACCCCCACCCCAGCCCACGGGGCTCTCGTGGTCAGGGCCCTCCCAGGATACAGAGCTACCCTTGCAGGTACCGTGGCAGGGCTGGGCACACAGGAACTGTGCACATAGCCCTCATTGCAGAGCACCCCCAGCTCACCTGTCGCTCAGAGCTGACACAGAGCACCTCAGAGCAGGACTTGAACTAACAAACAGCAGCTGCGACAGGTCTGTGACCCTGGGCATCACTCCGTGAGGCCTCCCTCCACCTGGTCTTCCAGAGACTTCCACTGCACCCGGGGCACCAGGCCTCTGTCTCCAACCACCACCCACCCCTCCTCTCCCTGACTCCTGGGTTCCTCTCATTAGGAGAGGGTTTTCTTGAAGTTGTCTCCCACTCATGGGCCAGATAAAATGATTAGAAAATAAGCCAAAGCTGCAGCCCCTTGTCTATCCTGACTCTCAGGAGCCCACACCTGTTCCTTGGACCTGGCCAGTTCAGCAAGTTCCATTTTCTGCAACTGTGAGCCCCTGAGGGGTGATGATTGGCTGACCTGGGCAGCCTTACCGTGCCGGCCAGCCTTCCCCAGGTGTGCCTGGGTTGAGATCAATATAAATACCACTCCAGGCAGCAAGAGCCCCTGCAGCCGTCCCTGACGCCATTTTCTCTGCCCTGTCAGCAGTCTCGGGGCTGGGCTGGTGGGAGGGAGTGAGAGGCCACGGCTTTGTGGGTGGCCCAGTGTGAGTGGGGCTCTGCTGGACTTTCTGCAGCAGTTGCCAGGCTGCCACCTGCTAAAGAAGAGGATGTGTCACCCATACCTGCTGCTGGAATTTCTCCCTGGGCAGAGGTGAGGAAGGAAAAAAGCAGTGGGGGCAGGGACAGGACAGGTATCTCAGGCAGGGAAATGGAAATCTTCCAGAAGAGCACCCAGGGCCAGGACCATCCTGGCTGGCCTGCAGGCACCAAGTCGGCCTGCATGCTGTCACTCGTGTGGCTCTATGGCCCTTCCTCTAGGCTTTCAAGTCCTTGTATATATTCAGGTGTTTTACCTGGGACGGGTGGGAATAGTTCAGCAGCAACTGGCCTGGGGCTCAGCTCACGTTTACTCACAGATGCCTCGGCACGGTGCCCCAGCTTTGCAATGAGGACGCTTGTTGCGTGGGGGCTGCTGGCTGAATGGGAGACGATTCCCCACCACTGACCAACTTCAGAATTGTTTACAACTGGAGCAAGTGCCCTGATACGGTTTTCCTCTGTGGAACTGGTGGGTTCTGTGTTTTTTTTTTCTTTTTCGTTTTTGGTTCAAGGTAGATTTTATTCCTCTTTTTGTATTTACAGATATAAGCATGGAAATAATTTATTCATATAAATACATGTATGTGCAGGGAATAATTGTTTTTTCTCTTTTATTTTTTAAATTTTATTTCTTTTTAATTTTGAATTTTATTTTATATTTTTATACAGCAGGTTCTTATTGGTTATCTATTTTATACATATAAATGTATACATGCCAATCCCAGACTCTCAACTCCTCCCACCACCACCCCCCCAACAGCTTTCCCCCCTTGTTGTCCATACGTTTGTTGTCTACATCTGTTGCTCTATTTATGCCTTGCAAAATGGTTAATCTGTACAGTTTTTCTAGGTTCCACATATATGCATGAATATACAAGATTTGTTTTTCTCTTTCAGACTTACTTCACTCTGTATGACAGTCTCTAGATCCATCGACGTCTCTACAAATGACCCAATTTCATTCCTTTTCATGGCTTAGTAATATTCCATTTTATATATGTACCACAGCTTTATGCATTCGTCTGTCTGTGGGCATTTAGGTTGCTTCCATTACCTCGATATTGTAAATAGTGATGCAATGAACATTGCGGTGAATGACACTTTTTGATTTATGGTTTTGTCTGGGTATATGTCCAGTACTGGGATTGCTGTATCATATGGTAATTCTATTGTTAGTTTCATAAGAAATTCCATATTGTTCTCCATAATGACTGTATCAATTTATATTCCCAACAGTAGTGGAAGAGGGTTCCTTTTCTCCACACCCTTTCCAGCATTTTTTGTTTGTAGATTTTCTATGATGCCTATTCTACCAGGTGTGAGGTGATACCTCATTGTTGAATCCATTTCGTTGAGCAAGGGGTAGGTCTAGTCTATTACATATTTGGCTTATGGAACGGTATCTGTGCTAATTTCAAACTCTGCTTTTATGCAGCACCCCAACTCACCTTCTCCCTTAAGCAGGCATAAGTTGGTTTTCTAAACTTGAGACCCTGTTCTGTTTTGTAATTCAGTTCATGTGTAGCCAAGTTCACATTCCATGTATAAGTGATACCTTATGATGTTTCATTTTCTGTGTGACTTATTTCAGTTAGAATCATCATACCTGAATCCACTCATTATGCTGCTAAGGGCCTGATGACATAGATTTCACTGCTGAGTGATACTGCATTGTACGTAAGTACCACAAGTTCTTTATCCATTTTTCACTTTCTGTGATATTGAACTTGAACGGTAAACGAGGTTCTTGTAAACAGAGGCGTCCCAAACATTGGGGTGGCTGTGTCTTTTTGATTTTAAATTCCCTAAGCTATAGGACCATAAGTGGAAGTGCCCTAGGCTCTGTTGCTTTGTTTTTTAGATGTTTCCGGAAACACCATACACTTCTCCCGAGTGTCTGTTGGAAATTTACATCCCGCCCATCAGCATAACAAGGCTCCCAGTTCTCCATGGCCTGTCCTGCCTTTCTGGATTTTACACTTTTTTCAGATGGCCCTTTTGACCGGGGGGAAGTGAGACTTCATTGTAGTGCAGATTTCCTTTGCAAGCTTGCTTGGTTGGACAAAAAGGGCGTATGCGTTTTTTCCTGAATATATTCAGGAAAAACGCATACGCCCTTTTTGGCCAAGTGCATCATTGTCGACATTCTGCCCCTTTTCATGAGTTTAAAATGCAATCCGATTCCGATTCCTCCTGAAATCGGTTTCCTGCAATTCTGCCCCACTTTCAAGTCCTCTTGGCAGCCCTACTTCAGTATATATTTGGACAATAGCTGTCATTTATAAATCTGCAGGTTTGTGAATTACAGTGCCCCTGAGCTCCTTTCTTCAACTCGCTTTCTTCTGAGCTGGCCACAACACCGCAAGATGGCTTCAGGCCCTAATCTGGTTCCGGCACGGCATGCTGAGCATTTGGTTTATTCCTCTTCCCTGTGGGAAATGAGAGTTAAATTTGCCCGTCCAGACACCTCCAGATAATATCTCATTGGTTCTCCCTATTCCTGTTCATCTTCCGCAGAAATTGCAAACTTGGCCAAACAGGAGGTTAAAGGCGCTGACTCTCCAAGTGGGGAGAGTGTTAGTAAAGCGTCTGGAATGTTGCACCCGAGTACCACGGGAGGAAAACTGAGACATATTAGAACACGTCTCCCGTTCACACAGTTGATCATACTCTGGGTTCCACATGCATGTTTTAGCTGAAGGAAGAATACCTTAAACCTGGGTAGTTGAAACCCGTGGAATGGGTACCATGCAATATGACTTCAAAGGGTCTTCATTTGCTCACCGAACCTCTCCAATCCTATCACTGCTGCATTTATGCCCCTGTACACATGCTTGATTCTCTTTCGGAGACATAGCAATCCATAGGTTTTAAGATACTTACTAGTCAGGTACATTCTTAGGCGTTTAATATGTGGTGTTGAGTCCATTTTGTTGAGCAAGGAGTAGCTCTTGTCTATTCCATATTTGGCTTAAGGAACTTTATCTGTGCTCATTTCAATCTCTGGTTTTATGCAGCACCCCAACTCACCTTTCCCCTTAAGCAAGCATAAGTTGGTTTTCTAAATTTGAGACCCTGTTCTGTTTTGGAATTCAGTTCCTGTGTAGCCAAGTTTACATTCCGTGTATTACTGATATCTTATGATGTTTCTTTTTCTGTGTGACTTATTTCAGTTAGAATCATCATACCTGAATCCACTCATTGTGCTGCTACGGGCCTGATGACATAGATTTCATTGTTGAGTGATATTGATTTGTAAGTAAATACCACATGTTCTTTATCCATTTTTCACTTTCTGCGATGTTGAACTTGTACTGTAAACGAGGTTCTTGTAAACAGAGGCGTCCCAAACTTTGGGGTGGCTGTGTCTTTTTGATTTTAATTTCCCTAAGCTATAGGACCATAAGTGGAAGTGCCCTAGGCTCTGTTGCTTTGTTTTTTAGATGTTTCAGGAAACACCATACACTTCTCCCGAGTGTCTGTTGGCAATTTACATCCGGCCCATCAGCATAACAAGGCTCCCAGTTCTCCATGGCCTGTCCTGCCTTTCTGGATTTTACACATTTTTCAGATGGCCCTTTTGACCGTGGGGAAGTGAGACTTCATTGTAGTGCAGATTTCCTTTGCAAGCTTGCTTGGTTGGCCAAAAAGGGCGTATGCGTTTTTTCGTGAATATATTCAGGAAAAAACGCATACGCCCTTTTTGGCCAAGTGCGTCATTGTGGACGTTCTGCCTCTTTTCCTATGCTTTCAATGCAATTCCAGTCTACCTCCTGAAATTGGTTTCCTGCAATTCTGCCCCGCTTTCATGTCCTCTTGGCAGCCTTACTTCAGTATATTTTTGGACGATAGCTGTCATTTATAACTCTGCAGGTTTGTGAATTACAGTGCCCCTGAGCTCCTTTCTTCAACTCGCTTTCTTTTGAGCTGGCCGCAACACCGCAGGATGGCTTCAGGCCCTAATCTGGTTCCGGCCCGGCACGCTTAGCCTTTGGTTATTTCCTCTTCCTGGTGGGAAATGAGAGTTAAATTTGCCAGTCCAGACACCTCCAGCTAGTCTCTCATTGGTGTTCCCTATTCCTGTTCAGCTTCCGCAGAAATTGCAAACTGGGCCAAACAGGAGGTTAAAGGCGCTGACTCTCCAAGTGGGGAGAGTGTTAGTAAAGCGTCTGGAATGTTGCACCCGAGTACCAGGGGAGGAAAACTGAGACATATTTGAACACGTCTCCCGTTCACACGGTTGATCATACTCTGGGTTCCACATGCATGTTTTAGCTGAAGGAAGAATACCTTAAACCTGGAGAGTTGAGACCCGTGGAATGGGTACCATGCAATATGACTTCAAAGGGTCTTCATTTGCTCACCGAACCTCTCCAATCCTATCACTGCTGCGTTTATGCCCCTGTACACACGCTTGATTCTCTTTTGGAGACATAGCAATCCATAGGTTTTAAGATACTTACTAGTCAGGTACATTTTTAGGCGTTTAATATGGGGTGTTGAGTCCATTTCGTTGAGCAAGGAGTAGCTCTTGTCTAGTCCATATTTGGCTTAAGGAACTTTATCTGTGCTCATTTCAATCTCTGGTTTTATGCAGCACCCCAACTCACCTTTCCCCTTAAGCAAGCATAAGTTGGTTTTCTAAATTTGAGACCCTGTTCTGTTTTGGAATTCAGTTCCTGTGTAGCCAAGTTTACATTTCGTGTATTACTGATATCTTATGATGTTTCTTTTTCTGTGTGACTTATTTCAGTTAGAATTATCGTACCTGAATCCACTCATTATGCTGCTACGGGCCTGATGACATAGATTTCATTGCTGAGTGATACTGCATTGTACGTAAGTACCACAAGTTCTTTATCCATTTTTCACTTTCTGTGATATTGAACTTGTACGGTAAACGAGGTTCTTGTAAACAGAGGCGTCCCAAACTTTGGGGTGGCTGTGTCTTTTTGATTTTAATTTACCTAAGCTATAGGACCATAAGTGGAAGTGCCCTAGGCTCTGTTGCTTTGTTTTTTAGATGTTTCAGGAAACACCATACACTTCTCCCGAGTGTCTGTTGGCAATTTACATCCCGCCCATCAACATTACAAGGCTCCCAGTTCTCCATGGCCTGTCCTGCCTTTCTGGATTTTACACATTTTTCAGATGGCCCTTTTGACCGTGGGGAAGTGAGACTTCATTGTAGTGCAGATTTCCTTTGCAAGCTTGCTTGGTTGGCCAAAAAGTGCGTATGCGTTTTTTCCTGAATATATTCAGGAAAAAACGCATACGCCCTTTTTGGCCAAGTGCATCATTGTGGACGTTCTGCCTCTTTTCCTATGCTTTCAAAGCAATTCCAGTCTACCTCCTGAAATCGGTTTCCTGCAATTCTGCCCCGCTTTCAAGTCCTCTTGGCAGCCTTACTTCAGTATATTTTTGGACGATAGCTGTCATTTATAACTCTGCAGGTTTGTGAATTACAGTGCCCCTGAGCTCCTTTCTTCAACTCGCTTTCTTTTGAGCTGGCCGCAACACCGCAGGATGGCTTCAGGCCCTAATCTGGTTCCGGCACGGCACGCTGAGCCTTTGGTTATTTCCTCTTCCTGGTGGGAAATGAGAGTTAAATTTGCCCGTCCAGACACCTCCAACTAGTCTCTCATTGGTGTTCCCTATTCCTGTTCATCTTCCGCAGAAATTGCAAACTGGGCCAAACAGGAAGTTAAAGGCGCTGACTCTCCAAGTGGGGAGAGTGTTAGTAAAGCGTCTGGAATGTTGCACCCGAGTACCAGGGGAGGAAAACTGAGACATATTTGAACACGTCTCCCGTTCACATGGTTGATCATACTCTGGGTTCCACATGCATGTTTTAGCTGAAGGAAGAATACCTTAAACCTGGAGAGTTGAGACCCGTGGAATGGGTACCATGCAATATGACTTCAAAGGGTCTTCATTTGCTCACCGAACCTCTCCAATCCTATCACTGCTGCGTTTATGCCCCTGTACACACGCTTGATTCTCTTTTGGAGACATAGCAATCCATAGGTTTTAAGATACTTTCTAGTCAGGTACATTCTTAGGCGTTTAATATGGGGTGTTGAGTCCATTTCGTTGAGCAAGGAGTAGCTCTTGTCTATTCCATATTTGGCTTAAGGAACTTTATCTGTGCTCATTTCAATCTCTGGTTTTATGCAGCACCCCAACTCACCTTTTCCCTTAAGCAAGCATAAGTTGGTTTTCTAAATTTGAGACCCTGTTCTGTTTTGGAATTCAGTTCCTGTGTAGCCAAGTTTACATTCCGTGTATTAGTGATATCTTATGATGTTTCTTCTTCTGTGTGACTTATTTCAGTGAGAATCATCGTACCTGAATCCACTCATTATGCTGCTACGGGCCTGATGACATAGATTTCATTGCTGAGTGATACTGCATTGTACGTAAGTACCACAAGTTCTTTATCCATTTTTCACTTTCTGTGATATTGAACTTGTACGGTAAACGAGGTTCTTGTAAACAGAGGCGTCCCAAACTTTGGGGTGGCTGTGTCTTTTTGATTTTAATTTCCCTAAGCTATAGGACCATAAGTGGAAGTGCCCTAGGCTCTGTTGCTTTGTTTTTTAGATGTTTCAGGAAACACCATACACTTCTCCCGAGTGTCTGTTGGCAATTTACATCCCGCCCATCAACATTACAAGGCTCCCAGTTCTCCATGGCCTGTCCTGCCTTTCTGGATTTTACACATTTTTCAGATGGCCCTTTTGACCGTGGGGAAGTGAGACTTCATTGTAGTGCAGATTTCCTTTGCAAGCTTGCTTGGTTGGCCAAAAAGGGCGTATGCGTTTTTTCCTGAATATATTCAGGAAAAAACGCATACGCCCTTTTTGGCCAAGTGCATCATTGTGGACGTTCTGCCTCTTTTCCTATGCTTTCAAAGCAATTCCAGTCTACCTCCTGAAATCGGTTTCCTGCAATTCTGCCCCGCTTTCAAGTCCTCTTGGCAGCCTTACTTCAGTATATTTTTGGACGATAGCTGTCATTTATAACTCTGCAGGTTTGTGAATTACAGTGCCCCTGAGCTCCTTTGTTCAACTCGCTTTCTTGTGAGCTGGCCGCAACACCGCAGGATGGCTTCAGGCCCTAATCTGGTTCCGGCACGGCACGCTGAGCCTTTGGTTAATTCCTCTTTCTGGTGGGAAATGAGAGTTAAATTTGCCCGTCCAGACACCTCCAGCTAGTCTCTCATTGGTTCTCGCTATTCCTGTTCATCTTCCGCAGAAATTGCAAACTGGGCCAAACAGGAGATTAAAGGGACGGACTCTCCAAGTGGGGAGAGTGTTAGTAAAGCGTCTGGAATGTTGCACCCGAGTACCAGGGGAGGAAAACTGAGACATATTTGAACACGTCTCCCGTTCACATGGTTGATCATACTCTGGGTTCCACATGCATGTTTTAGCTGAAGGAAGAATACCTTAAACCTGGAGAGTTGAGACCCGTGGAATGGGTACCATGCAATATGACTTCAAAGGGTCTTCATTTGCTCACCGAACTTCTCCAATCCTATCACTGCTGCGTTTATGCCCCTGTACACACGCTTGATTCTCTTTTGGAGACATAGCAATCCATAGGTTTTAAGATACTTACTAGTCAGGTACATTCTTAGGCGTTTAATATGGGGTGTTGAGTCCATTTCGTTGAGCAAGGAGTAGCTCTTGTCTATTCCATATTTGGCTTAAGGAACTTTATCTGTGCTCATTTCAATCTCTGGTTTTATGCAGCACCCCAACTCACCTTTCCCCTTAAGCAAGCATAAGTTGGTTTTCTAAATTTGAGACCCTGTTCTGTTTTGGAATTCAGTTCCTGTGTAGCCAAGTTTACATTCCGTGTATTAGTGATATCTTATGATGTTTCTTTTTCTGTGTGACTTATTTCAGTGAGAATCATCGTACCTGAATCCACTCATTATGCTGCTACGGGCCTGATGACATAGATTTCATTGCTGAGTGATACTGCATTGTACGTAAGTACCACAAGTTCTTTATCCATTTTTCACTTTCTGCGATGTTGAACTTGTACTGTAAACGAGGTTCTTGTAAACAGAGGCGTCCCAATCTTTGGGGTGGCTGTGTCTTTTTGATTTTAATTTCCCTAAGCTATAGGACCATAAGTGGAAGTGCCCTAGGCTCTGTTGCTTTGTTTTTTAGATGTTTCAGGAAACACCATACACTTCTCCCGAGTGTCTGTTGGCAATTTACATCCCGCCCATCAGCATAACAAGGCTCCCAGTTCTCCATGGCCTGTCCTGCCTTTCTGGATTTTACACTTTTTTCAGATGGCCCTTTTGACCGGGGGGAAGTGAGACTTCATTGTAGTGCAGATTTCCTTTGCAAGCTTGCTTGGTTGGCCAAAAAGGGCGTATGCGTTTTTTCCTGAATATATTCAGGAAAAACGCATACGCCCTTTTTGGCCAAGTGCATCATTGTGGACGTTCTGCCTCATTTCCTATGCTTTCAATGCAATTCCAGTCTACCTCCTGAAATCGGTTTCCTGCAATTCTGCCCCGCTTTCAAGTCCTCTTGGCAGCCTTACTTCAGTATATTTTTGGACGATAGCTGTCATTTATAACTCTGCAGGTTTGTGAATTACAGTGCCCCTGAGCTCCTTTCTTCAACTCGCTTTCTTTTGAGCTGGCCGCAACACCGCAGGATGGCTTCAGGCCCTAATCTGGGTCCGGCCCGGCACGCTGAGCCTTTGGTTATTTCCTCTTCCTGGTGGGAAATGAGAGTTAAATTTGCCCGTCCAGACACCTCCAGCTAGTCTCTCATTGGTGTTCCCTATTCCTGTTCATCTTCCGCAGAAATTGCAAACTGGGCCAAACAGGAGGTTAAAGGCGCTGACTCTCCAAGTGGGGAGAGTGTTAGTAAAGCGTCTGGAATGTTGCACCCGAGTACCAGGGGAGGAAAACTGAGACATATTTGAACACGTCTCCCGTTCACATGGTTGATCATACTCTGGGTTCCACATGCATGTTTTAGCTGAAGGAAGAATACCTTAAACCTGGGTAGTTGAAACCCGTGGAATGGGTACCATGCAATATGACTTCAAAGGGTCTTCATTTGCTCACCGAACCTCTCCAATCCTATCACTGCTGCGTTTATGCCCCTGTACACACGCTTGATTCTCTTTTGGAGACATAGCAATCCATAGGTTTTAAGATACTTACTAGTCAGGTACATTCTTAGGCGTTTAATATGGGGTGTTGAGTCCATTTCGTTGAGCAAGGAGTAGCTCTTGTCTAGTCCATATTTGGCTTAAGGAACTTTATCTGTGCTCATTTCAATCTCTGGTTTTATGCAGCACCCCAACTCACCTTTCCCCTTAAGCAAGCATAAGTTGGTTTTCTAAATTTGAGACCCTGTTCTGTTTTGGAATTCAGTTCCTGTGTAGCCAAGTTTACATTCCGTGTATTAGTGATATCTTATGATGTTTCTTTTTCTGTGTGACTTATTTCAGTGAGAATCATCGTACCTGAATCCACTCATTATGCTGCTACGGGCCTGATGACATAGATTTCATTGCTGAGTGATACTGCATTGTACGTAAGTACCACAAGTTCTTTATCCATTTTTCACTTTCTGCGATGTTGAACTTGTACTGTAAACGAGGTTCTTGTAAACAGAGGCGTCCCAATCTTTGGGGTGGCTGTGTCTTTTTGATTTTAATTTCCCTAAGCTATAGGACCATAAGTGGAAGTGCCCTAGGCTCTGTTGCTTTGTTTTTTAGATGTTTCAGGAAACACCATACACTTCTCCCGAGTGTCTGTTGGCAATTTACATCCCGCCCATCAGCATAACAAGGCTCCCAGTTCTCCATGGCCTGTCCTGCCTTTCTGGATTTTACACTTTTTTCAGATGGCCCTTTTGACCGGGGGGAAGTGAGACTTCATTGTAGTGCAGATTTCCTTTGCAAGCTTGCTTGGTTGGCCAAAAAGGGCGTATGCGTTTTTTCCTGAATATATTCAGGAAAAACGCATACGCCCTTTTTGGCCAAGTGCATCATTGTGGACGTTCTGCCTCTTTTCCTATGCTTTCAATGCAATTCCAGTCTACCTCCTGAAATCGGTTTCCTGCAATTCTGCCCCGCTTTCAAGTCCTCTTGGCAGCCTTACTTCAGTATATTTTTGGACGATAGCTGTCATTTATAACTCTGCAGGTTTGTGAATTACAGTGCCCCTGAGCTCCTTTCTTCAACTCGCTTTCTTTTGAGCTGGCCGCAACACCGCAGGATGGCTTCAGGCCCTAATCTGGTTCCGGCCCGGCACGCTTAGCCTTTGGTTATTTCCTCTTCCTGGTGGGAAATGAGAGTTAAATTTGCCAGTCCAGACACCTCCAGCTAGTCTCTCATTGGTGTTCCCTATTCCTGTTCAGCTTCCGCAGAAATTGCAAACTGGGCCAAACAGGAGGTTAAAGGCGCTGACTCTCCAAGTGGGGAGAGTGTTAGTAAAGCGTCTGGAATGTTGCACCCGAGTACCAGGGGAGGAAAACTGAGACATATTTGAACACGTCTCCCGTTCACACGGTTGATCATACTCTGGGTTCCACATGCATGTTTTAGCTGAAGGAAGAATACCTTAAACCTGGAGAGTTGAGACCCGTGGAATGGGTACCATGCAATATGACTTCAAAGGGTCTTCATTTGCTCACCGAACCTCTCCAATCCTATCACTGCTGCGTTTATGCCCCTGTACACACGCTTGATTCTCTTTTGGAGACATAGCAATCCATAGGTTTTAAGATACTTTCTAGTCAGGTACATTCTTAGGCGTTTAATATGGGGTGTTGAGTCCATTTCGTTGAGCAAGGAGTAGCTCTTGTCTATTCCATATTTGGCTTAAGGAACTTTATCTGTGCTCATTTCAATCTCTGGTTTTATGCAGCACCCCAACTCACCTTTTCCCTTAAGCAAGCATAAGTTGGTTTTCTAAATTTGAGACCCTGTTCTGTTTTGGAATTCAGTTCCTGTGTAGCCAAGTTTACATTCCGTGTATTAGTGATATCTTATGATGTTTCTTCTTCTGTGTGACTTATTTCAGTGAGAATCATCGTACCTGAATCCACTCATTATGCTGCTACGGGCCTGATGACATAGATTTCATTGCTGAGTGATACTGCATTGTACGTAAGTACCACAAGTTCTTTATCCATTTTTCACTTTCTGTGATATTGAACTTGTACGGTAAACGAGGTTCTTGTAAACAGAGGCGTCCCAAACTTTGGGGTGGCTGTGTCTTTTTGATTTTAATTTCCCTAAGCTATAGGACCATAAGTGGAAGTGCCCTAGGCTCTGTTGCTTTGTTTTTTAGATGTTTCAGGAAACACCATACACTTCTCCCGAGTGTCTGTTGGCAATTTACATCCCGCCCATCAACATTACAAGGCTCCCAGTTCTCCATGGCCTGTCCTGCCTTTCTGGATTTTACACATTTTTCAGATGGCCCTTTTGACCGTGGGGAAGTGAGACTTCATTGTAGTGCAGATTTCCTTTGCAAGCTTGCTTGGTTGGCCAAAAAGGGCGTATGCGTTTTTTCCTGAATATATTCAGGAAAAAACGCATACGCCCTTTTTGGCCAAGTGCATCATTGTGGACGTTCTGCCTCTTTTCCTATGCTTTCAAAGCAATTCCAGTCTACCTCCTGAAATCGGTTTCCTGCAATTCTGCCCCGCTTTCAAGTCCTCTTGGCAGCCTTACTTCAGTATATTTTTGGACGATAGCTGTCATTTATAACTCTGCAGGTTTGTGAATTACAGTGCCCCTGAGCTCCTTTCTTCAACTCGCTTTCTTTTGAGCTGGCCGCAACACCGCAGGATGGCTTCAGGCCCTAATCTGGTTCCGGCACGGCACGCTGAGCCTTTGGTTATTTCCTCTTCCTGGTGGGAAATGAGAGTTAAATTTGCCCGTCCAGACACCTCCAGCTAGTCTCTCATTGGTGTTCCCTATTCCTGTTCATCTTCCGCAGAAATTGCAAACTGGGCCAAACAGGAAGTTAAAGGCGCTGACTCTCCAAGTGGGTAGAGTGTTAGTAAAGCGTCTGGAATGTTGCACCCGAGTACCAGGGGAGGAAAACTGAGACATATTTGAACACGTCTCCCGTTCACATGGTTGATCATACTCTGGGTTCCACATGCATGTTTTAGCTGAAGGAAGAATACCTTAAACCTGGAGAGTTGAGACCCGTGGAATGGGTACCATGCAATATGACTTCAAAGGGTCTTCATTTGCTCACCGAACCTCTCCAATCCTATCACTGCTGCGTTTATGCCCCTGTACACACGCTTGATTCTCTTTTGGAGACATAGCAATCCATAGGTTTTAAGATACTTTCTAGTCAGGTACATTCTTAGGCGTTTAATATGGGGTGTTGAGTCCATTTCGTTGAGCAAGGAGTAGCTCTTGTCTATTCCATATTTGGCTTAAGGAACTTTATCTGTGCTCATTTCAATCTCTGGTTTTATGCAGCACCCCAACTCACCTTTCCCCTTAAGCAAGCATAAGTTGGTTTTCTAAATTTGAGACCCTGTTCTGTTTTGGAATTCAGTTCCTGTGTAGCCAAGTTTACATTCCGTGTATTAGTGATATCTTATGATGTTTCTTCTTCTGTGTGACTTATTTCAGTGAGAATCATCGTACCTGAATCCACTCATTATGCTGCTACGGGCCTGATGACATAGATTTCATTGCTGAGTGATACTGCATTGTACGTAAGTACCACAAGTTCTTTATCCATTTTTCCCTTTCTGTGATATTGAACTTGTACGGTAAACGAGGTTCTTGTAAACAGAGGCGTCCCAAACTTTGGGGTGGCTGTGTCTTTTTGATTTTAATTTCCCTAAGCTATAGGACCATAAGTGGAAGTGCCCTAGGCTCTGTTGCTTTGTTTTTTAGATGTTTCAGGAAACACCATACACTTCTCCCGAGTGTCTGTTGGCAATTTACATCCCGCCCATCAGCATAACAAGGCTCCCAGTTCTCCGTGGCCTGTCCTGCCTTTCTGGATTTTACACTTTTTTCAGATGGCCCTTTTGACCGGGGGGAAGTGAGACTTCATTGTAGTGCAGATTTCCTTTGCAAGCTTGCTTGGTTGGCCAAAAAGGGCGTATGCGTTTTTTCCTGAATATATTCAGGAAAAAACGCATACGCCCTTTTTGGCCAAGTGCATCATTGTGGACGTTCTGCCTCTTTTCCTATGCTTTCAATGCAATTCCAGTCTACCTCCTGAAATCGGTTTCCTGCAATTCTGCCCCGCTTTCGAGTTCTCTTGGCAGCCTTACTTCAGTATATTTTTGGACAATAGCTGTCATTTATAACTCTGCAGGTTTGTGAATTACAGTGCCCCTGAGCTCCTTTCTTCAACTCGCTTTCTTGTGACCTGGCCGCAACACCGCAGGATGGCTTCAGGCCCTAATCTGGTTCCGGCACGGCACGCTGAGCCTTTGGTTAATTCCTCTTCCTGGTGGGAAATGAGAGTTAAATTTGCCCGTCCAGACACCTCTAGCTAGTCTCTCATTGGTTCTCGCTATTCCTGTTCATCTTCCGCAGAAATTGCAAACTGGGCCAAACAGGAGATTAAAGGGACGGACTCTCCAAGTCGGGAGAGTGTTAGTAAAGCGTCTGGAATGTTGCACCCGAGTACCAGGGTACGAAAACTGAGACATATTTGAACACGTCTCCCGATCACATGGTTGATCATACTCTAGGTTCCACATGCATGTTTTAGCTGAAGGAAGAATACCTTAAACCTGGGTAGTTGAAACCCGTGGAATGGGTACCATGCAATATGACTTCAAAGGGTCTTCATTTGCTCACCGAACCTCTCCAATCCTATCACTGCTGCGTTTATGCCCCTGTACACATGCTTGATTCTCTTTCGGAGACATAGCAATCCATAGGTTTTAAGATACTTACTAGTCAGGTACATTCTTAGGCGTTTAATATGCGGTGTTGAGTCCATTTCGTTGAGCAAGGAGTAGCTCTTGTCTATTCCATATTTGGCTTAAGGAACTTTATCTGTGCTCGTTTCAATCTCTGGTTTTATGCAGCACCCCAACTCACGTTTCCCCTTAAGCAAGCATAAGTTGGTTTTCTAAATTTGAGACCCTGTTCTGTTCTGTAATTCAGTTCCTGTGTAGCCAAGTTTACATTCCGTGTATTACTGATATCTTATGATGTTTCTTTTTCTGTGTGACTTATTTCAGTTAGAATCATCATACCTGAATCCACTCATTGTGCTGCTAAGGGCCTGATGACATAGATTTCATTGCTGAGTGATATTGCTTTGTAAGTAAATACCACACCTTCTTTATCCATTTTTCACTTTCTGCGATGTTGAACTTGTACTGTAAACGAGGTTCTTGTAAACAGAGGCGTCCCAAACTTTGGGGTGGCTGTGTCTTTTTGATTTTAATTTCCCTAAGCTATAGGACCATAAGTGGAAGTGCCCTAGGCTCTGTTGCTTTGTTTTTTAGATGTTTCAGGAAACACCATACACTTCTCCCGAGTGTCTGTTGGCAATTTACATCCCGCCCATCAGCATAACAAGGCTCCCAGTTCTCCATGGCCTGTCCTGCCTTTCTGGATTTTACACTTTTTTCAGATGGCCCTTTTGACCGGGGGGAAGTGAGACTTCATTGTAGTGCAGATTTCCTTTGCAAGCTTGCTTGGTTGGCCAAAAAGGGCGTATGCGTTTTTTCCTGAATATATTCAGGAAAAAATGCATACACCCTTTTTGGCCAAGTGCATCATTATGGACGTTCTGCCTCTTTTCCTATGCTTTCAATGCAATTCCAGTCTACCTCCTGAAATCGGTTTCCTGCAATTCTGCCTCGCTTTCGAGTCCTCTTGGCAGCCTTACTTCAGTATATTTTTGGACGATAGCTGTCATTTATAACTCTGCAAGTTTGTGAATTACAGTGCCCCTGAGCTCCTTTCTTCAACTCGCTTTCTTTTGAGCTGGCCGCAACACCGCAGGATGGCTTCAGGCCCTAATCTGGTTCCGGCCCGGCACGCTGAGCCTTTGGTTATTTCCTCTTCCTGGTGGGAAATGAGAGTTAAATTTGCCCGTCCAGACACCTCCAGCTAGTCTCTCATTGGTGTTCCCTATTCCTGTTCATCTTCCGCAGAAATTGCAAACTGGGCCAAACAGGAGGTTAAAGGCGCTGACTCTCCAAGTGGGGAGAGTGTTAGTAAAGCGTCTGGAATGTTGCACCCGAGTACCAGGGGAGGAAAACTGAGACATATTTGAACACGTCTCCCGTTCACATGGTTGATCATACTCTGGGTTCCACATGCATGTTTTAGCTGAAGGAAGAATACCTTAAACCTGGAGAGTTGAGACCCGTGGAATGGGTACCATGCAATATGACTTCAAAGGGTCTTCATTTGCTCACCGAACCTCTCCATTCCTATCACTGCTGCATTTATGCCCCTGTACACACGCTTGATTCTCTTTTGGAGACATAGCAATCCATAGGTTTTAAGATACTTACTAGTCAGGTACATTCTTAGGCGTTTAATATGGGGTGTTGAGTCCATTTCGTTGAGCAAGGAGTAGCTCTTGTCTAGTCCATATTTGGCTTAAGGAACTTTATCTGTGCTCATTTCAATCTCTGGTTTTATGCAGCACCCCAACTCACCTTTCCCCTTAAGCAAGCATAAGTTGGTTTTCTAAATTTGAGACCCTGTTCTGTTTTGGAATTCAGTTCCTGTGTAGCCAAGTTTACATTCCGTGTATTAGTGATATCTTATGATGTTTCTTTTTCTGTGTGACTTATTTCAGTGAGAATCATCGTACCTGAATCCACTCATTATGCTGCTACGGGCCTGATGACATAGATTTCATTGCTGAGTGATACTGCATTGTACGTAAGTACCACAAGTTCTTTATCCATTTTTCAATTTCTGTGATATTGAACTTGTACGGTAAACGAGGTTCTTTTAAACAGAGGCGTCCCAAACTTTGGGGTGGCTGTTTCTTTTTGATTTTAATTTCCCTAAGCTATAGGACCATAAGTGGAAGAGCCCTAGGCTCTGTTGCTTTGTTTTTTAGATGTTTCAGGAAACACCATACACTTCTCCCGAGTGGCTGTTGGCAATTTACATCCCGCCCATCAGCATAACAAGGCTCCCAGTTCTCCATGGCCTGTCCTGCCTTTCTGAATTTTACACTTTTTTCAGATGGCCCTTTTGACCGGGGGGAAGTGAGACTTCATTGTAGTGCAGATTTCCTTTGCAAGCTTGCTTGGTTGGGCAAAAAGAGCGTATGCGTTTTTTCCTGAATATATTCAGGAAAAAACGCATACGCCCTTTTTGGCCAAGTGCATCATTGTGGACGTTCTGCCTCTTTTCCTATGCTTTCAAAGCAATTCCAGTCTACCTCCTGAAATCGGTTTCCTGCAATTCTGCCCCGCTTTCGAGTCCTCTTGGCAGCCTTACTTCAGTATATTTTTGGACGATAGCTGTCATTTATAACTCTGCAGGTTTGTGAATTACAGTGCCCCTGAGCTCCTTTCTTCAACTCGCTTTCTTTTGAGCTGGCCGCAACACCACAGAATGGCTTCAGGCCCTAATCTGGTTCCGGCCCGGCACGCTGAGCCTTTGGTTATTTCCTCTTCCTGGTGGGAAATGAGAGTTAAATTTGCCCGTCCAGACACCTCCAGCTAGTCTCTCATTGGTGTTCCCTATTCCTGTTCATCTTCCGCAGAAATTGCAAACTGGGCCAAACAGGAAGTTAAAGGCGCTGACTCTCCAAGTGGGGAGAGTGTTAGTAAAGCGTCTGGAATGTTGCACCCGAGTACCAGGGGAGGAAAACTGAGACATATTTGAACACGTCTCCCGTTCACATGGTTGATCATACTCTGGGTTCCACATGCATGTTTTAGCTGAAGGAAGAATACCTTAAACCTGGAGAGTTGAGACCCGTGGAATGGGTACCATGCAATATGTCTTCAAAGGGTCTTCATTTGCTCACCGAACCTCTCCAATCCTATCACTGCTGCGTTTATGCCCCTGTACACACGCTTGATTCTCTTTTGGAGACATAGCAATCCATAGGTTTTAAGATACTTAGTAGTCAGGTACATTCTTAGGCGTTTAATATGGGGTGTTGAGTCCATTTCGTTGAGCAAGGAGTAGCTCTTGTCTATTCCATATTTGGCTTAAGGAACTTTATCTGTGCTCATTTCAATCTCTGGTTTTATGCAGCACCCCAACTCACCTTTCCCCTTAAGCAAGCATAAGTTGGTTTTCTAAATTTGAGACCCTGTTCTGTTCTGGAATTCAGTTCCTGTGTAGCCAAGTTTACATTCCGTGTATTAGTGATATCTTATGATGTTTCTTTTTCTGTGTGACTTATTTCAGTGAGAATCATCGTACCTGAATCCACTCATTATGCTGCTACGGGCCTGATGACATAGATTTCATTGCTGAGTGATACTGCATTGTACGTAAGTACCACAAGTTCTTTATCCATTTTTCACTTTCTGTGATATTGAACTTGTATGGTAAACGAGGTTCTTGTAAGCAGAGGTGTCCCAAACTTTGGGGTGGCTGTGTCTTTTTTATTTTAATTTCCCTAAGCTATAGGACCATAAGTGGAAGTGCCCTAGGCTCTGTTGCTTTGTTTTTTAGATGTTTCAGGAAACACCATACACTTCTCCCGAGTGTCTGTTGGCAATTTACATCCCGCCCATCAGCATAACAAGGCTCCCAGTTCTCCATGGCCTGTCCTGCCTTTCTGGATTTTACACTTTTTTCAGATGGCCCTTTAGACTGGGGGGAAGTGAGACTTCATTGTAGTGCAGATTTCCTTTGCAAGCTTGCTTGGTTGGCCAAAAAGGGCGTATGCGTTTTTTCCTGAATATATTCAGGAAAAAACGCATACGCCCTTTTTGGCCAAGTGCATCATTGTGGACGTTCTGCCTCTTTTCCTATGCTTTCAATGCAATTCCAGTCTACCTCCTGAAATCGGTTTCCTGCAATTCTGCCCCGCTTTCGAGTCCTCTTGGCAGCCTTACTTCAGTATATTTTTGGACGATAGCTGTCATTTATAACTCTGCAGGTTTGTGAATTACAGTGCCCCTGAGCTCCTTTCTTCAACTCGCTTTCTTTTGAGCTGGCCGCAACACCGCAGGATGGCTTCAGGCCCTAATCTGGTTCCGGCCCGGCACGCTGAGCCTTTGGTTATTTCCTCTTCCTGGTGGGAAATGAGAGTTAAATTTGCCCGTCCAGACACCTCCAGCTAGTCTCTCGTTGGTGTTCCCTATGCCTGTTCATCTTCCGCAGAAATTGCAAACTGGGCCAAACAGGAGGTTAAAGGCGCTGACTCTCCAAGTGGGGAGAGTGTTAGTAAAGCGTCTGGAATGTTGCACCCGAGTACCAGGGGAGGAAAACTGAGACATATTTGAACACGTCTCCCGTTCACATGGTTGATCATACTCTGGGTTCCACATGCATGTTTTAGCTGAAGGAAGAATACCTTAAACCTGGAGAGTTGAGACCCGTGGAATGGGTACCATGCAATATGACTTCAAAGGGTCTTCATTTGCTCACCGAACCTCTCCAATCCTATCACTGCGGCGTTTATGCCCCTGTACACACGCTTGATTCTCTTTTGGAGACATAGCAATCCATAGGTTTTAAGATACTTACTAGTCAGGTACATTCTTAGGCGTTTAATATGGGGTGTTGAGTCCATTTCGTTGAGCAAGGAGTAGCTTTTGTCTAGTCCATATTTGGCTTAAGGAACTTTATCTGTGCTCGTTTCAATCTCTGGTTTTATGCAGCACCCCAACTCACCTTTCCCCTTAAGCAAGCATAAGTTGGTTTTCTAAATTTGAGACCCTGTTCTGTTCTGTAATTCAGTTCCTGTGTAGCCAAGTTTACATTCCGTGTATTACTGATATCTTATGATGTTTCTTTTTCTGTGTGACTTATTTCAGTTAGAATCATCGTACCTGAATCCACTCATTATGCTGCTACGGGCCTGATGACATAGATTTCATTGCTGAGTGATACTGCATTGTACGTAAGTACCACAAGTTCTTTATCCATTTTTCACTTTCTGTGATATTGAACTTGTACGGTAAACGAGGTTCTTGTAAGCAGAGGTGTCCCAAACCTTGGGGTGGCTGTGTCTTTTTGATTTTAATTTCCCTAAGCTATAGGACCATAAGTGGAAGTGCCCTAGGCTCTGTTGCTTTGTTTTTTAGATGTTTCAGGAAACACCATACACTTCTCCCGAGTGTCTGTTGGCAATTTACATCCCGCCCATCAGCATAACAAGGCTCCCAGTTCTCCATGGCCTGTCCTGCCTTTCTGGATTTTACACTTTTTTCAGATGGCCCTTTAGACCGGGGGGAAGTGAGACTTCATTGTAGTGCAGATTTCCTTTGCAAGCTTGCTTGGTTGGCCAAAAAGGGCGTATGCGTTTTTTCCTGAATATATTCAGGAAAAAACGCATACGCCCTTTTTGGCCAAGTGCATCATTGTGGACGTTCTGCCTCTTTTCCTATGCTTTCAATGCAATTCCAGTCTACCTCCTGAAATCGGTTTCCTGCAATTCTGCCCCGCTTTCGAGTCCTCTTGGCAGCCTTACTTCAGTATATTTTTGGACGATAGCTGTCATTTATAACTCTGCAGGTTTGTGAATTACAGTGCCCCTGAGCTCCTTTCTTCAACTCGCTTTCTTTTGAGCTGGCCACAACACCGCAGGATGGCTTCAGGCCCTAATCTGGTTCCGGCCCGGCACGCTGAGCCTTTGGTTATTTCCTCTTCCTGGTGGGAAATGAGAGTTAAATTTGCCCGTCCAGACACCTCCAGCTAGTCTCTCGTTGGTGTTCCCTATGCCTGTTCATCTTCCGCAGAAATTGCAAACTGGGCCAAACAGGAGGTTAAAGGCGCTGACTCTCCAAGTGGGGAGAGTGTTAGTAAAGCGTCTGGAATGTTGCACCCGAGTACCAGGGGAGGAAAACTGAGACATATTTGAACACGTCTCCCGTTCACATGGTTGATCATACTCTGGGTTCCACATGCATGTTTTAGCTGAAGGAAGAATACCTTAAACCTGGAGAGTTGAGACCCGTGGAATGGGTACCATGCAATATGACTTCAAAGGGTCTTCATTTGCTCACCGAACCTCTCCAATCCTATCACTGCTGCGTTTATGCCCCTGTACACACGCTTGATTCTCTTTTGGAGACATAGCAATCCATAGGTTTTAAGATACTTACTAGTCAGGTACATTCTTAGGCGTTTAATATGGGGTGTTGAGTCCATTTCGTTGAGCAAGGAGTAGCTTTTGTCTAGTCCATATTTGGCTTAAGGAACTTTATCTGTGCTCGTTTCAATCTCTGGTTTTATGCAGCACCCCAACTCACCTTTCCCCTTAAGCAAGCATAACTTGGTTTTCTAAATTTGAGACCCTGTTCTGTTCTGTAATTCAGTTCCTGTGTAGCCAAGTTTACATTCCGTGTATTACTGATATCTTATGATGTTTCTTTTTCTGTGTGACTTATTTCAGTTAGAATCATCGTACCTGAATCCACTCATTATGCTGCTACGGGCCTGATGACATAGATTTCATTGCTGAGTGATACTGCATTGTACATAAGTACCACAAGTTCTTTATCCATTTTTCACTTTCTGTGATATTGAACTTGTACGGTAAACGAGGTTCTTGTAAACAGAGGCGTCCCAAACTTTGGGGTGGCTGTGTTTTTTTGATTTTAATTTCCCTAAGCTATAGGACCATAAGTGGAAGTGCCCTAGGCTCTGTTGCTTTGTTTTTTAGATGTTTCAGGAAACACCATACACTTCTCCCGAGTGTCTGTTGGCAATTTACATCCCGCCCATCAGCATAACAAGGCTCCCAGTTCTCCATGGCCTGTCCTGCCTTTCTGGATTTTACACTTTTTTCAGATGGCCCTTTTGACCAGGGGGAAGTGAGACTTCATTGTAGTGCAGATTTCCTTCGCAAGCTTGCTTGGTTGGCCAAAAAGTGCGTATGCGTTTTTTCCTGAATATATTCAGGAAAAAACGCATACGCCCTTTTTGGCCAAGTGCATCATTGTGGACGTTCTGCCTCTTTTCCTATGCTTTCAATGCAATTCCAGTCTACCTCCTGAAATCGGTTTCCTGCAATTCTGCCCCGCTTTCGAGTCCTCTTGGCAGCCTTACTTCAGTATATTTTTGGACGATAGCTGTCATTTATAACTCTGCAGGTTTGTGAATTACAGTGCCCCTGAGCTCCTTTCTTCAACTCGCTTTCTTTTGAGCTGGCCGCAACACCGCAGGATGGCTTCAGGCCCTAATCTGGTTCCGGCCCGGCACGCTGAGCCTTTGGTTATTTCCTCTTCCTGGTGGGAAATGAGAGTTAAATTTGCCCGTCCAGACACCTCCAGCTAGTCTCTCGTTGGTGTTCCCTATGCCTGTTCATCTTCCGCAGAAATTGCAAACTGGGCCAAACAGGAGGTTAAAGGCGCTGACTCTCCAAGTGGGGAGAGTGTTAGTAAAGCGTCTGGAATGTTGCACCCGAGTACCAGGGGAGGAAAACTGAGACATATTTGAACACGTCTCCCGTTCACATGGTTGATCATACTCTGGGTTCCACATGCATGTTTTAGCTGAAGGAAGAATACCTTAAACCTGGAGAGTTGAGACCCGTGGAATGGGTACCATGCAATATGACTTCAAAGGGTCTTCAGTTGCTCACCGAACCTCTCCAATCCTATCACTGCTGCGTTTATGCCCCTGTACACACGCTTGATTCTCTTTTGGAGACATAGCAATGCATAGGTTTTAAGATACTTACTAGTCAGGTACATTCTTAGGCGTTTAATATGGGGTGTTGAGTCCATTTCGTTGAGCAAGGAGTAGCTCTTGTCTATTCCATATTTGGCTTAAGGAACTTTATCTGTGCTCGTTTCAATCTCTGGTTTTATGCAGCACCCCAACTCACCTTTCCCCTTAAGCAAGCATAAGTTGGTTTTCTAAATTTGAGACCCTGTTCTGTTCTGTAATTCAGTTCCTGTGTAGCCAAGTTTACATTCCGTGTATTAGTGATATCTTATGATGTTTCTTTTTCTGTGTGACTTATTTCAGTTAGAATCATCATACCTGAATCCACTCATTGTGCTGCTAAGGGCCTGATGACATAGATTTCATTGCTGAGTGATATTGCTTTGTAAGTAAATACCACAGCTTCTTTATCCATTTTTCACTTTCTGCGATGTTGAACTTGTACTGTAAACGAGGTTCTTGTAAACAGAGGCGTCCCAAACTTTGGGGTGGCTGTGTCTTTTTGATTTTAATTTCCCTAAGCTATAGGACCATAAGTGGAAGTGCCCTAGGCTCTGTTGCTTTGTTTTTTAGATGTTTCAGGAAACACCATACACTTCTCCCGAGTGGCTGTTGGCAATTTACATCCCGCCCATCAGCATAACAAGGCTCCCAGTTCTCCATGGCCTGTCCTGCCTTTCTGGATTTTACACTTTTTTCAGATGGCCCTTTTGACCAGGGGGAAGTGAGACTTCATTGTAGTGCAGATTTCCTTTGCAAGCTTGCTTGGTTGGCCAAAAAGGGCGTATGCGTTTTTTCCTGAATATATTCAGGAAAAAACGCATACGCCCTTTTTGGCCAAGTGCATCATTGTGGACGTTCTGCCTCTTTTCCTATGCTTTCAAAGCAATTCCAGTCTACCTCCTGAAATCGGTTTCCTGCAATTCTGCCCCGCTTTCAAGTCCTCTTGGCAGCCTTACTTCAGTATATTTTTGGACGATAGCTGTCATTTATAACTCTGCAGGTTTGTGAATTACAGTGCCCCTGAGCTCCTTTCTTCAACTCGCTTTTTTGTGAGCTGGCCGCAACACCGCAGGATGGCTTCAGGCCCTAATCTGGTTCCGGCCCGGCATGCTGAGCCTTTGGTTATTTCCTCTTCCTGGTGGGAAATGAGAGTTAAATTTGCCCGTCCAGACACCTCCAGCTAGTCTCTCATTGGTGTTCCCTATTCCTGTTCATCTTCTGCAGAAATTGCAAACTGGGCCAAACAGGAAGTTAAAGGCGCTGACTCTCCAAGTGGGGAGAGTGTTAGTAAAGCGTCTGGAATGTTGCACCCGAGTACCAGGGGAGGAAAACTGAGACATATTTGAACACGTCTCCCGTTCACATGGTTGATCATACTCTGGGTTCCACATGCATGTTTTAGCTGAAGGAAGAATACCTTAAACCTGGAGAGTTGAGACCCGTGGAATGGGTACCATGCAATATGACTTCAAAGGGTCTTCATTTGCTCACCGAACCTCTCCAATCCTATCACTGCTGCGTTTATGCCCCTGTACACACGCTTGATTCTCTTTTGGAGACATAGCAATCCATAGGTTTTAAGATACTTACTAGTCAGGTACATTCTTAGGCGTTTAATATGGGGTGTTGAGTCCATTTCGTTGAGCAAGGAGTAGCTCTTGTCTATTCCATATTTGGCTTAAGGAACTTTATCTGTGCTCATTTCAATCTCTGGTTTTATGCAGCACCCCAACTCACCTTTCCCCTTAAGCAAGCATAAGTTGGTTTTCTAAATTTGAGACCCTGTTCTGTTTTGGAATTCAGTTCCTGTGTAGCCAAGTTTACATTCTGTGTATTACTGATATCTTATGATGTTTCTTTTTCTGTGTGACTTATTTCAGTGAGAATCATCGTACCTGAATCCACTCATTATGCTGCTACGGGCCTGATGACATAGATTTCATTGCTGAGTGATACTGCATTGTACGTAAGTACCACAAGTTCTTTATCCATTTTTCACTTTCTGTGATATTGAACTTGTACGGTAAACGAGGTTCTTGTAAACAGAGGCGTCCCAAACTTTGGGGTGGCTGTGTCTTTTTGATTTTAATTTCCCTAAGCTATAGGACCATAAGTGGAAGTGCCCTAGGCTCTGTTGCTTTGTTTTTTAGATGTTTCAGGAAACACCATACACTTCTCCCGAGTGGCTGTTGGCAATTTACATCCCGCCCATCAGCATAACAAGGCTCCCAGTTCTCCATGGCCTGTCCTGCCTTTCTGGATTTTACACTTTTTTCAGATGGCCCTTTTGACCGGGGGGAAGTGAGACTTCATTGTAGTGCAGATTTCCTTTGCAAGCTTGCTTGGTTGGCCAAAAAGGGCGTATGCGTTTTTTCCTGAATATATTCAGGAAAAAACGCATACGCCCTTTTTGGCCAAGTGCATCATTGTGGACGTTCTGCCTCTTTTCCTATGCTTTCAATGCAATTCCAGTCTACCTCCTGAAATCGGTTTCCTGCAATTCTGCCCCGCTTTCGAGTCCTCTTGGCAGCCTTACTTCAGTATATTTTTGGACGATAGCTGTCATTTATAACTCTGCAGGTTTGTGAATTACAGTGCCCCTGAGCTCCTTTGTTCAACTCGCTTTCTTTTGAGCTGGCCGCAACACCGCAGGATGGCTTCAGGCCCTAATCTGGTTCCGGCCCGGCACGCTGAGCCTTTGGTTATTTCCTCTTCCTGGTGGGAAATGAGAGTTAAATTTGCCCGTCCAGACACCTCCAGCTAGTCTCTCGTTGGTGTTCCCTATGCCTGTTCATCTTCCGCAGAAATTGCAAACTGGGCCAAACAGGAGGTTAAAGGCGCTGACTCTCCAAGTGGGGAGAGTGTTAGTAAAGCGTCTGGAATGTTGCATCCGAGTACCAGGGGAGGAAAACTGAGACATATTTGAACACGTCTCCCGTTCACATGGTTGATCATACTCTGGGTTCCACATGCATGTTTTAGCTGAAGGAAGAATACCTTAAACCTGGAGAGTTGAGACCCGTGGAATGGGTACCATGCAATATGACTTCAAAGGGTCTTCATTTGCTCACCGAACCTCTCCAATCCTATCACTGCTGCGTTTATGCCCCTGTACACACGCTTGATTCTCTTTTGGAGACATAGCAATCCATAGGTTTTAAGATACTTACTAGTCAGGTACATTCTTAGGCGTTTAATATGGGGTGTTGAGTCCATTTCGTTGAGCAAGGAGTAGCTCTTGTCTATTCCATATTTGGCTTAAGGAACTTTATCTGTGCTCGTTTCAATCTCTGGTTTTATGCAGCACCCCAACTCACCTTTCCCCTTAAGCAAGCATAAGTTGGTTTTCTAAATTTGAGACCCTGTTCTGTTCTGTAATTCAGTTCCTGTGTAGCCAAGTTTACATTCCGTGTATTAGTGATATCTTATGATGTTTCTTTTTCTGTGTGACTTATTTCAGTTAGAATCATCATACCTGAATCCACTCATTGTGCTGCTAAGGGCCTGATGACATAGATTTCATTGCTGAGTGATATTGCTTTGTAAGTAAATACCACAGCTTCTTTATCCATTTTTCACTTTCTGCGATGTTGAACTTGTACTGTAAACGAGGTTCTTGTAAACAGAGGCGTCCCAAACTTTGGGGTGGCTGTGTCTTTTTGATTTTAATTTCCCTAAGCTATAGGACCATAAGTGGAAGTGCCCTAGGCTCTGTTGCTTTGTTTTTTAGATGTTTCAGGAAACACCATACACTTCTCCCGAGTGGCTGTTGGCAATTTACATCCCGCCCATCAGCATAACAAGGCTCCCAGTTCTCCATGGCCTGTCCTGCCTTTCTGGATTTTACACTTTTTTCAGATGGCCCTTTTGACCAGGGGGAAGTGAGACTTCATTGTAGTGCAGATTTCCTTTGCAAGCTTGCTTGGTTGGCCAAAAAGGGCGTATGCGTTTTTTCCTGAATATATTCAGGAAAAAACGCATACGCCCTTTTTGGCCAAGTGCATCATTGTGGACGTTCTGCCTCTTTTCCTATGCTTTCAAAGCAATTCCAGTCTACCTCCTGAAATCGGTTTCCTGCAATTCTGCCCCGCTTTCAAGTCCTCTTGGCAGCCTTACTTCAGTATATTTTTGGACGATAGCTGTCATTTATAACTCTGCAGGTTTGTGAATTACAGTGCCCCTGAGCTCCTTTCTTCAACTCGCTTTTTTGTGAGCTGGCCGCAACACCGCAGGATGGCTTCAGGCCCTAATCTGGTTCCGGCCCGGCATGCTGAGCCTTTGGTTATTTCCTCTTCCTGGTGGGAAATGAGAGTTAAATTTGCCCGTCCAGACACCTCCAGCTAGTCTCTCATTGGTGTTCCCTATTCCTGTTCATCTTCCGCAGAAATTGCAAACTGGGCCAAACAGGAAGTTAAAGGCGCTGACTCTCCAAGTGGGGAGACTGTTAGTAAAGCGTCTGGAATGTTGCACCCGAGTACCAGGGGAGGAAAACTGAGACATATTTGAACACGTCTCCCGTTCACATGGTTGATCATACTCTGGGTTCCACATGCATGTTTTAGCTGAAGGAAGAATACCTTAAACCTGGAGAGTTGAGACCCGTGGAATGGGTACCATGCAATATGACTTCAAAGGGTCTTCATTTGCTCACCGAACCTCTCCAATCCTATCACTGCTGCGTTTATGCCCCTGTACACACGCTTGATTCTCTTTTGGAGACATAGCAATCCATAGGTTTTAAGATACTTACTAGTCAGGTACATTCTTAGGCGTTTAATATGGGGTGTTGAGTCCATTTCGTTGAGCAAGGAGTAGCTCTTGTCTATTCCATATTTGGCTTAAGGAACTTTATCTGTGCTCATTTCAATCTCTGGTTTTATGCAGCACCCCAACTCACCTTTCCCCTTAAGCAAGCATAAGTTGGTTTTCTAAATTTGAGACCCTGTTCTGTTTTGGAATTCAGTTCCTGTGTAGCCAAGTTTACATTCCGTGTATTACTGATATCTTATGATGTTTCTTTTTCTGTGTGACTTATTTCAGTTAGAATCATCGTACCTGAATCCACTCATTATGCTGCTACGGGCCTGATGACATAGATTTCATTGCTGAGTGATACTGCATTGTACGTAAGTACCACAAGTTCTTTATCCATTTTTCACTTTCTGTGATATTGAACTTGTACGGTAAACGAGGTTCTTGTAAACAGAGGCGTCCCAAACTTTGGGGTGGCTGTGTCTTTTTGATTTTAATTTCCCTAAGCTATAGGACCATAAGTGGAAGTGCCCTAGGCTCTGTTGCTTTGTTTTTTAGATGTTTCAGGAAACACCATACACTTCTCCCGAGTGGCTGTTGGCAATTTACATCCCGCCCATCAGCATAACAAGGCTCCCAGTTCTCCATGGCCTGTCCTGCCTTTCTGGATTTTACACTTTTTTCAGATGGCCCTTTTGACCGGGGGGAAGTGAGACTTCATTGTAGTGCAGATTTCCTTTGCAAGCTTGCTTGGTTGGCCAAAAAGGGCGTATGCGTTTTTTCCTGAATATATTCAGGAAAAAACGCATACGCCCTTTTTGGCCAAGTGCATCATTGTGGACGTTCTGCCTCTTTTCCTATGCTTTCAATGCAATTCCAGTCTACCTCCTGAAATCGGTTTCCTGCAATTCTGCCCCGCTTTCAAGTCCTCTTGGCAGCGTTACTTCAGTATATTTTTGGACGATAGCTGTCATTTATAACTCTGCAGGTTTGTGAATTACAGTGCCCCTGAGCTCCTTTCTTCAACTCGCTTTCTTGTGACCTGGCCGCAACACCGCAGGATGGCTTCAGGCACTAATCTGGTTCCGGCACGGCACGCTGAGCCTTTGGTAATTTCCTCTTCCTGGTGGGAAATGAGAGTTAAATTTGCCCGTCCAGACACCTCCAGCTAGTCTCTCATTGGTTCTCCCTATTCCTGTTCATTTTCCGCAGAAATTGCAAACTGGGACAAACAGGAGGTTAAAGGCGCTGACTCTCCAAGTGGGGAGAGTGTTAGTAAAGCGTCTGGAATGTTGCACCCGAGTACCAGGGGAGGAAAACTGAGACATATTTGAACACGTCTCCCGTTCACACGGTTGATCATACTCTGGGTTCCACATGCATGTTTTAGCTGAAGGAAGAATACCTTAAACCTGGAGAGTTGAGACCCGTGGAATGGGTACCATGCAATATGACTTTAAAGGGTCTTCATTTGTTCACCGAACCTCTCCAATCCTATCACTGCTGCGTTTATGCCCCTGTACACATGCTTGATTCTCTTTCGGAGACATAGCAATCCATAGGTTTGAAGATACTTACTAGTCAGGTACATTCTTAGGCGTTTAATATGGGGTGTTGAGTCCATTTCGTTGAGCAAGGAGTAGCTCTTGTCTATTCCATATTTGGCTTAAGGAACTTTATCTGTGCTCGTTTCAATCTCTGATTTTATGCAGCACCCCAACTCAACTTTCCCCTTAAGCAAGCATAAGTTGGTTTTCTAAATTTGAGACCCTGTTCTGTTCTGTAATTCAGTTCATGTGTAGCCAAGTTTACATTCCGTGTATTACTGATATCTTATGATGTTTCTTTTTCTGTGTGACTTATTTCAGTTAGAATCATCGTACCTGAATCCACTCATTGTGCTGCTAAGGGCCTGATGACATAGATTTCATTGCTGAGTGATATTGCTTTGTAAGTAAATACCACACCTTCTTTATCCATTTTTCACTTTCTGCGATGTTGAACTTGTTCTGTAAACGAGGTTCTTGTAAACAGAGGCGTCCCAAACTTTGGGGTGGCTGTGTCTTTTTGATTTTAATTTCCCTAAGCTATAGGACCATAAGTGGAAGTGCCCTTGGCTCTGTTGCTTTGTTTTTTAGATGTTTCAGGAAACACCATACACTTCTCCCGAGTGTCTGTTGGCAATTTACATCCCGCCCATCAGCATAACAAGGCTCCCAGTTCTCCATGGCCTGTCCTGCCTTTCTGGATTTTACACTTTTTTCAGATGGCCCTTTTGACCGGGGGGAAGTGAGACTTCATTGTAGTGCAGATTTCCTTTGCAAGCTTGCTTGGTTGGCCAAAAAGGGCGTATGCGTTTTTTCCTGAATATATTCAGGAAAAAACGCATACGCCCTTTTTGGCCAAGTGCATCATTGTGGACGTTCTGCCTCTTTTCCTATGCTTTCAATGCAATTCCAGTCTACCTCCTGAAATCGGTTTCCTGCAATTCTGCCCCGCTTTCAAGTCCTCTTGGCAGCCTTACTTCAGTATATTTTTGGACGATAGCTGTCATTTATAACTCTGCAGGTTTGTGAATTACAGTGCCCCTGAGCTCCTTTCTTCAACTCGCTTTCTTTTGAGCTGGCCGCAACACCGCAGGATGGCTTCAGGCCCTAATCTGGTTCCGGCACGGCACGCTGAGCCTTTGGTTATTTCCTCTTCCTGGTGGGAAATGAGAGTTAAATTTGCCCGTCCAGACACCTCCAGCTAGTCTCTCATTGGTGTTCCCTATTCCTGTTCATCTTCCGCAGAAATTGCAAACTGGGCCAAACAGGAAGTTAAAGGCGCTGACTCTCCAAGTGGGGAGAGTGTTAGTAAAGCGTCTGGAATGTTGCACCCGAGTACCAGGGGAGGAAAACTGAGACATATTTGAACACGTCTCCCGTTCACATGGTTGATCATACTCTGGGTTCCACATGCATGTTTTAGCTGAAGGAAGAATACCTTAAACCTGGAGAGTTGAGACCCGTGGAATGGGTACCATGCAATATGACTTCAAAGGGTCTTCATTTGCTCACCGAACCTCTCCAATCCTATCACTGCTGCGTTTATGCCCCTGTACACACGCTTGATTCTCTTTTGGAGACATAGCAATCCATAGGTTTTAAGATACTTACTAGTCAGGTACATTCTTAGGCGTTTAATATGCGGTGTTGAGTCCATTTCGTTGAGCAAGGAGTAGCTCTTGTCTATTCCATATTTGGCTTAAGGAACTTTATCTGTGCTCATTTCAATCTCTGGTTTTATGCAGCACCCCAACTCACCTTTCCCCTTAAGCAAGCATAAGTTGGTTTTCTAAATTTGAGACCCTGTTCTGTTTTGGAATTCAGTTCCTGTGTAGCCAAGTTTACATTCCGTGTATTAGTGATATCTTATGATGTTTCTTTTTCTGTGTGACTTATTTCAGTTAGAATCATCGTACCTGAATCCACTCATTATGCTGCTACGGGCCTGATGACATAGATTTCATTGCTGAGTGATACTGCATTGTACGTAAGTACCACAAGTTCTTTATCCATTTTTCACTTTCTGTGATATTGAACTTGTACGGTAAACGAGGTTCTTGTAAACAGAGGCGTCCCAAACTTTGGGGTGGCTGTGTCTTTTTGATTTTAATTTCCCTAAGCTATAGGACCATAAGTGGAAGTGCCCTAGGCTCTGTTGCTTTGTTTTTTAGATGTTTCAGGAAACACCATACACTTCTCCCGAGTGGCTGTTGGCAATTTACATCCCGCCCATCAGCATAACAAGGCTCCCAGTTCTCCATGGCCTGTCCTGCCTTTCTGGATTTTACACTTTTTTCAGATGGCCCTTTTGACCGGGGGGAAGTGAGACTTCATTGTAGTGCAGATTTCTTTGCAAGCTTGCTTGGTTGGCCAAAAAGGGCGTATGCGTTTTTTCCTGAATATATTCAGGAAAAAATGCATACGCCCTTTTTGGCCAAGTGCATCATTGTGGACGTTCTGCCTCTTTTCCTATGCTTTCAAAGCAATTCCAGTCTACCTCCTGAAATCGGTTTCCTGCAATTCTGCCCCGCTTTCAAGTCCTCTTGGCAGCCTTACTTCAGTATATTTTTGGACGATAGCTGTCATTTATAACTCTGCAGATTTGTGAATTACAGTGCCCCTGAGCTCCTTTCTTCAACTCGCTTTCTTGTGAGCTGGCCGCAACACCGCAGGATGGCTTCAGGCCCTAATCTGATTCCTTCACGGCACGCTGAGCCTTTGGTTAATTCCTCTTCCTGGTGGGAAATGAGAGTTAAATTTGCCCGTCCAGACACCTCCAGCTAGTCTCTCATTGGTTCTCCCTATTCCTGTTCATCTTCCACAGAAATTGCAAACTGGGCCAAACAGGAGGTTAAAGGCACTGACTCTCCAAGTGGGGAGAGTGTTAGTAAAGCATCTGGAATGTTGCACCCGAGTACCAGGGGAGGAAAACTGAGACATATTTGAACACGTCTCCCGTTCACACGGTTGATCATACTCTGGGTTCCACATGCATGTTTTAGCTGAAGGAAGAATACCTTAAACCTGGAGAGTTGAGACCCGTGTAATGGGTACCATGCAATATGACTTCAAAGGGTCTTCATTTGTTCACCGAAACTCTCCAATCCTATCACTGCTGCGTTTATGCCCCTGTACACATGCTTGATTCTCTTTCGGAGACATAGCAATCCATAGGTTTTAAGATACTTACTAGTCAGGTACATTGTTAGGCGTTTAATATGCGGTGTTCAGTCCATTTCGTTGAGCAAGGAGTAGCTCTTGTCTATTCCATATTTGGCTTAAGGAACTTTATCTGTGCTCGTTTCAATCTCTGGTTTTATGCAGCACCCCAACTCACCTTTCCCCTTAAGCAAGCATAAGTTGGTTTTCTAAATTTGAGACCCTGTTCTGTTCTGTAATTCAGTTCATGTGTAGCCAAGTTTACATTCCGTGTATTACTGATATCTTATGATGTTTCTTTTTCTGTGTGACTTATTTCAGTTAGAATCATCATACCTGAATCCACTCATTGTGCTGCTAAGGGCCTGATGACATAGATTTCATTGCTGAGTGATATTGCTTTGTAAGTAAATACCACATATTCTTTATCCATTTTTCACTTTCTGTGATGTTGAACTTGTACTGTAAACGAGGTTCTTGTAAACAGAGGCGTCCCAAACTTTGGGGTGGCTGTGTCTTTTTGATTTTAATTTCCCTAAGCTATAGGACCATAAGTGCAAGTGCCCTAGGCTCTGTTGCTTTGTTTTTTAGATGTTTCAGGAAACACCATACACTTCTCCCGAGTGTCTGTTGGCAATTTACATCCCGTCCATCAGCATAACAAGGCTCCCAGTTCTCCATGGCCTGTCCTGCCTTTCTGGATTTTACACTTTTTTCAGATGGCCCTTTTGACCGGGGGGAAGTGAGACTTCATTGTAGTGCAGATTTCCTTTGCAAGCTTGCTTGGTTGGCCAAAAAGGGCGTATGCGTTTTTTCCTGAATATATTCAGGAAAAAACGCATACGCCCTTTTTGGCCAAGTGCATCATTGTGGACGTTCTGCCTCTTTTCCTATGCTTTCAATGCAATTCCAGTCTACCTCCTGAAATCAGTTTCCTGCAATTCTGCCCCGCTTTCAAGTCCTCTTGGCAGCCTTACTTCAGTATATTTTTGGACGATAGCTGTCATTTATAATTCTGCAGGTTTGTGAATTACAGTGCCCCTGAGCTCCTTTCTTCAACTCGCTTTCTTTTGAGCTGGCCGCAACACCGCAGGATGGCTTCAGGCCCTAATCTGGTTCCGGCACGGCACGCTGAGCCTTTGGTTATTTCCTCTTCCTGGTGGGAAATGAGAGTTAAATTTGCCCGTCCAGACACCTCCAGCTAGTCTCTCATTGGTGTTCCCTATTCCTGTTCATCTTCCGCAGAAATTGCAAACTGGGCCAAACAGGAAGTTAAAGGCGCTGACTCTCCAAGTGGGGAGAGTGTTAGTAAAGCGTCTGGAATGTTGCACCCGAGTACCAGGGGAGGAAAACTGAGACATATTTGAACACGTCTCCCGTTCACACGGTTGATCATACTCTGGGTTCCACATGCATGTTTTAGCTGAAGGAAGAATACCTTAAACCTGGAGAGTTGAGACCCGTGGAATGGGTACCATGCAATATGACTTCAAAGGGTCTTCATTTGCTCACCGAACCTCTCCAATCCTATCACTGCTGCGTTTATGCCCCTGTACACACGCTTGATTCTCTTTTGGAGACATAGCAATCCATAGGTTTTAAGATACTTACTAGTCAGGTACATTCTTAGGCGTTTAATATGGGGTGTTGAGTCCATTTCATTGAGCAAGGAGTAGCTCTTGTCTATTCCATATTTGGCTTAAGGAACTTTATCTGTGCTCATTTCAATCTCTGGTTTTATGCAGCACCCCAACTCACCTTTCCCCTTAAGCAAGCATAAGTTGGTTTTCTAAATTTGAGACCCTGTTCTGTTCTGGAATTCAGTTCCTGTGTAGCCAAGTTTACATTCCGTGTATTACTGATATCTTATGATGTTTCTTTTTCTGTGTGACTTATTTCAGTTAGAATCATCGTACCTGAATCCACTCATTGTGCTTCTAAGGGCCTGATGACATAGATTTCATTGCTGAGTGATATTGCTTTGTAAGTAAATACCACAACTTCTTTATCCATTTTTCACTTTCTGTGACGTTGAACTTGTACTGTAAACGAGGTTCTTGTAAACAGAGGCGTCCCAAACTTTGGGGTGGCTGTGTCTTTTTGATTTTAATTTCCCTAAGCTATAGGACCATAAGTGGAAGTGCCTTAGGCTCTGTTGCTTTGTTTTTTAGATGTTTCAGGAAACACCATACACTTCTCCCGAGTGTCTGTTGGCAATTTACATCCCGCCCATCAGCATAATAAGGCTCCCAGTTTTCCATGGCCTGTCCTGCCTTTCTGGATTTTACACTTTTTTCAGATGGCCCTTTTGACCGGGGGGAAGTGAGACTTCATTGTAGTGCAGATTTCCGTTGCAAGCTTACTTGGTTGGCCAAAAAGGGCGTATGCGTTTTTTCCTGAATATATTCAGGAAAAAACGCATACGCCCTTTTTGGCCAAGTGCATCATTGTGGACGTTCTGCCTCTTTTCCTATGCTTTCAATGCAATTCCAGTCTACCTCCTGAAATCGGTTTCCTGCAATTCTGCCCCGCTTTCAAGTCCTCTTGGCAGCCTTACTTCAGTATATTTTTGGACGATAGCTGTCATTTATAACTCTGCAGGTTTGTGAATTACAGTGCCCCTGAGCTCCTTTCTTCAACTCGCTTTCTTGTGACCTGGCCGCAACACCGCAGGATGGCTTCAGGCCCTAATCTGGTTCCGGCACGGCACGCTGAGCCTTTGGTTATTTCCTCTTCCTGGTGGGAAATGAGAGTTAAATTTGCCCGTCCAGACACCTCCAGCTAGTCTCTCATTGGTGTTCCCTATTCCTGTTCATCTTCCGCAGAAATTGCAAACTGGGCCAAACAGGAGGTTAAAGGCGCTGACTTTCCAAGTGGGGAGAGTGTTAGTAAAGCGTCTGGAATGTTGCACCCGAGTACCAGGGTAGGAAAACTGAGACATATTTGAACACGTCTCCCGTTCACACGGTTGATCATACTCTGGGTTCCACGTGCATGTTTTAGCTGAAGGAAGAATACCTTAAACCTGGAGAGTTGAGACCCGTGGAATGGGTACCATGCAATATGACTTCAAAGGGTGTTCATTTGTTCACCGAAACTCTCCAATCCTATCACTGCTGCGTTTATGCGCCTGTACACATGCTTGATTCTCTTTCGGAGACATAGCAATCCATAGGTTTTAAGATACTTACTAGTCAGGTACATTCTTAGGCGTTTAATATGCGGTGTTGAGTCCATTTCATTGAGCAAGGAGTAGCTCTTGTCTATTCCATATTTGGCTTAAGGAACTTTATCTGTGCTCATTTCAATCTCTGGTTTTATGCAGCACCCCAACTCACCTTTCCCCTTAAGCAAGCATAAGTTGGTTTTCTAAATTTGAGACCCTTTTCTGTTCTGTAATTCAGTTCCTGTGTAGCCAAGTTTACATTCCGTGTATTACTGATATCTTATGATGTTTCTTTTTCTGTGTGACTTATTTCAGTTAGAATCATCATACCTGAATCCACTCATTGTGCTGCTAAGGGCCTGATGACATAGATTTCATTGCTGAGTGATATTGCTTTGTAAGTAAATACCACATGTTCTTTATCCATTTTTCACTTTCTGCGATGTTGAACTTGTACTGTAAACGAGGTTCTTGTAAACAGAGGCGTCCCAAACTTTGGGGTGGCTGTGTCTTTTTGATTTTAATTTCCCTAAGCTATAGGACCATAAGTGGAAGTGCCCTAGGCTCTGTTGCTTTGTTTTTTAGATGTTTCAGGAAACACCATACACTTCTCCCGAGTGTCTGTTGGCAATTTACATCCCGCCCATCAGCATAACAAGGCTCCCAATTCTCCATGGCCTGTCCTGCCTTTCTGGATTTTACACTTTTTTCAGATGGCCCTTTTGACCGGGGGGAAGTGAGACTTCATTGTAGTGCAGATGTCCTTTGCAAGCTTGCTTGGTTGGCCAAAAAGGGCGTATGCGTTTTTTCCTGAATATATTCAGGAAAAAACGCATACGCCCTTTTTGGCCAAGTGCATCATTGTGGACGTTCTGCCTCTTTTCCTATGCTTTCAATGCAATTCCAGTCTACCTCCTGAAATCGGTTTCCTGCAATTCTGCCCCGCTTTCGAGTACTCTTGGCAGCCTTACTTCAGTATATTTTTGGACGATAGCTGTCATTTATAACTCTGCAGGTTTGTGAATTACAGTGCCCCTGAGCTCCTTTCTTCAACTCGCTTTCTTTTGAGCTGGCCTCAACACCGCAGGATGGCTTCAGGCCCTAATCTGGTTCTGGCACGGCACGCTGAGCCTTTGGTTATTTCCTCTTCCTGGTGGGAAATGAGAGTTAAATTTGCCCGTCCAGACACCTCCAGCTAGTCTCTCATTGGTTCTCGCTATTCCTGTTCATCTTCCGCAGAAATTGCAAACTGGGTCAAACAGGAGGTTAAAGGCGCTGACTTTCCAAGTGGGGAGAGTGTTAGTAAAGCGTCTGGAATGTTGCACCCGAGTACCAGGGTACGAAAACTGAGACATATTTGAACACGTCTCCCGTTCACACGGTTGATCATACTCTGGATTCCACATGCATGTTTTAGCTGAAGGAAGAATACCTTAAACCTGGAGAGTTGAGACCCGTGGAATGGGTACCATGCAATATGACTTCAAAGGGTCTTCATTTGTTCACTGAACCTCTCCAATCCTATCACTGCTGCGTTTATGCGCCTGTACACATGCTTGATTCTCTTTTGGAGACATAGCAATCCATAGGTTTTAAGATACTTACTAGTCAGGTACATTCTTAGGCGTTTAATATGCGGTGTTGAGTCCATTTCGTTGAGCAAGGAGTAGCTCTTGTCTATTCCATATTTGGCTTAAGGAACTTTATCTGTGCTCATTTCAATCTCTGGTTTTATGCAGCACCCCAACTCACCTTTACCCTTAAGCAAGCATAAGTTGGTTTTCTAAATTTGAGACCCTGTTCTGTTCTGTAATTCAGTTCCTGTGTAGCCAAGTTTACATTCCGTGTATTACTGATAACTTATGATGTTTCTTTTTCTGTGTCACTTATTTCAGTTAGAATCATCATACCTGAATCCACTCATTGTGCTGCTAAGGGCCTGATGACATAGATTTCATTGCTGAGTGATATTGCTTTGTAAGTAAATACCACATGTTCTTTATCCATTTTTCACTTTCTGCGATGTTGAACTTGTACTGTAAATGAGGTTCTTGTAAACAGAGGCGTCCCAAACTTTGGGGTGGCTGTGTCTTTTTGATTTTAATTTCCCTAAGCTATAGGACCATAAGTGGAAGTGCCCTAGGCTCTGTTGCTTTGTTTTTTAGATGTTTCAGGAAAAACCATACACTTCTCCCGAGTGTCTGTTGGCAATTTACATCCCGCCCATCAGCATAACAAGGTTCCCAGTTCTCCATGGCCTGTCCTGCCTTTCTGGATTTTACACTTTTTTCAGATGGCCCTTTTGACCGGGGGGAATTGAGACTTCATTGTAGTGCAGATTTCCTTTGCAAGCTTGCTTGGTTGGCCAAAAAGGGCGTATGCGTTTTTTCCTGAATATATTCAGGAAAAAACGCATACGCCCTTTTTGGCCAAGTGCATCATTGTGGACGTTCTGCCTCTTTTCCTATGCTTTCAATGCAATTCCAGTCTACCTCCTGAAATCGGTTTCCTGCAATTCTGCCCCGCTTTCAAGTCCTCTTGGCAGCCTTACTTCAGTATATTTTTGGACGATAGCTGTCATTTATAACTCTGCAGGTTTGTGAATTACAGTGCCCCTGAGCTCCTTTCTTCAACTCGCTTTCTTGTGACCTGGCCGCAACACCGCAGGATGGCTTCAGGCCCTAATCTGGTTCCGGCACGGCACGCTGAGCCTTTGGTTATTTCCTCTTCCTGGTGGGAAATGAGAGTTAAATTTGCCCGTCCAGACACCTCCAGCTAGTCTCTCATTGGTTCTCGCTATTCCTGTTCATCTTCCGCAGAAATTGCAAACTGGGCCAAACAGGAGATTAAAGGGACAGACTCTCCAAGTCAGGAGAGTGTTAGTAAAGCGTCTGGAATGTTGCACCCGAGTACCAGGGTAGGAAAACTGAGACATATATGAACACGTCTCCCGATCACATGGTTGATCATACTCTAGGTTCCACATGCATGTTTTAGCTGAAGGAAGAATACCTTAAACCTGGGTAGTTGAAACCCGTGGAATGGGTACCATGCAATATGACTTCAAAGGGTCTTCATTTGCTCACCGAACCTCTCCAATCTTATCACTGCTGCGTTTATGCCCCTGTACACACGCTTGATTCTCTTTTGGAGACATAGCAATACATAGGTTTTAAGATACTTACTAGTCAGGTACATTCTTAGGCGTTTAATATGGGGTGTTGAGTCCATTTCGTTGAGCAAGGAGTAGCTCTTGTCTATTCCATATTTGGCTTAAGGAACTTTATCTGTGCTCATTTCAATCTCTGGTTTTATGCAGCACCCCAACTCACCTTTCCCCTTAAGCAAGCATAAGTTGGTTTTCTAAATTTGAGACCCTGTTCTGTTTTGGAATTCAGTTCCTGTGTAGCCAAGTTTACATTCCGTGTATTAGTGATATCTTATGATGTTTCTTTTTCTGTGTGACTTATTTCAGTGAGAATCATCATACCTGAATCCACTCATTATGCTGCTACGGGCCTGATGACATAGATTTCATTGCTGAGTGATACTGCATTGTACGTAAGTACCACAAGTTCTTTATCCATTTTTCACTTTCTGTGATATTGAACTTGTACGGTAAACGAGGTTCTTGTAAACAGAGGCGTCCCAAACTTTGGGGTGGCTGTGTCTTTTTGATTTTAATTTCCCTAAGCTATAGGACCATAAGTGGAAGTGCCCTAGGCTCTGTTGCTTTGTTTTTTAGATGTTTCAGGAAACACCATTCATTTCTCCCCAGTGTCTGTTGGCAATTTACATCCCGCCCATCAGCATAACAAGGCTCCCAGTTCTCCATGGCCTGTCCTGCCTTTCTGGATTTTACACTTTTTTCAGATGGCCCTTTTGACCGGGGGGAAGTGAGACTTCATTGTAGTGCAGATTTCCTTTGCAAGCTTGCTTGGTTGGCCAAAAAGGGCATATGCGTTTTTTCCTGAATATATTCAGGAAAAAACGCATACGCCCTTTTTGGCCAAGTGCATCATTGTGGACGTTCTGCCTCTTTTCCTATGCTTTCAATGCAATTCCAGTCTACCTCCTGAAATCGGTTTCCTGCAATTCTGCCCCGCTTTCGAGTCCTCTTGGCAGCCTTACTTCAGTATATTTTTGGACGATAGCTGTCATTTATAACTCTGCAGGTTTGTGAATTACAGTGCCCCTGAGCTCCTTTCTTCAACTCGCTTTCTTTTGAGCTGGCCGCAACACCGCAGGATGGCTTCAGGCCCTAATCTGGTTCCGGCACGGCTCGCTGAGCCTTTGGTTATTTCCTCTTCCTGGTGGGAAATGAGAGTTAAATTTGCCCGTCCAGACACCTCCAGCTAGTCTCTCATTGGTTCTCGCTATTCCTGTTCATCTTCCGCAGAAATTGCAAACTTGGTCAAACAGGAGGTTAAAGGCGCTGACTTTCCAAGTGGGGAGAGTGTTAGTAAAGCGTCTGGAATGTTGCACCCGAGTACCAGGGTACGAAAACTGAGACATATTTGAACACGTCTCCCGTTCACACAGTTGATCATACTCTGGGTTCCACATGCATGTTTTAGCTGAAGGAAGAATACCTTAAACCTGGAGAGTTGAGACCCGTGGAATGGGTACCATGCAATATGACTTCAAAGGGTCTTCATTTGTTCACTGAACCTCTCCAATCCTATCACTGCTGCGTTTATGCGCCTGTACACATGCTTGATTCTCTTTCGGAGACATAGCAATCCATAGGTTTTAAGATACTTACTAGTCAGGTACATTCTTAGGCGTTTAATATGCGGTGTTGAGTCCATTTCGTTGAGCAAGGAGTAGCTCTTGTCTATTCCATATTTGGCTTAAGGAACTTTATCTGTGCTCATTTCAATCTCTGGTTTTATGCAGCACCCCAACTCACCTTTCCCCTTAAGCAAGCATAAGTTGGTTTTCTAAATTTGAGACCCTGTTCTGTTCTGTAATTCAGTTCCTGTGTAGCCAAGTTTACATTCCGTGTATTACTGATATCTTATGATGTTTCTTTTTCTGTGTGACTTATTTCAGTTAGAATCATCATACCTGAATCCACTCATTGTGCTGCTAAGGGCCTGATGACATAGATTTCATTGCTGAGTGATATTGCTTTGTAAGTAAATACCACACCTTCTTTATCCATTTTTCACTTTCTGCGATGTTGAACTTGTACTGTAAACGAGGTTCTTGTAAACAGAGGCGTCCCAAACTTTGGGGTGGCTGTGTCTTTTTGATTTTAATTTCCCTAAGCTATAGGACCATAAGTGGAAGTGCCCTAGGCTCTGTTGCTTTGTTTTTTAGATGTTTCAGGAAACACCATACACTTCTCCCGAGTGTCTGTTGGCAATTTACATCCCGCCCATCAGCATAACAAGGCTCCCAGTTCTCCATGGCCTGTCCTGCCTTTCTGGATTTTACACTTTTTTCAGATGGCCCTTTTGACCGGGGGGAAGTGAGACTTCATTGTAGTGCAGATTTCCTTTGCAAGCTTGCTTGGTTGGCCAAAAAGGGCGAATGCGTTTTTTCCTGAATATATTCAGGAAAAAACGCATACGCCCTTTTTGGCCAAGTGCATCATTGTGGACGTTCTGCCTCTTTTCCTATGCTTTCAATGCAATTCCAGTCTACCTCCTGAAATCGGTTTCCTGCAATTCTGCCCCGCTTTCAAGTCCTCTTGGCAGCCTTACTTCAGTATATTTTTGGACGATAGCTGTCATTTATAACTCTGCAGGTTTGTGAATTACAGTGCCCCTGAGCTCCTTTGTTCAACTCGCTTTCTTGTGACCTGGCCGCAACACCGCAGGATGGTTTGAGGCCCTAATCTGATTCCTTCACGGCACGCTGAGCCTTTGGTTAATTCCTCTTCCTGGTGGGAAATGAGAGTTAAATTTGCCCGTCCATACACCTCCAGCTAGTCTCTCATTGGTTCTCGCTATTCCTGTTCATCTTCCGCAGAAATTGCAAACTGGGCCAAACAGGAGGTTAAAGGCGCTGACTTTCCAAGTGGGGAGAGTGTTAGTAAAGCGTCTGGAATGTTGCACCCGAGTACCAGGGTACGAAAACTGAGACATCTTTGAACACGTCTCCCGTTCACACGGTTGATCATACTCTGGGTTCCACATGCATGTTTTAGCTGAAGGAAGAATACCTTAAACCTGGAGAGTTGAGACCCGTGGAATGGGTACCATGCAATATGACTTCAAAGGGTCTTCATTTGTTCACCGAACCTCTCCAATCCTATCACTGCTGCGTTTATGCGCCTGTACACATGCTTGATTCTCTTTCGGAGACATAGCAATCCATAGGTTTTAAGATACTTACTAGTCAGGTACATTCTTAGGCGTTTAATATGCGGTGTTGAGTCCATTTCGTTGAGCAAGGAGTAGCTCTTGTCTATTCCATATTTGGCTTAAGGAACTTTATCTGTGCTCATTTCAATCTCTGGTTTTATGCAGCACCCCAACTCACCTTTCCCCTTAAGCAAGCATAAGTTGGTTTTCTAAATTTGAGACCCTGTTCTGTTCTGTAATTCAGTTCCTGTGTAGCCAAGTTTACATTCCGTGTATTACTGATATCTTATGATGTTTCTTTTTCTGTGTGACTTATTTCAGTTAGAATCATCATACCTGAATCCACTCATTGTGCTGCTAAGGGCCTGATGACATAGATTTCATTGCTGAGTGATATTGCTTTGTAAGTAAATACCACATGTTCTTTATCCATTTTTCACTTTCTGCGATGTTGAACTTGTACTGTAAACGAGGTTCTTGTAAACAGAGGCGTCCCAAACTTTGGGGTGGCTGTGTCTTTTTGATTTTAATTTCCCTAAGCTATAGGACCATAAGTGGAAGTGCCCTAGGCTCTGTTGCTTTGTTTTTTAGATGTTTCAGGAAACACCATACACTTCTCCCGAGTGTCTGTTGGCAATTTACATCCCGCCCATCAGCATAACAAGGCTCCCAGTTCTCCATGGCCTGTCCTGCCTTTCTGGATTTTACACTTTTTTCAGATGGCCCTTTTGACCGGGGGGGAAGTGAGACTTCATTGTAGTGCAGATTTCCTTTGCAAGCTTGCTTGGTTGGCCAAAAAGGGCGTATGCGTTTTTTCCTGAATATATTCAGGAAAAAACGCATACGCCCTTTTTGGCCAAGTGCATCATTGTGGATGTTCTGCCTCTTTTCCTATGCTTTCAATGCAATTCCAGTCTACCTCCTGAAATCGGTTTCCTGCAATTCTGCCCCGCTTTCAAGTCCTCTTGGCAGCCTTACTTCAGTATATTTTTGCACGATAGCTGTCATTTGTAACTCTGCAGGTTTGTGAATTACAGTGCCCCTGAGCTCCTTTCTTCAACTCGCTTTCTTTTGAGCTGGCCGCAACACCGCAGGATGGCTTCAGGCCCTAATCTGGTTCCGGCACGGCACGCTGAGCCTTTGGTTATTTCCTCTTCCTGGTGGGAAATGAGAGTTAAATTTGCCCGTCCAGACACCTCCAGCTAGTCTCTCATTGGTTCTCGCTATTCCTGTTCATCTTCCGCAGAAATTGCAAACTGGGCCAAACAGGAGGTTAAAGGCACTGACTCTCCAAGTGGGGAGAGTGTTAGTAAAGCATCTGGAATGTTGCACCCGAGTACCAGGGGAGGAAAACTGAGACATATTTGAACACGTCTCCCGTTCACACGGTTGATCATACTCTGGGTTCCACATGCATGTTTTAGCTGAAGGAAGAATACCTTAAACCTGGAGAGTTGAGACCCGTGGAATGGGTACCATGCAATATGACTTCAAAGGGTCTTCATTTGTTCACCGAAACTCTCCAATCCTATCACTGCTGCGTTTATGCCCCTGTACACATGCTTGATTCTCTTTCGGAGACATAGCAATCCATAGGTTTTAAGATACTTACTAGTCAGGTACATTCTTAGGCGTTTAATATGCGGTGTTGAGTCCATTTCGTTGAGCAAGGAGTAGCTCTTGTCTATTCCATATTTGGCTTAAGGAACTTTATCTGTGCTCATTTCAATCTCTGGTTTTATGCAGCACCCCAACTCACCTTTCCCCTTAAGCAAGCATAAGTTGGTTTTCTAAATTTGAGACCCTCTTCTGTTCTGTAATTCAGTTCCTGTGTAGCCAAGTTTACATTCCGTGTATTACTGATAACTTATGATGTTTCTTTTTCTGTGTGACTTATTTCAGTTAGAATCATCATACCTGAATCCACTCATTGTGCTGCTAAGGGCCTGATGACATAGATTTCATTGCTGAGTGATATTGCTTTGTAAGTAAATACCACATGTTCTGTATCCATTTTTCACTTTCTGCGATGTTGAACTTGTACTGTAAATGAGGTTCTTGTAAACAGAGGCGTCCCAAACTTTGGGGTGGCTGTGTCTTTTTTATTTTAATTTCCCTAAGCTATAGGACCATAAGTGGAAGTGCCCTAGGCTCTGTTGCTTTGTTTTTTAGATGTTTCAGGAAAAACCATACACTTCTCCCGAGTGTCTGTTGGCAATTTACATCCCGCCCATCAGCATAACAAGGTTCCCAGTTCTCCATGGCCTGTCCTGCCTTTCTGGATTTTACACTTTTTTCAGATGGCCCTTTTGACCGGGGGGAATTGAGACTTCATTGTAGTGCAGATTTCCTTTGCAAGCTTGCTTGGTTGGCCAAAAAGGGCGTATGCGTTTTTTCCTGAATATATTCAGGAAAAAACGCATACGCCCTTTTTGGCCAAGTGCATCATTGTGGACGTTCTGCCTCTTTTCCTATGCTTTCATTGCAATTCCAGTCTACCTCCTGAAATCGGTTTCCTGCAATTCTGCCCCGCTTTCGAGTCCTCTTGGCAGCCTTACTTCAGTATATTTTTGGACGATAGCTGTCATTTATAACTCTGCAGGTTTGTGAATTACAGTGCCCCTGAGCTCCTTTCTTCAACTCGCTTTCTTGTTACCTGGCCGCAACACCGCAGGATGGCTTCAGGCCCTAATCTGGTTCCGGCACGGCATGCTGAGCCTTTGGTTAATTCCTCTTCCTGGTGGGAAATGAGAGTAAAATTTGCCCGTCCAGACACCTCCAGCTAGTCTCTCATTGGTTCTCGCTATTCCTGTTCATCTTCCGCAGAAATTGCAAACTGGGCCAAACAGGAGATTAAAGGGACAGACTCTCCAAGTCGGGAGAGTGTTAGTAAAGCGTCTGGAATGTTGCACCCGAGTACCAGGGTACGAAAACTGAGACATATATGAACACGTCTCCCGATCACATGGTTGATCATACTCTAGGTTCCACCTGCATGTTTTAGCTGAAGGAAGAATACCTTAAACCTGGGTAGTTGAAACCCGTGGAATGGGTACCATGCAATATGACTTCAAAGGGTCTTCATTTGCTCACCGAACCTCTCCAATCCTATCACTGCTGCGTTTATGCCCCTGTACACACGCTTGATTCTCTTTTGGAGAGATAGCAATCCATAGGTTTTAAGATACTTACTAGTCAGGTACATTCTTAGGCGTTTAATATGGGGTGTTGAGTCCATTTCGTTGAGCAAGGAGTAGCTCTTGTCTATTCCATATTTGGCTTAAGGAACTTTATCTGTGCTCATTTCAATCTCTGGTTTTATGCAGCACCCCAACTCACCTTTCCCCTTAAGCAAGCATAAGTTGGTTTTCTAAATTTGAGACCCTGTTCTGTTTTGGAATTCAGTTCCTGTGTAGCCAAGTTAACATTCCGTGTATTAGTGATATCTTATGATGTTTCTTTTTCTGTGTGACTTATTTCAGTGAGAATCATCGTACCTGAATCCACTCATTATGCTGCTACGGGCCTGATGACATAGATTTCATTGCTGAGTGATACTGCATTGTACGTAAGTACCACAAGTTCTTTATCCATTTTTCACTTTCTGTGATATTGAACTTGTACGGTAAACGAGGTTCTTGTAAACAGAGGCGTCCCAAACTTTGGGGTGGCTGTGTCTTTTTGATTTTAATTTCCCTAAGCTATAGGACCATAAGTGGAAGTGCCCTAGGCTCTGTTGCTTTGTTTTTTAGATGTTTCAGGAAACACCATACACTTCTCCCGAGTGTCTGTTGGCAATTTACATCCCGCCCATCAGCATAACAAGGCTCCCAGTTCTCCATGGCCTGTCCTGCCTTTCTGGATTTTACACTTTTTTCAGATGGCCCTTTTGACCGGGGGGAAGTGAGACTTCATTGTAGTGCAGATTTCCTTTGCAAGCTTGCTTGGTTGGCCAAAAAGTGCATATGCGTTTTTTCCTGAATATATTCAGGAAAAAACGCATACGCCCTTTTTGGCCAAGTGCATCATTGTGGACGTTCTGCCTCTTTTCCTATGCTTTCAATGCAATTCCAGTCTACCTCCTGAAATCGGTTTCCTGCAATTCTGCCCCGCTTTCGAGTCCTCTTGGCAGCCTTACTTCAGTATATTTTTGGACGATAGCTGTCATTTATAACTCTGCAGGTTTGTGAATTACAGTGCCCCTGAGCTCCTTTCTTCAACTCGCTTTCTTTTGAGCTGGCCGCAACACCGCAGGATGGCTTCAGGCCCTAATCTGGTTCCGGCACGGCTCGCTGAGCCTTTGGTTATTTCCTCTTCCTGGTGGGAAATGAGAGTTAAATTTGCCCGTCCAGACACCTCCAGCTAGTCTCTCATTGGTTCTCGCTATTCCTGTTCATCTTCCGCAGAAATTGCAAACTTGGTCAAACAGGAGGTTAAAGGCGCTGACTTTCCAAGTGGGGAGAGTGTTAGTAAAGCGTCTGGAATGTTGCACCCGAGTACCAGGGTACGAAAACTGAGACATATTTGAACACGTCTCCCGTTCACACAGTTGATCATACTCTGGGTTCCACATGCATGTTTTAGCTGAAGGAAGAATACCTTAAACCTGGAGAGTTGAGACCCGTGGAATGGGTACCATGCAATATGACTTCAAAGGGTCTTCATTTGTTCACTGAACCTCTCCAATCCTATCACTGCTGCGTTTATGCGCCTGTACACATGCTTGATTCTCTTTCGGAGACATAGCAATCCATAGGTTTTAAGATACTTACTAGTCAGGTACATTCTTAGGCGTTTAATATGCGGTGTTGAGTCCATTTCGTTGAGCAAGGAGTAGCTCTTGTCTATTCCATATTTGGCTTAAGGAACTTTATCTGTGCTCATTTCAATCTCTGGTTTTATGCAGCACCCCAATTCACCTTTCCCCTTAAGCAAGCATAAGTTGGTTTTCTAAATTTGAGACCCTGTTCTGTTCTGTAATTCAGTTCCTGTGTAGCCAAGTTTACATTCCGTGTATTACTGATATCTTATGATGTTTCTTTTTCTGTGTGACTTATTTCAGTTAGAATCATCATACCTGAATCCACTCATTGTGCTGCTAAGGGCCTGATGACATAGATTTCATTGCTGAGTGATATTGCTTTGTAAGTAAATACCACACCTTCTTTATCCATTTTTCACTTTCTGCGATGTTGAACTTGTACTGTAAACGAGGTTCTTGTAAACAGAGGCGTCCCAAACTTTGGGGTGGCTGTGTCTTTTTGATTTTAATTTCCCTAAGCTATAGGACCATAAGTGGAAGTGCCCTAGGCTCTGTTGCTTTGTTTTTTAGATGTTTCAGGAAACACCATACACTTCTCCCGAGTGTCTGTTGGCAATTTACATCCCGCCCATCAGCATAACAAGGCTCCCAGTTCTCCATGGCCTGTCCTGCCTTTCTGGATTTTACACTTTTTTCAGATGGCCCTTTTGACCGGGGGGAAGTGAGACTTCATTGTAGTGCAGATTTCCTTTGCAAGCTTGCTTGGTTGGCCAAAAAGGGCGAATGCGTTTTTTCCTGAATATATTCAGGAAAAAACGCATACGCCCTTTTTGGCCAAGTGCATCATTGTGGACGTTCTGCCTCTTTTCCTATGCTTTCAATGCAATTCCAGTCTACCTCCTGAAATCGGTTTCCTGCAATTCTGCCCCGCTTTCAAGTCCTCTTGGCAGCCTTACTTCAGTATATTTTTGCACGATAGCTGTCATTTGTAACTCTGCAGGTTTGTGAATTACAGTGCCCCTGAGCTCCTTTCTTCAACTCGCTTTCTTTTGACCTGGCCGCAACACCGCAGGATGGCTTCAGGCCCTAATCTGGTTCCGGCACGGCACGCTGAGCCTTTGGTTATTTCCTCTTCCTGGTGGGAAATGAGAGTTAAATTTGCCCGTCCAGACACCTCCAGCTAGTCTCTCATTGGTTCTCGCTATTCCTGTTCATCTTCCGCAGAAATTGCAAACTGGGCCAAACAGGAGGTTAAAGGCACTGACTCTCCAAGTGGGGAGAGTGTTAGTAAAGCATCTGGAATGTTGCACCCGAGTACCAGGGGAGGAAAACTGAGACATATTTGAACACGTCTCCCGTTCACACGGTTGATCATACTCTGGGTTCCACATGCATGTTTTAGCTGAAGGAAGAATACCTTAAACCTGGAGAGTTGAGACCCGTGGAATGGGTACCATGCAATATGACTTCAAAGGGTCTTCATTTGTTCACCGAACCTCTCCAATCCTATCACTGCTGCGTTTATGCCCCTGTACACATGCTTGATTCTCTTTCGGAGACATAGCAATCCATAGGTTTTAAGATACTTACTAGTCAGGTACATTCTTAGGCTTTTAATATGCGGTGTTGAGTCCATTTCGTTGAGCAAGGAGTAGCTCTTGTCTATTCCATATTTGGCTTAAGGAACTTTATCTGTGCTCATTTCAATCTCTGGTTTTATGCAGCACCCCAACTCACCTTTCCCCTTAAGCAAGCATAAGTTGGTTTTCTAAATTTGAGACCCTGTTCTGTTCTGTAATTCAGTTCCTGTGTAGCCAAGTTTACATTCCGTGTATTACTGATATCTTATGATGTTTCTTTTTCTGTGTGACTTATTTCAGTTAGAATCATCATACCTGAATCCACTCATTGTGCTGCTAAGGGCCTGATGACATAGATTTCATTGCTGAGTGATATTGCTTTGTAAGTAAATACCACACCTTCTTTATCCATTTTTCACTTTCTGCGATGTTGAACTTGTACTGTAAACGAGGTTCTTGTAAACAGAGGCGTCCCAAACTTTGGGGTGGCTGTGTCTTTTTGATTTTAATTTCCCTAAGCTATAGGACCATAAGTGGAAGTGCCCTAGGCTCTGTTGCTTTGTTTTTTAGATGTTTCAGGAAACACCATACACTTCTCCCGAGTGTCTGTTGGCAATTTACATCCCGCCCATCAGCATAACAAGGCTCCCAGTTCTCCATGGCCTGTCCTGCCTTTCTGGATTTTACACTTTTTTCAGATGGCCCTTTTGACCGGGGGGAAGTGAGACTTCATTGTAGTGCAGATTTCCTTTGCAAGCTTGCTTGGTTGGCCAAAAAGGGCGAATGCGTTTTTTCCTGAATATATTCAGGAAAAAACGCATACGCCCTTTTTGGCCAAGTGCATCATTGTGGACGTTCTGCCTCTTTTCCTATGCTTTCAATGCAATTCCAGTCTACCTCCTGAAATCGGTTTCCTGCAATTCTGCCCCGCTTTCAAGTCCTCTTGGCAGCCTTACTTCAGTATATTTTTGGACGATAGCTGTCATTTATAACTCTGCAGGTTTGTGAATTACAGTGCCCCTGAGCTCCTTTGTTCAACTCGCTTTCTTGTGACCTGGCCGCAACACCGCAGGATGGTTTCAGGCCCTAATCTGATTCCTTCACGGCACGCTGAGCCTTTGGTTAATTCCTCTTCCTGGTGGGAAATGAGAGTTAAATTTGCCCGTCCATACACCTCCAGCTAGTCTCTCATTGGTTCTCGCTATTCCTGTTCATCTTCCGCAGAAATTGCAAACTGGGCCAAACAGGAGGTTAAAGGCGCTGACTTTCCAAGTGGGGAGAGTGTTAGTAAAGCGTCTGGAATGTTGCACCCGAGTACCAGGGTACGAAAACTGAGACATCTTTGAACACGTCTCCCGTTCACACGGTTGATCATACTCTGGGTTCCACATGCATGTTTTAGCTGAAGGAAGAATACCTTAAACCTGGAGAGTTGAGACCCGTGGAATGGGTACCATGCAATATGACTTCAAAGGGTCTTCATTTGTTCACCGAACCTCTCCAATCCTATCACTGCTGCGTTTATGCGCCTGTACACATGCTTGATTCTCTTTCGGAGACATAGCAATCCATAGGTTTTAAGATACTTACTAGTCAGGTACATTCTTAGGCGTTTAATATGCGGTGTTGAGTCCATTTCGTTGAGCAAGGAGTAGCTCTTGTCTATTCCATATTTGGCTTAAGGAACTTTATCTGTGCTCATTTCAATCTCTGGTTTTATGCAGCACCCCAACTCACCTTTCCCCTTAAGCAAGCATAAGTTGGTTTTCTAAATTTGAGACCCTGTTCTGTTCTGTAATTCAGTTCCTGTGTAGCCAAGTTTACATTCCGTGTATTACTGATATCTTATGATGTTTCTTTTTCTGAGTGACTTATTTCAGTTAGAATCATCATACCTGAATCCACTCATTGTGCTGCTAAGGGCCTGATGACATAGATTTCATTGCTGAGTGATATTGCTTTGTAAGTAAATACCACATGTTCTTTATCCATTTTTCACTTTCTGCGATGTTGAACTTGTACTGTAAACGAAGTTCTTGTAAACAGAGGCGTCCCAAACTTTGGGGTGGCTGTGTCTTTTTGATTTTAATTTCCCTAAGCTATAGGACCATAAGTGGAAGTGCCCTAGGCTCTGTTGCTTTGTTTTTTAGATGTTTCAGGAAACACCATACACTTCTCCCGAGTGTCTGTTGGCAATTTACATCCCGCCCATCAGCATAACAAGGCTCCCAGTTCTCCATGGCCTGTCCTGCCTTTCTGGATTTTACACTTTTTTCAGATGGCCCTTTTGACCGGGGGGAAGTGAGACTTCATTGTAGTGCAGATTTCCTTTGCAAGCTTGCTTGGTTGGCCAAAAAGGGCGTATGCGTTTTTTTCCTGAATATATTCAGGAAAAAACGCATACGCCCTTTTTGGCCAAGTGCATCATTGTGGACGTTCTGCCTCTTTTCCTATGCTTTCAATGCAATTCCAGTCTACCTCCTGAAATCGGTTTCCTGCAATTCTGCCCCGCTTTCAAGTCCTCTTGGCAGCCTTACTTCAGTATATTTTTGGACGATAGCTGTCATTTATAACTCTGCAGGTTTGTGAATTACAGTGCCCCTGAGCTCCTTTCTTCAACTCGCTTTCTTTTGAGCTGGCCGCAACACCGCAGGATGGCTTCAGGCCCTAATCTGTTTCCGGCCCGGCACGCTGAGCCTTTGGTTATTTCCTCTTCCTGGTGGGAAATGAGAGTTAAATTTGCCCGTCCAGACACCTCCAGCTAGTCTCTCATTGGTGTTCCCTATTCCTGTTCATCTTCCGCAGAAATTGCAAACTGGGCCAAACAGGAGGTTAAAGGCGCTGACTCTCCAAGTGGGGAGAGTGTTAGTAAAGCGTCTGGAATGTTGCACCCGAGTACCAGGGGAGGAAAACTGAGACATATTTGAACACGTCTCCCGTTCACATGGTTGATCATACTCTGGGTTCCACATGCATGTTTTAGCTGAAGGAAGAATACCTTAAACCTGGAGAGTTGAGACCCGTGGAATGGGTACCATGCAATATGACTTCAAAGGGTCTTCATTTGCTCACCGAACGTCTCCAATCCTATCACTGCTGCATTTATGCCCCTGTACACACGCTTGATTCTCTTTTGGAGACATAGCAATCCATAGGTTTTAAGATACTTACTAGTCAGGTACATTCTTAGGCGTTTAATATGGGGTGTTGAGTCCATTTCGTTGAGCAAGGAGTAGCTCTTGTCTATTCCATATTTGGCTTAAGGAACTTTATCTGTGCTCATTTCAATCTCTGGTTTTATGCAGCACCCCAACTCACCTTTCCCCTTAAGCAAGCATAAGTTGGTTTTCTAAATTTGAGACCCTGTTCTGTTTTGGAATTCAGTTCCTGTGTAGCCAAGTTTACATTCCGTGTATTAGTGATATCTTATGATGTTTCTTTTTCTGTGTGACTTATTTCAGTTAGAATCATCGTACCTGAATCCACTCATTATACTGCTAAGGGCCTGATGACATAGATTTCATTGCTGAGTGATACTGCATTGTACGTAAGTACCACAAGTTCTTTATCCATTTTTCACTTTCTGTGATATTGAACTTGTACGGTAAACGAGGTTCTTGTAAACAGAGGCGTCCCAAACTTTGGGGTGGCTGTGTCTTTTTGATTTTAATTTCCCTAAGCTATAGGACCATAAGTGGAAGTGCCCTAGGCTCTGTTGCTTTGTTTTTTAGATGTTTCAGGAAAAACCATACACTTCTCCCGGGTGTCTGTTGGCAATTTACATCCCGCCCATCAGCATAACAAGGCTCCCAGTTCTCCATGGCCTGTCCTGCCTTTCTGGATTTTACACTTTTTTCAGATGGCCCTTTTGACCGGGGGGAAGTGAGACTTCATTGTAGTGCAGATTTCCTTTGCAAGCTTGCTTGGTTGGCCAAAAAGGGCGTATGCGTTTTTTCCTGAATATATTCAGGAAAAAACGCATACGCCCTTTTTGGCCAAGTGCATCATTGTGGACGTTCTGCCTCTTTTCCTATGCTTTCAATGCAATTCCAGTCTACCTCCTGAAATCGGTTTCTTGCAATTCTGCCCCGCTTTCGAGTCCTCTTGGCAGCCTTACTTCAGTATATTTTTGGACGATAGCTGTCATTTATAACTCTGCAGGTTTGTGAATTACAGTGCCCCTGAGCTCCTTTCTTCAACTCGCTTTCTTGTGACCTGGCCGCAACACCGCAGGATGGCTTCAGGCCCTAATCTGGTTCCGGCACGGCACGCTGAGCCTTTGGTTAATTCCTCTTCCTGGTGGGAAATGAGAGTTAAATTTGCCCGTCCAGACACCTCCAGCTAGTCTCTCATTGGTTCTCGCTATTCCTGTTCATCTTCCGCAGAAATTGCAAACTGGGCCAAACAGGAGATTAAAGGGACAGACTCTCCAAGTCGGGAGAGTGTTAGTAAAGCGTCTGGAATGTTGCACCCGAGTACCAGGGTACGAAAACTGAGACATATATGAACACGTCTCCCGATCACATGGTTGATCATACTCTAGGTTCCACATGCATGTTTTAGCTGAAGGAAGAATACCTTAAACCTGGGTAGTTGAAACCCGTGGAATGGGTACCATGCAATATGACTTCAAAGGGTCTTCATTTGCTCACCGAACCTCTCCAATCCTATCACTGCTGCGTTTATGCCCCTGTACACACGCTTGATTCTCTTTTGGAGACATAGCAATCCATAGGTTTTAAGATACTTACTAGTCAGGTACATTCTTAGGCGTTTAATATGGGGTGTTGAGTCCATTTCGTTGAGCAAGGAGTAGCTCTTGTCTATTCCATATTTGGCTTAAGGAACTTTATCTGTGCTCGTTTCAATCTCTGGTTTTATGCAGCACCCCAACTCACCTTTCCCCTTAAGCAAGCATAAGTTGGTTTTCTAAATTTGAGACCCTGTTCTGTTTTGGAATTCAGTTCCTGTGTAGCCAAGTTTACATTCCGTGTATTAGTGATATCTTATGATGTTTCTTTTTCTGTGTGACTTATTTCAGTGAGAATCATCGTACCTGAATCCACTCATTATGCTGCTACGGGCCTGATGACATAGATTTCATTGCTGAGTGATACTGCATTGTACGTAAGTACCACAAGTTCTTTATCCATTTTTCACTTTCTGTGATATTGAACTTGTACGGTAAACGAGGTTCTTGTAAACAGAGGCGTCCCAAACTTTGGGGTGGCTGTGTCTTTTTGATTTTAATTTCCCTAAGCTATAGGACCATAAGTGGAAGTGCCCTAGGCTCTGTTGCTTTGTTTTTTAGATGTTTCAGGAAACACCATTCATTTCTCCCGAGTGTCTGTTGGCAATTTACATCCCGCCCATCAGCATAACAAGGCTCCCAGTTCTCCATGGCCTGTCCTGCCTTTCTGGATTTTACACTTTTTTCAGATGGCCCTTTTGACCGGGGGGAAGTGAGACTTCATTGTAGTGCAGATTTCCTTTGCAAGCTTGCTTGGTTGGCCAAAAAGGGCGTATGCGTTTTTTCCTGAATATATTCAGGAAAAAACGCATACGCCCTTTTTGGCCAAGTGCATCATTGTGGACGTTCTGCCTCTTTTCCTATGCTTTCAATGCAATTCCAGTCTACCTCCTGAAATCGGTTTCCTGCAATTCTGCCCCGCTTTCGAGTCCTCTTGGCAGCCTTACTTCAGTATATTTTTGGACGATAGCTGTCATTTATAACTCTGCAGGTTTGTGAATTACAGTGCCCCTGAGCTCCTTTCTTCAACTCGCTTTCTTTTGAGCTGGCCGCAACACCGCAGGATGGCTTCAGGCCCTAATCTGGTTCCGGCACGGCACGCTGAGCCTTTGGTTATTTCCTCTTCCTGGTGGGAAATGAGAGTTAAATTTGCCCGTCCAGACACCTCCAGCTAGTCTCTCATTGGTTCTCGCTATTCCTGTTCATCTTCCGCAGAAATTGCAAACTGGGCCAAACAGGAGGTTAAAGGCGCTGACTTTCCAAGTGGGGAGAGTGTTAGTAAAGCGTCTGGAATGTTGCACCCGAGTACCAGGGTACGAAAACTGAGACATATTTGAACACGTCTCCCGTTCACACGGTTGATCATACTCTGGGTTCCACATGCATGTTTTAGCTGAAGGAAGAATACCTTAAACCTGGAGAGTTGAGACCCGTGGAATGGGTACCATGCAATATGACTTCAAAGGGTCTTCATTTGTTCACCGAACCTCTCCAATCCTATCACTGCTGCGTTTATGCGCCTGTACACATGCTTGATTCTCTTTCGGAGACATAGCAATCCATAGGTTTTAAGATACTTACTAGTCAGGTACATTCTTAGGCGTTTAATATGCGGTGTTGAGTCCATTTCGTTGAGCAAGGAGTAGCTCTTGTCTATTCCATATTTGGCTTAAGGAACTTTATCTGTGCTCGTTTCAATCTCTGGTTTTATGCAGCACCCCAACTCACCTTTACCCTTAAGCAAGCATAAGTTGGTTTTCTAAATTTGAGACCCTGTTCTGTTCTGTAATTCAGTTCCTGTGTAGCCAAGTTTACATTCCGTGTATTACTGATATCTTATGATGTTTCTTTTTCTGTGTGACTTATTTCAGTTAGAATCATCGTACCTGAATCCACTCATTATGCTGCTACGGGCCTGATGACATAGATTTCATTGCTGAGTGATACTGCATTGTACGTAAGTACCACAAGTTCTTTATCCATTTTTCACTTTCTGTGATATTGAACTTGTACGGTAAACGAGGTTCTTGTAAACAGAGGTGTCCCAAACATTGGGGTGGCTGTGTCTTTTTGATTTTAATTTCCCTAAGCTATAGGACCGTAAGTGGAAGTGCCCTAGGCTCTGTTGCTTTGTTGTTTAGATGTTTCAGGAAACACCATACACTTCTCCCGAGTGTCTGTTGGCAATTTACATCCCGCCCATCAGCATAACAAGGCTCCCAGTTCTCCATGGCCTGTCCTGCCTTTCTGGATTTTACACTTTTTTCAGATGGCCCTTTTGACCGGGGGGAAGTGAGACTTCATTGTAGTGCAGATTTCCTCTGCAAGCTTGCTTGGTTGGCCAAAAAGGGCGTATGCGTTTTTTCCTGAATATATTCAGGAAAAAACGCATACGCCCTTTTTGGCCAAGTGCATCATTGTGGACGTTCTGCCTCTTTTCCTATGCTTTCAATGCAATTCCAGTCTACCTCCTGAAATCGGTTTCCTGCAATTCTGCCCCGCTTTCAAGTCCTCTTGGCAGCCTTACTTCAGTATATTTTTGGACGATAGCTGTCATTTATAACTCTGCAGGTTTGTGAATTACAGTGCCCCTGAGCTCCTTTCTTCAACTCGCTTTCTTTTGAGCTGGCCGCAACACCGCAGGATGGCTTCAGGCCCTAATCTGGTTCCGGCACGGCACGCTGAGCCTTTGGTTATTTCCTCTTCCTGGTGGGAAATGAGAGTTAAATTTGCCCGTCCAGACATCTCCAGCTAGTCTCTCATTGGTTCTCGCTATTCCTGTTCATCTTCCGCAGAAATTGCAAACTGGGCCAAACAGGAGGTTAAAGGCGCTGACTCTCCAAGTGGGGAGAGTGTTAGTAAAGCGTCTGGAATGTTGCACCCGAGTACCAGGGGAGGAAAACTGAGACATATTTGAACACGTCTCCCGTTCACACGGTTGATCATACTCTGGGTTCCACATGCATGTTTTAGCTGAAGGAAGAATACCTTAAACCTGGAGAGTTGAGACCCGTGGAATGGGTACCATGCAATATGACTTCAAAGGGTCTTCATTTGTTCACCGAACCTCTCCAATCCTATCACTGCTGCGTTTATGCGCCTGTACACACGCTTGATTCTCTTTCGGAGACATAGCAATCCATAGGTTTTAAGATACTTACTAGTCAGGTACATTCTTAGGCGTTTAATATGCGGTGTTGAGTCCATTTCGTTGAGCAAGGAGTAGCTCTTGTCTATTCCATATTTGGCTTAAGGAACTTTATCTGTGCTCGTTTCAATCTCTGGTTTTATGCAGCACCCCAACTCACCTTTCCCCTTAAGCAAGCATAAGTTGGTTTTCTAAATTTGAGACCCTGTTCTGTTCTGTAATTCAGTTCCTGTTTAGCCAAGTTTACATTCCGTGTATTACTGATATCTTATGATGTTTCTTTTTCTGTGTGACTTATTTCAGTTAGAATCATCGTACCTGAATCCACTCATTGTGCTGCTACGGGCCTGATGACATAGATTTCATTGCTGAGTGATATTGCTTTGTAAGTAAATACCACACCTTCTTTATCCATTTTTCACTTTCTGTGATATTGAACTTGTACTGTAAACGAGGTTCTTGTAAACAGAGGCGTCCCAAACTTTGGGGTGGCTGTGTCTTTTTGATTTTAATTTCCCTAATCTATAGGACCATAAGTGGAAGTGCCCTAGGCTCTGTTGCTTTGTTTTTTAGATGTTTCAGGAAACACCATACACTTCTCCCGAGTGTCTGTTGGCAATTTACATCCCGCCCATCAGCATAACAAGGCTCCCAGTTCTCCATGGCCTGTCCTGCCTTTCTGGATTTTACACTATTTTCAGATGGCCCTTTTGACCGGGGGGAAGTGAGACTTCATTGTAGTGCAGATTTCCTTTGCAAGCTTGCTTGGTTGGCCAAAAAGGGCGTATGCGTTTTTTCCTGAATATATTCAGGAAAAAACGCATACGCCCTTTTTGGCCAAGTGCATCATTGTGGACGTTCTGCCTCTTTTCCTATGCTTTCAATGCAATTCCAGTCTACCTCCTGAAATCGGTTTCCTGCAATTCTGCCCCGCTTTCAAGTCCTCTTGGCAGCCTTACTTCAGTATATTTTTGGACGATAGCTGTCATTTATAACTCTGCAGGTTTGTGAATTACAGTGCCCCTGAGCTCCTTTCTTCAACTCGCTTTCTTGTGACCTGGCCGCAACACCGCAGGATGGCTTCAGGCCCTAATCTGGTTCCGGCACGGCACGCTGAGCCTTTGGTTATTTCCTCTTCCTGGTGGGAAATGAGAGTTAAATTTGCCCGTCCAGACACCTCCAGCTAGTCTCTCATTGGTTCTCGCTATTCCTGTTCATCTTCCGCAGAAATTGCAAACTGGGCCAAACAGGAGGTTAAAGGCGCTGACTCTCCAAGTGGGGAGAGTGTTAGTAAAGCGTCTGGAATGTTGCACCCGAGTACCAGGGTACGAAAACTGAGACATATTTGAACACGTCTCCCGTTCACACGGTTGATCATACTCTGGGTTCCACATGCATGTTTTAGCTGAAGGAAGAATACCTTAAACCTGGAGAGTTGAGACCCGTGGAATGGGTACCATGCAATATGACTTCAAAGGGTCTTCATTTGTTCACCGAACCTCTCCAATCCTATCACTGCTGCGTTTATGCGCCTGTACACATGCTTGATTCTCTTTCGGAGACATAGCAATCCATAGGTTTTAAGATACTTACTAGTCAGGTACATTCTTAGGCGTTTAATATGCGGTGTTGAGTCCATTTCGTTGAGCAAGGAGTAGCTCTTGTCTATTCCATATTTGGCTTAAGGAACTTTATCTGTGCTCATTTCAATCTCTGGTTTTATGCAGCACCCCAACTCACCTTTCCCCTTAAGCAAGCATAAGTTGGTTTTCTAAATTTGAGACCCTGTTCTGTTCTGTAATTCAGTTCCTGTGTAGCCAAGTTTACATTCCGTGTATTACTGATATCTTATGATGTTTCTTTTTCTGTGTGACTTATTTCAGTTAGAATCATCATACCTGAATCCACTCATTGTGCTGCTAAGGGCCTGATGACATAGATTTCATTGCTGAGTGATATTGCTTTGTAAGTAAATACCACATGTTCTTTATCCATTTTTCACTTTCTGCGATGTTGAACTTGTACTGTAAACGAGGTTCTTGTAAACAGAGGCGTCCCAAACTTTGGGGTGGCTGTGTCTTTTTGATTTTAATTTCCCTAAGCTATAGGACCATAAGTGGAAGTGCCCTAGGCTCTGTTGCTTTGTTTTTTAGATGTTTCAGGAAACACCATACACTTCTCCCGAGTGGCTGTTGGCAATTTACATCCCGCCCATCAGCATAACAAGGCTCCCAGTTCTCCATGGCCTGTCCTGCCTTTCTGGATTTTACACTTTTTTCAGATGGCCCTTTTGACCGGGGGGAAGTGAGACTTCATTGTAGTGCAGATTTCCTTTGCAAGCTTGCTTGGTTGGCCAAAAAGGGCGTATGCGTTTTTTCCTGAATATATTCAGGAAAAAACGCATACGCCCTTTTTGGCCAAGTGCATCATTGTGGACGTTCTGCCTCTTTTCCTATGCTTTCAATGCAATTCCAGTCTACCTCCTGAAATCGGTTTCCTGCAATTCTGCCCCGCTTTCAAGTCCTCTTGGCAGCCTTACTTCAGTATATTTTTGGACGATAGCTGTCATTTATAACTCTGCAGGTTTGTGAATTACAGTGCCCCTGAGCTCCTTTCTTCAACTCGCTTTCTTTTGAGCTGGCCGCAACACCGCAGGATGGCTTCAGGCCCTAATCTGGTTCCGGCACGGCACGCTGAGCCTTTGGTTATTTCCTCTTCCTGGTGGGAAATGAGAGTTAAATTTGCCCGTCCAGACATCTCCAGCTAGTCTCTCATTGGTTCTCGCTATTCCTGTTCATCTTCCGCAGAAATTGCAAACTGGGCCAAACAGGAGGTTAAAGGCGCTGACTCTCCAAGTGGGGAGAGTGTTAGTAAAGCGTCTGGAATGTTGCACCCGAGTACCAGGGGAGGAAAACTGAGACATATTTGAACACGTCTCCCGTTCACACGGTTGATCATACTCTGGGTTCCACATGCATGTTTTAGCTGAAGGAAGAATACCTTAAACCTGGAGAGTTGAGACCCGTGGAATGGGTACCATGCAATATGACTTCAAAGGGTCTTCATTTGTTCACCGAACCTCTCCAATCCTATCACTGCTGCGTTTATGCGCCTGTACACACGCTTGATTCTCTTTCGGAGACATAGCAATCCATAGGTTTTAAGATACTTACTAGTCAGGTACATTCTTAGGCGTTTAATATGCGGTGTTGAGTCCATTTCGTTGAGCAAGGAGTAGCTCTTGTCTATTCCATATTTGGCTTAAGGAACTTTATCTGTGCTCGTTTCAATCTCTGGTTTTATGCAGCACCCCAACTCACCTTTACCCTTAAGCAAGCATAAGTTGGTTTTCTAAATTTGAGACCCTGTTCTGTTCTGTAATTCAGTTCCTGTTTAGCCAAGTTTACATTCCGTGTATTACTGATATCTTATGATGTTTCTTTTTCTGTGTGACTTATTTCAGTTAGAATCATCGTACCTGAATCCACTCATTGTGCTGCTACGGGCCTGATGACATAGATTTCATTGCTGAGTGATATTGCTTTGTAAGTAAATACCACACCTTCTTTATCCATTTTTCACTTTCTGTGATATTGAACTTGTACTGTAAACGAGGTTCTTGTAAACAGAGGCGTCCCAAACTTTGGGGTGGCTGTGTCTTTTTGATTTTAATTTCCCTAATCTATAGGACCATAAGTGGAAGTGCCCTAGGCTCTGTTGCTTTGTTTTTTAGATGTTTCAGGAAACACCATACACTTCTCCCGAGTGTCTGTTGGCAATTTACATCCCGCCCATCAGCATAACAAGGCTCCCAGTTCTCCATGGCCTGTCCTGCCTTTCTGGATTTTACACTATTTTCAGATGGCCCTTTTGACCGGGGGGAAGTGAGACTTCATTGTAGTGCAGATTTCCTTTGCAAGCTTGCTTGGTTGGCCAAAAAGGGCGTATGCGTTTTTTCCTGAATATATTCAGGAAAAAACGCATACGCCCTTTTTGGCCAAGTGCATCATTGTGGACGTTCTGCCTCTTTTCCTATGCTTTCAATGCAATTCCAGTCTACCTCCTGAAATCGGTTTCCTGCAATTCTGCCCCGCTTTCAAGTCCTCTTGGCAGCCTTACTTCAGTATATTTTTGGACGATAGCTGTCATTTATAACTCTGCAGGTTTGTGAATTACAGTGCCCCTGAGCTCCTTTCTTCAACTCGCTTTCTTGTGACCTGGCCGCAACACCGCAGGATGGCTTCAGGCCCTAATCTGGTTCCGGCACGGCACGCTGAGCCTTTGGTTATTTCCTCTTCCTGGTGGGAAATGAGAGTTAAATTTGCCCGTCCAGACACCTCCAGCTAGTCTCTCATTGGTTCTCGCTATTCCTGTTCATCTTCCGCAGAAATTGCAAACTGGGCCAAACAGGAGGTTAAAGGCGCTGACTCTCCAAGTGGGGAGAGTGTTAGTAAAGCGTCTGGAATGTTGCACCCGAGTACCAGGGTACGAAAACTGAGACATATTTGAACACGTCTCCCGTTCACACGGTTGATCATACTCTGGGTTCCACATGCATGTTTTAGCTGAAGGAAGAATACCTTAAACCTGGAGAGTTGAGACCCGTGGAATGGGTACCATGCAATATGACTTCAAAGGGTCTTCATTTGTTCACCGAACCTCTCCAATCCTATCACTGCTGCGTTTATGTGCCTGTACACATGCTTGGTTCTCTTTCGGAGACATAGCAATCCATAGGTTTTAAGATACTTACTAGTCAGGTACATTCTTAGGCGTTTAATATGCGGTGTTGAGTCCATTTCGTTGAGCAAGGAGTAGCTCTTGTCTATTCCATATTTGGCTTAAGGAACTTTATCTGTGCTCATTTCAATCTCTGGTTTTATGCAGCACCCCAACTCACCTTTACCCTTAAGCAAGCATAAGTTGGTTTTCTAAATTTGAGACCCTGTTCTGTTCTGTAATTCAGTTCCTGTTTAGCCAAGTTTACATTCCGTGTATTACTGATATCTTATGATGTTTCTTTTTCTGTGTGACTTATTTCAGTTAGAATCATCATACCTGAATCCACTCATTGTGCTGCTAAGGGCCTGATGACATAGATTTCATTGCTGAGTGATATTGCTTTGTAAGTAAATACCACATGTTCTTTATCCATTTTTCACTTTCTGCGATGTTGAACTTGTACTGTAAACGAGGTTCTTGTAAACAGAGGCGTCCCAAACTTTGGGGTTGCTGTGTCTTTTTGATTTTAATTTCCCTAAGCTATAGGACCATAAGTGGAAGTGCCCTAGGCTCTGTTGCTTTGTTTTTTAGATATTTCAGGAAACACCATACACTTCTCCCGAGTGTCTGTTGGCAATTTACATCCCGCCCATCAGCATAACAAGGCTCCCAGTTCTCCATGGCCTGTCCTGCCTTTCTGGATTTTACACTTTTTTCAGATGGCCCTTTTGACCGGGGGGAAGTGAGACTTCATTGTAGTGCAGATTTCCTTTGCAAGCTTGCTTGGTTGGCCAAAAAGGGCGTATGCGTTTTTTCCTGAATATATTCAGGAAAAAACGCATACGCCCTTTTTGGCCAAGTGCATCATTGTGGACGTTCTGCCTCTTTTCCTATGCTTTCAATGCAATTCCAGTCTACCTCCTGAAATCGGTTTCCTGCAATTCTGCCCCGCTTTCGAGTCCTCTTGGCAGCCTTACTTCAGTATATTTTTGGACGATAGCTGTCATTTATAACTCTGCAGGTTTGTGAATTACAGTGCCCCTGAGCTCCTTTCTTCAACTCGCTTTCTTTTGAGCTGGCCGCAACACCGCAGGATGGCTTCAGGCCCTAATCTGGTTCCGGCACGGCATGCTGAGCTTTTGGTTATTTCCTCTTCCTGGTGGGAAATGAGAGTTAAATTTGCCCGTCCAGACACCTCCAGCTAGTCTCTCATTGGTGTTCCCTATTCCTGTTCATCTTCCGCAGAAATTGCAAACTGGGCCAAACAGGAAGTTAAAGGCGCTGACTCTCCAAGTGGGGAGAGTGTTAGTAAAGCGTCTGGAATGTTGCACCCGAGTACCAGGGGAGGAAAACTGAGACATATTTGAACACGTCTCCCGTTCACATGGTTGATCATACTCTGGGTTCCACATGCATGTTTTAGCTGAAGGAAGAATACCTTAAACCTGGAGAGTTGAGACCCGTGGAATGGGTACCATGCAATATGACTTCAAAGGGTCTTCATTTGCTCACCGAACCTCTCCAATCCTATCACTGCTGCGTTTATGCCCCTGTACACACGCTTGATTCTCTTTCGGAGACATAGCAATCCATAGGTTTTAAGATACTTACTAGTCAGGTACATTCTTAGGCGTTTAATATGCGGTGTTGAGTCCATTTCGTTGAGCAAGGAGTAGCTCTTGTCTATTCCATATTTGGCTTAAGGAACTTTATCTGTGCTCGTTTCAATCTCTGGTTTTATGCAGCACCCCAACTCACCTTTACCCTTAAGCAAGCATAAGTTGGTTTTCTAAATTTGAGACCCTGTTCTGTTCTGTAATTCAGTTCCTGTGTAGCCAAGTTTACATTCCGTGTATTACTGATATCTTATGATGTTTCTTTTTCTGTGTGACTTATTTCAGTTAGAATCATCATACCTGAATCCACTCATTGTGCTGCTAAGGGCCTGATGACATAGATTTCATTGCTGAGTGATATTGCTTTGTAAGTAAATACCACACCTTCTTTATCCATTTTTCACTTTCTGCGATGTTGAACTTGTACTGTAAACGAGGTTCTTGTAAACAGAGGCGTCCCAAACTTTGGGGTGGCTGTGTCTTTTTGATTTTAATTTCCCTAAGCTATCGGACCATAAGTGGAAGTGCCCTAGGCTCTGTTGCTTTGTTGTATAGATGTTTCAGGAAACACCATACACTTCTCCCGAGTGTCTGTTGGCAATTTACATCCCGTCCATCAGCATAACAAGGCTCCCAGTTCTCCATGGCCTGTCCTGCCTTTCTGGATTTTACACTTTTTTCAGATGGCCCTTTTGACCGGGGGGAAGTGAGACTTCATTGTAGTGCAGATTTCCTTTGCAAGCTTGCTTGGTTGGCCAAAAAGGGCGTATGCGTTTTTTCCTGAATATATTCAGGAAAAAACGCATACGCCCTTTTTGGCCAAGTGCATCATTGTGGACGTTCTGCCTCTTTTCCTATGCTTTCAATGCAATTCCAGTCTACCTCCTGAAATCGGTTTCCTGCAATTCTGCCCCGCTTTCAAGTCCTCTTGGCAGCCTTACTTCAGTATATTTTTGGACGATAGCTGTCATTTATAACTCTGCAGGTTTGTGAATTACAGTGCCCCTGAGCTCCTTTCTTCAACTCGCTTTCTTGTGAGCTGGCCGCAACACCGCAGGATGGCTTCAGGCCCTAATCTGGTTCCGGCACGGCACGCTGAGCCTTTGGTTATTTCCTCTTCCTGGTGGGAAATGAGAGTTAAATTTGCCCGTCCAGACACCTCCAGCTAGTCTCTCATTGGTGTTCCCTATTCCTGTTCATCTTCCGCAGAAATTGCAAACTGGGCCAAACAGGAGGTTAAAGGCACTGACTCTCCAAGTGGGGAGAGTGTTAGTAAAGCGTCTGGAATGTTGCACCCGAGTACCAGGGGAGGAAAACTGAGACATATTTGAACACGTCTCCCGTTCACACGGTTGATCATACTCTGGGTTCCATATGCATGTTTTAGCTGAAGGAAGAATACCTTAAACCTGGAGAGTTGAGACCCGTGGAATGGGTACCATGCAAAATGATTTCAAAGGGTCTTCATTTGTTCACCGAACCTCTCCAATCCTATCACTGCTGCGTTTATGCGCCTGTACACATGCTTGATTCTCTTTCGGAGACATAGCAATCCATAGGTTTTAAGATACTTACTAGTCAGGTACATTCTTAGGCGTTTAATATGGGGTGTTGAGTCCATTTCGTTGAGCAAGGAGTAGCTCTTGTCTATTCCATATTTGGCTTAAGGAACTTTATCTGTGCTCATTTCAATCTCTGGTTTTATGCAGTACCCCAACTCACCTTTCCCCTTAAGCAAGCATAATTTGGTTTTCTAAATTTGAGACGCTGTTCTGTTCTGTAATTCAGTTCCTGTGTAGTCAAGTTTACATTCCGTGTATTACTGATATCTTATGATATTTCTTTTTCTGTGTGACTTATTTCAGTTAGAATCATCATACCTGAATCCACTCATTGTGCTGCTCAGGGCCTGATGACATAGATTTCATTGCTGAGTGATATTGCTTTGTAAGTAAATACCACATGTTCTTTATCCATTTTTCACTTTCTGCGATGTTGAACTTGTACTGTAAACGAGGTTCTTGTAAACAGAGGCGTCCCAAACTTTGGGGTGGCTGTGTCTTTTTGATTTTAATTTCCCTAAGCTATAGGACCATAAGTGGAAGTGCCCTAGGCTCTGTTGCTTTGTTTTTTAGATGTTTCAGGAAACACCATACACTTCTCCCGAGTGTCTGTTGGCAATTTACATCCCGTCCATCAGCATAACAAGGCTCCCAGTTCTCCATGGCCTGTCCTGCCTTTCTGGATTTTACACTTTTTTCAGATGGCCCTTTTGACCGGGGGGAAGTGAGACTTCATTGTAGTGCAGATTTCCTTTGCAAGCTTGCTTGGTTGGCCAAAAAGGGCGTATGCGTTTTTTCCTGAATATATTCAGGAAAAAACGCATATGCCCTTTTTGGCCAAGTGCATCATTGTGGACGTTCTGCCTCTTTTCCTATGCTTTCAATGCAATTCCAGTCTACCTCCTGAAATCGGTTTCCTGCAATTCTGCCCCGCTTTCAAGTCCTCTTGGCAGCCTTACTTCAGTATATTTTTGGACGATAGCTGTCATTTATAACTCTGCAGGTTTGTGAATTACAGTGCCCCTGAGCTCCTTTCTTCAACTGGCTTTCTTGTGACCTGGCCGCAACACCGCAGGATGGCTTCAGGCCCTAATCTGGTTCCGGCACGGCACGCTGAGCCTTTGGTTATTTCCTCTTCCTGGTGGGAAATGAGAGTTAAATTTGCCCGTCCAGACACCTCCAGCTAGTCTCTCATTGGTTCTCGCTATTCCTGTTCATCTTCCGCAGAAATTGCAAACTGGGCCAAACAGGAGGTTAAAGGGACTGACTCTCCAAGTCGGGAGAGTGTTAGTAAAGCCTCTGGAATGTTGCACCCGAGTACCAGGGTACGAAAACTGAGACATATTTGAACACGTCTCCCGATCACATGGTTGATCATACTCTAGGTTCCACATGCATGTTTTAGCTGAAGGAAGAATACCTTAAACCTGGGTAGTTGAAACCCGTGGAATGGGTACCATGCAATATGACTTCAAAGGGTCTTCATTTGCTCACCGAACCTCTCCAATCCTATCACTGCTGCGTTTATGCCCCTGTACACATGCTTGATTCTCTTTCGGAGACATAGCAATCCATAGGTTTTAAGATACTTACTAGTCAGGTACATTCTTAGGCGTTTAATATGCGGTGTTGAGTCCATTTCGTTGAGCAAGGAGTAGCTCTTGTCTATTCCATATTTGGCTTAAGGAACTTTATCTGTTCTCGTTTCAATCTCTGGTTTTATGCAGCACCCCAACTCACCTTTACCCTTAAGCAAGCATAAGTTGGTTTTCTAAATTTGAGACCCTGTTCTGTTCTGTAATTCAGTTCCTGTGTAGCCAAGTTTACATTCCGTGTATTACTGATATCTTATGATGTTTCTTTTTCTGTGTGACTTATTTCAGTTAGAATCATCATACCTGAATCCACTCATTGTGCTGCTAAGGGCCTGATGACATAGATTTCATTGCTGAGTGATATTGCTTTGTAAGTAAATACCACACCTTCTTTATCCATTTTTCACTTTCTGCGATGTTGAACTTGTACTGTAAACGAGGTTCTTGTAAACAGAGGCGTCCCAAACTTTGGGGTGGCTGTGTCTTTTTTATTTTAATTTCCCTAAGCTATAGGACCATAAGTGGAAGTGCCCTAGGCTCTGTTGCTTTGTTTTTTAGATGTTTCAGGAAACACCATACACTTCTCCCGAGTGTCTGTTGGCAATTTACATCCCGCCCATCAGCATAACAAGGCTCCCAGTTCTCCATGGCCTGTCCTGCCTTTCTGGATTTTACACTTTTTTCAGATGGCCCTTTTGACCGGGGGGAAGTGAGACTTCATTGTAGTGCAGATTTCCTTTGCAAGCTTGCTTGGTTGGCCAAAAAGGGCGTATGCGTTTTTTCCTGAATATATTCAGGAAAAAACGCATACGCCCTTTTTGGCCAAGTGCATCATTGTGGACGTTCTGCCTCTTTTCCTATGCTTTCAATGCAATTCCAGTCTACCTCCTGAAATCGGTTTCCTGCAATTCTGCCCCGCTTTCAAGTCCTCTTGGCAGCCTTACTTCAGTATATTTTTGGACGATAGCTGTCATTTATAACTCTGCAGGTTTGTGAATTACAGTGCCCCTGAGCTCCTTTCTTCAACTCGCTTTCTTGTGAGCTGGCCGCAACACCGCAGGATGGCTTCAGGCCCTAATCTGGTTCCGGCCCGGCACGCTGAGCCTTTGGTTATTTCCTCTTCCTGGTGGGAAATGAGAGTTAAATTTGCCCATCCAGACACCTCCAGCTAGTCTCTCATTGGTGTTCCCTATTCCTGTTCATCTTCCGCAGAAATTGAAAACTGGGCCAAACAGGAGGTTAAAGGCGCTGACTCTCCAAGTGGGGAGAGTGTTAGTAAAGCGTCTGGAATGTTGCACCCGAGTACCAGGGGAGGAAAACTGAGACATATTTGAACACGTCTCCCGTTCACATGGTTGATCATACTCTGGGTTCCACATGCATGTTTTAGCTGAAGGAAGAATACCTTAAACCTGGAGAGTTGAGACCCGTGGAATGGGTACCATGCAATATGACTTCAAAGGGTCTTCATTTGCTCACCGAACCTCTCCAATCCTATCACTGCTGCGTTTATGCCCCTGTACACACGCTTGATTCTCTTTTGGAGACATAGCAATCCATAGGTTTTAAGATACTTACTAGTCAGGTACATTCTTAGGCGTTTAATATGGGGTGTTGAGTCCATTTCGTTGAGCAAGGAGTAGCTCTTGTCTAGTCCATATTTGGCTTAAGGAACTTTATCTGTGCTCGTTTCAATCTCTGGTTTTATGCAGCACCCCAACTCACCTTTCCCCTTAAGCAAGCATAAGTTGGTTTTTCTAAATTTGAGACCCTGTTCTGTTCTGTAATTCAGTTCCTGTGTAGCCAAGTTTACATTCCGTGTATTACTGATATCTTATGATGTTTCTTTTTCTGTGTGACTTATTTCAGTTAGAATCATCGTACCTGAATCCACTCATTATGCTGCTACGGGCCTGATGACATAGATTTCATTGCTGAGTGATATTGCTTTGTAAGTAAATACCACAACTTCTTTATCCATTTTTCACTTTCGGCGATGTTGAACTTGTACGGTAAATGAGGTTCTTGTAAACAGAGGCGTCCCAAACTTTGGGGTGGCTGTGTCTTTTTGATTTTAATTTCCCTAAGCTATAGGACCATAAGTGGAAGTGCCCTAGGCTCTGTTGCTTTGTTTTTTAGATGTTTCAGGAAACACCATACACTTCTCCCGAGTGTCTGTTAGCAATTTACATCCTGCCCATCAGCATAACAAGGCTCCCAGTTCTCCATGGCCTGTCCTGCCTTTCTGGATTTTACACTTTTTTCAGATGGCCCTTTTGACCGGGGGGAAGTGAGACTTCATTGTAGTGCAGATTTCCTTTGCAAGCTTGCTTGGTTGGCCAAAAAGGGCGTATGCGTTTTTTCCTGAATATATTCAGGAAAAAACGCATACGCCCTTTTTGGCCAAGTGCATCATTGTGGACGTTCTGCCTCTTTTCCTATGCTTTCAATGCAATTCCAGTCTACCTCCTGAAATCGGTTTCCTGCAATTCTGCCCCGCTTTCGAGTCCTCTTGGCAGCCTTACTTCAGTATATTTTTGGACGATAGCTGTCATTTATAACTCTGCAGGTTTGTGAATTACAGTGCCCCTGAGCTCCTTTCTTCAACTCGCTTTCTTTTGAGCTGGCCGCAACACCGCAGGATGGCTTCAGGCCCTAATCTGGTTCCGGCACGGCACGCTGAGCCTTTGGTTAATTCCTCTTTCTGGTGGGAAATGAGAGTTAAATTTGCCCGTCCAGACACCTCCAGCTAGTCTCTCATTGGTTCTCGCTATTCCTGTTCATCTTCCGCAGAAATTGCAAACTGGGCCAAACAGGAGATTAAAGGGACGGACTCTCCAAGTGGGGAGAGTGTTAGTAAAGCGTCTGGAATGTTGCACCCGAGTACCAGGGTACGAAAACTGAGACATATTTGAACACGTCTCCCGATCACATGGTTGATCATACTCTAGGTTCCACATGCATGTTTTAGCTGAAGGAAGAATACCTTAAACCTGGGTAGTTGAAACCCGTGGAATGGGTACCATGCAATATGACTTCAAAGGGTCTTCATTTGCTCACCGAACCTCTCCAATCCTATCACTGCTGCGTTTATGCCCCTGTACACATGCTTGATTCTCTTTCGGAGACATAGCAATCCATAGGTTTTAAGATACTAGTCAGGTACATTCTTAGGCGTTTAATATGCGGTGTTGAGTCCATTTCGTTGAGCAAGGAGTAGCTCTTGTCTATTCCATATTTGGCTTAAGGAACATTATCTGTGATCGTTTCAATCTCTGGTTTTATGCAGCACCCCAACTCACCTTTACCCTTAAGCAAGCATAAGTTGGTTTTCTAAATTTGAGACCCTGTTCTGTTCTGTAATTCAGTTCCTGTGTAGCCAAGTTTACATTCCGTGTATTAGTGATATTTTATGATGTTTCTTTTTCTGTGTGACTTATTTCAGTTAGAATCATCATACCTGAATCCACTCATTGTGCTGCTAAGGGCCTGATGACATAGATTTCATTGCTGAGTGATATTGCTTTGTAAGTAAATACCACAACTTCTTTATCCATTTTTCACTTTCTGCGATGTTGAACTTGTACGGTAAACGAGGTTCTTGTAAACAGAGGCGTCCCAAACTTTGGGGTGGCTGTGTCTTTTTGATTTTAATTTCCCTAAGCTATAGGACCATAAGTGGAAGTGCCCTAGGCTCTGTTGCTTTGTTTTTCAGATGTTTCAGGAAACACCATACACTTCTCCCGAGTGTCTGTTGGCAATTTACATCCCGCCCATCAGCATAACAAGGCTCCCAGTTCTCCATGGCCTGTCCTGCCTTTCTGGATTTTACACTTTTTTCAGATGGCCCTTTTGACCGGGGGGAAGTGAGACTTCATTGTAGTGCAGATTTCCTTTGCAAGCTTGCTTGGTTGGCCAAAAAGGGCGTATGCGTTTTTTCCTGAATATATTCAGGAAAAAACGCATACGCCCTTTTTGGCCAAGTGCATCATTGTGGACGTTCTGCCTCTTTTCCTATGCTTTCAATGCAATTCCAGTCTACCTCCTGAAATCGGTTTCCTGCAATTCTGCCCCGCTTTCAAGTCCTCTTGGCAGCCTTACTTCAGTATATTTTTGGACGATAGCTGTCATTTATAACTCTGCAGGTTTGTGAATTACATGCCCCTGAGCTCCTTTCTTCAACTCGCTTTCTTTTGAGCTGGCCGCAACACCGCAGGATGGCTTCAGGCCCTAATCTGGTTCCGGCACGGCACGCTGAGCCTTTGGTTAATTCCTCTTTCTGGTGGGAAATGAGAGTTAAATTTGCCCGTCCAGACACCTCCAGCTAGTCTCTCATTGGTTCTCGCTATTCCTGTTCATCTTCCGCAGAAATTGCAAACTGGGCCAAACAGGAGATTAAAGGGACGGACTCTCCAAGTGGGGAGAGTGTTAGTAAAGCGTCTGGAATGTTGCACCCGAGTACCAGGGTACGAAAACTGAGACATATTTGAACACGTCTCCCGATCACATGGTTGATCATACTCTAGGTTCCACATGCATGTTTTCGCTGAAGGAAGAATACCTTAAACCTGGGTAGTTGAAACCCGTGGAATGGGTACCATGCAATATGACTTCAAAGGGTCTTCATTTGCTCACCGAACCTCTCCAATCCTATCACTGCTGCGTTTATGCCCCTGTACACATGCTTGATTCTCTTTCGGAGACATAGCAATCCATAGGTTTTAAGATACTTACTAGTCAGGTACATTCTTAGGCGTTTAATATGCGGTGTTGAGTCCATTTCGTTGAGCAAGGAGTAGCTCTTGTCTATTCCATATTTGGCTTAAGGAACTTTATCTGTGCTCGTTTCAATCTCTGGTTTTATGCAGCACCCCAACTCACCTTTCCCCTTAAGCAAGCATAAGTTGGTTTTCTAAATTTGAGACCCTGTTCTGTTCTGTAATTCAGTTCCTGTGTAGCCAAGTTTACATTCCGTGTATTACTGATATCTTATGATGTTTCTTTTTCTGTGTGACTTATTTCAGTTAGAATCATCATACCTGAATCCACTCATTGTGCTGCTAAGGGCCTGATGACATAGATTTCATTGCTGAGTGATATTGCTTTGTAAGTAAATACCACAACTTCTTTATCCATTTTTCACTTTCTGCGATGTTGAACTTGTACGGTAAACGAGGTTCTTGTAAACAGAGGCGTCCCAAACTTTGGGGTGGCTGTGTCTTTTTTATTTTAATTTCCCTAAGCTATAGGACCATAAGTGGAAGTGCCCTAGGCTCTGTTGCTTTGTTTTTCAGATGTTTCAGGAAACACCATACACTTCTCCCGAGTGTCTGTTGGCAATTTACATCCCGCCCATCAGCATAACAAGGCTCCCAGTTCTCCATGGCCTGTCCTGCCTTTCTGGATTTTACACTTTTTTCAGATGGCCCTTTTGACCGGGGGGAAGTGAGACTTCATTGTAGTGCAGATTTCCTTTGCAAGCTTGCTTGGTTGGCCAAAAAGGGCGTATGCGTTTTTTCCTGAATATATTCAGGAAAAAACGCATACGCCCTTTTTGGCCAAGTGCATCATTGTGGACGTTCTGCCTCTTTTCCTATGCTTTCAATGCAATTCCAGTCTACCTCCTGAAATCGGTTTCCTGCAATTCTGCCCCGCTTTCAAGTCCTCTTGGCAGCCTTACTTCAGTATATTTTTGGACGATAGCTGTCATTTATAACTCTGCAGCTTTGTGAATTACATGCCCCTGAGCTCCTTTCTTCAACTCGCTTTCTTTTGAGCTGGCCGCAACACCGCAGGATGGCTTCAGGCCCTAATCTGGTTCCGGCACGGCACGCTGAGCCTTTGGTTAATTCCTCTTTCTGGTGGGAAATGAGAGTTAAATTTGCCCGTCCAGACACCTCCAGCTAGTCTCTCATTGGTTCTCGCTATTCCTGTTCATCTTCCGCAGAAATTGCAAACTGGGCCAAACAGGAGATTAAAGGGACGGACTCTCCAAGTGGGGAGAGTGTTAGTAAAGCGTCTGGAATGTTGCACCCGAGTACCAGGGTACGAAAACTGAGACATATTTGAACACGTCTCCCGATCACATGGTTGATCATACTCTAGGTTCCACATGCATGTTTTCGCTGAAGGAAGAATACCTTAAACCTGGGTAGTTGAAACCCGTGGAATGGGTACCATGCAATATGACTTCAAAGGGTCTTCATTTGCTCACCGAACCTCTCCAATCCTATCACTGCTGCGTTTATGCCCCTGTACACATGCTTGATTCTCTTTCGGAGACATAGCAATCCATAGGTTTTAAGATACTTACTAGTCAGGTACATTCTTAGGCGTTTAATATGCGGTGTTGAGTCCATTTCGTTGAGCAAGGAGTAGCTCTTGTCTATTCCATATTTGGCTTAAGGAACTTTATCTGTGCTCGTTTCAATCTCTGGTTTTATGCAGCACCCCAACTCACCTTTCCCCTTAAGCAAGCATAAGTTGGTTTTCTAAATTTGAGACCCTGTTCTGTTCTGTAATTCAGTTCCTGTGTAGCCAAGTTTACATTCCGTGTATTACTGATATCTTATGATGTTTCTTTTTCTGTGTGACTTATTTCAGTTAGAATCATCATACCTGAATCCACTCATTGTGCTGCTAAGGGCCTGATGACATAGATTTCATTGCTGAGTGATATTGCTTTGTAAGTAAATACCACAACTTCTTTATCCATTTTTCACTTTCTGCGATGTTGAACTTGTACGGTAAACGAGGTTCTTGTAAACAGAGGCGTCCCAAACTTTGGGGTGGCTGTGTCTTTTTTATTTTAATTTCCCTAAGCTATAGGACCATAAGTGGAAGTGCCCTAGGCTCTGTTGCTTTGTTTTTCAGATGTTTCAGGAAACACCATACACTTCTCCCGAGTGTCTGTTGGCAATTTACATCCCGCCCATCAGCATAACAAGGCTCCCAGTTCTCCATGGCCTGTCCTGCCTTTCTGGATTTTACACTTTTTTCAGATGGCCCTTTTGACCGGGGGGAAGTGAGACTTCATTGTAGTGCAGATTTCCTTTGCAAGCTTGCTTGGTTGGCCAAAAAGGGCGTATGCGTTTTTTCCTGAATATATTCAGGAAAAAACGCATACGCCCTTTTTGGCCAAGTGCATCATTGTGGACGTTCTGCCTCTTTTCCTATGCTTTCAATGCAATTCCAGTCTACCTCCTGAAATCGGTTTCCTGCAATTCTGCCCCGCTTTCAAGTCCTCTTGGCAGCCTTACTTCAGTATATTTTTGGACGATAGCTGTCATTTATAACTCTGCAGCTTTGTGAATTACATGCCCCTGAGCTCCTTTCTTCAACTCGCTTTCTTTTGAGCTGGCCGCAACACCGCAGGATGGCTTCAGGCCCTAATCTGGTTCCGGCACGGCACGCTGAGCCTTTGGTTAATTCCTCTTTCTGGTGGGAAATGAGAGTTAAATTTGCCCGTCCAGACACCTCCAGCTAGTCTCTCATTGGTTCTCGCTATTCCTGTTCATCTTCCGCAGAAATTGCAAACTGGGCCAAACAGGAGATTAAAGGGACGGACTCTCCAAGTGGGGAGAGTGTTAGTAAAGCGTCTGGAATGTTGCACCCGAGTACCAGGGTACGAAAACTGAGACATATTTGAACACGTCTCCCGATCACATGGTTGATCATACTCTAGGTTCCACATGCATGTTTTCGCTGAAGGAAGAATACCTTAAACCTGGGTAGTTGAAACCCGTGGAATGGGTACCATGCAATATGACTTCAAAGGGTCTTCATTTGCTCACCGAACCTCTCCAATCCTATCACTGCTGCGTTTATGCCCCTGTACACATGCTTGATTCTCTTTCGGAGACATAGCAATCCATAGGTTTTAAGATACTTACTAGTCAGGTACATTCTTAGGCGTTTAATATGCGGTGTTGAGTCCATTTCGTTGAGCAAGGAGTAGCTCTTGTCTATTCCATATTTGGCTTAAGGAACTTTATCTGTGCTCGTTTCAATCTCTGGTTTTATGCAGCACCCCAACTCACCTTTACCCTTAAGCAAGCATAAGTTGGTTTTCTAAATTTGAGACCCTGTTCTGTTCTGTAATTCAGTTCCTGTGTAGCCAAGTTTACATTCCGTGTATTACTGATATCTTATGATGTTTCTTTTTCTGTGTGACTTATTTCAGTTAGAATCATCATACCTGAATCCACTCATTGTGCTGCTAAGGGCCTGATGACATAGATTTCATTGCTGAGTGATATTGCTTTGTAAGTAAATACCACACCTTCTTTATCCATTTTTCACTTTCTGCGATGTTGAACTTGTACTGTAAACGAGGTTCTTGTAAACAGAGGCGTCCCAAACTTTGGGGTGGCTGTGTCTTTTTGATTTTAATTTCCCTAAGCTATAGGACCATAAGTGGAAGTGCCCTAGGCTCTGTTGCTTTGTTGTATAGATGTTTCACGAAACACCATACACTTCTCCCGAGTGTCTGTTGGCAATTTACATCCCGTCCATCAGCATAACAAGGCTCCCAGTTCTCCATGGCCTGTCCTGCCTTTCTGGATTTTACACTTTTTTCAGATGGCCCTTTTGACCGGGGGGAAGTGAGACTTCATTGTAGTGCAGATTTCCTTTGCAAGCTTGCTTGGTTGGCCAAAAAGGGCGTATGCGTTTTTTCCTGAATATATTCAGGAAAAAACGCATACGCCCTTTTTGGCCAAGTGCATCATTGTGGACGTTCTGCCTCTTTTCCTATGCTTTCAATGCAATTCCAGTCTACCTCCTGAAATCGGTTTCCTGCAATTCTGCCCCGCTTTCAAGTCCTCTTGGCAGCCTTACTTCAGTATATTTTTGGACGATAGCTGTCATTTATAACTCTGCAGGTTTGTGAATTACATGCCCCTGAGCTCCTTTCTTCAACTCGCTTTCTTTTGAGCTGGCCGCAACACCGCAGGATGGCTTCAGGCCCTAATCTGGTTCCGGCACGGCACGCTGAGCCTTTGGTTAATTCCTCTTTCTGGTGGGAAATGAGAGTTAAATTTGCCCGTCCAGACACCTCCAGCTAGTCTCTCATTGGTTCTCGCTATTCCTGTTCATCTTCCGCAGAAATTGCAAACTGGGCCAAACAGGAGATTAAAGGGACGGACTCTCCAAGTGGGGAGAGTGTTAGTAAAGCGTCTGGAATGTTGCACCCGAGTACCAGGGTACGAAAACTGAGACATATTGGAACACGTCTCCCGATCACATGGTTGATCATACTCTAGGTTCCACATGCATGTTTTCGCTGAAGGAAGAATACCTTAAACCTGGGTAGTTGAAACCCGTGGAATGGGTACCATGCAATATGACTTCAAAGGGTCTTCATTTGCTCACCGAACCTCTCCAATCCTATCACTGCTGCGTTTATGCCCCTGTACACATGCTTGATTCTCTTTCGGAGACATAGCAATCCATAGGTTTTAAGATACTTACTAGTCAGGTACATTCTTAGGCGTTTAATATGCGGTGTTGAGTCCATTTCGTTGAGCAAGGAGTAGCTCTTGTCTATTCCATATTTGGCTTAAGGAACTTTATCTGTTCTCGTTTCAATCTCTGGTTTTATGCAGCACCCCAACTCACCTTTACCCTTAAGCAAGCATAAGTTGGTTTTCTAAATTTGAGACCCTGTTCTGTTCTGTAATTCAGTTCCTGTGTAGCCAAGTTTACATTCCGTGTATTACTGATATCTTATGATGTTTCTTTTTCTGTGTGACTTATTTCAGTTAGAATCATCATACCTGAATCCACTCATTGTGCTGCTAAGGGCCTGATGACATAGATTTCATTGCTGAGTGATATTGCTTTGTAAGTAAATACCACACCTTCTTTATCCATTTTTCACTTTCTGCGATGTTGAACTTGTACTGTAAACGAGGTTCTTGTAAACAGAGGCGTCCCAAACTTTGGGGTGGCTGTGTCTTTTTTATTTTAATTTCCCTAAGCTATAGGACCATAAGTGGAAGTGCCCTAGGCTCTGTTGCTTTGTTTTTTAGATGTTTCAGGAAACACCATACACTTCTCCCGAGTGTCTGTTGGCAATTTACATCCCGCCCATCAGCATAACAAGGCTCCCAGTTCTCCATGGCCTGTCCTGCCTTTCTGGATTTTACACTTTTTTCAGATGGCCCTTTTGACCGGGGGGAAGTGAGACTTCATTGTAGTGCAGATTTCCTTTGCAAGCTTGCTTGGTTGGCCAAAAAGGGCGTATGCGTTTTTTCCTGAATATATTCAGGAAAAAACGCATACGCCCTTTTTGGCCAAGTGCATCATTGTGGACGTTCTGCCTCTTTTCCTATGCTTTCAATGCAATTCCAGTCTACCTCCTGAAATCGGTTTCCTGCAATTCTGCCCCGCTTTCAAGTCCTCTTGGCAGCCTTACTTCAGTATATTTTTGGACGATAGCTGTCATTTATAACTCTGCAGGTTTGTGAATTACAGTGCCCCTGAGCTCCTTTCTTCAACTCGCTTTCTTGTGAGCTGGCCGCAACACCGCAGGATGGCTTCAGGCCCTAATCTGGTTCCGGCCCGGCACGCTGAGCCTTTGGTTATTTCCTCTTCCTGGTGGGAAATGAGAGTTAAATTTGCCCATCCAGACACCTCCAGCTAGTCTCTCATTGGTGTTCCCTATTCCTGTTCATCTTCCGCAGAAATTGAAAACTGGGCCAAACAGGAGGTTAAAGGCGCTGACTCTCCAAGTGGGGAGAGTGTTAGTAAAGCGTCTGGAATGTTGCACCCGAGTACCAGGGGAGGAAAACTGAGACATATTTGAACACGTCTCCCGTTCACATGGTTGATCATACTCTGGGTTCCACATGCATGTTTTAGCTGAAGGAAGAATACCTTAAACCTGGAGAGTTGAGACCCGTGGAATGGGTACCATGCAATATGACTTCAAAGGGTCTTCATTTGCTCACCGAACCTCTCCAATCCTATCACTGCTGCGTTTATGCCCCTGTACACACGCTTGATTCTCTTTTGGAGACATAGCAATCCATAGGTTTTAAGATACTTACTAGTCAGGTACATTCTTAGGCGTTTAATATGGGGTGTTGAGTCCATTTCGTTGAGCAAGGAGTAGCTCTTGTCTAGTCCATATTTGGCTTAAGGAACTTTATCTGTGCTCGTTTCAATCTCTGGTTTTATGCAGCACCCCAACTCACCTTTCCCCTTAAGCAAGCATAAGTTGGTTTTTCTAAATTTGAGACCCTGTTCTGTTCTGTAATTCAGTTCCTGTGTAGCCAAGTTTACATTCCGTGTATTACTGATATCTTATGATGTTTCTTTTTCTGTGTGACTTATTTCAGTTAGAATCATCGTACCTGAATCCACTCATTATGCTGCTACGGGCCTGATGACATAGATTTCATTGCTGAGTGATATTGCTTTGTAAGTAAATACCACAACTTCTTTATCCATTTTTCACTTTCTGCGATGTTGAACTTGTACGGTAAATGAGGTTCTTGTAAACAGAGGCGTCCCAAACTTTGGGGTGGCTGTGTCTTTTTGATTTTAATTTCCCTAAGCTATAGGACCATAAGTGGAAGTGCCCTAGGCTCTGTTGCTTTGTTTTTTAGATGTTTCAGGAAACACCATACACTTCTCCCGAGTGTCTGTTAGCAATTTACATCCTGCCCATCAGCATAACAAGGCTCCCAGTTCTCCATGGCCTGTCCTGCCTTTCTGGATTTTACACTTTTTTCAGATGGCCCTTTTGACCGGGGGGAAGTGAGACTTCATTGTAGTGCAGATTTCCTTTGCAAGCTTGCTTGGTTGGCCAAAAAGGGCGTATGCGTTTTTTCCTGAATATATTCAGGAAAAAACGCATACGCCCTTTTTGGCCAAGTGCATCATTGTGGACGTTCTGCCTCTTTTCCTATGCTTTCAATGCAATTCCAGTCTACCTCCTGAAATCGGTTTCCTGCAATTCTGCCCCGCTTTCGAGTCCTCTTGGCAGCCTTACTTCAGTATATTTTTGGACGATAGCTGTCATTTATAACTCTGCAGGTTTGTGAATTACAGTGCCCCTGAGCTCCTTTCTTCAACTCGCTTTCTTTTGAGCTGGCCGCAACACCGCAGGATGGCTTCAGGCCCTAATCTGGTTCCGGCACGGCACGCTGAGCCTTTGGTTAATTCCTCTTTCTGGTGGGAAATGAGAGTTAAATTTGCCCGTCCAGACACCTCCAGCTAGTCTCTCATTGGTTCTCGCTATTCCTGTTCATCTTCCGCAGAAATTGCAAACTGGGCCAAACAGGAGATTAAAGGGACGGACTCTCCAAGTGGGGAGAGTGTTAGTAAAGCGTCTGGAATGTTGCACCCGAGTACCAGGGTACGAAAACTGAGACATATTTGAACACGTCTCCCGATCACATGGTTGATCATACTCTAGGTTCCACATGCATGTTTTAGCTGAAGGAAGAATACCTTAAACCTGGGTAGTTGAAACCCGTGGAATGGGTACCATGCAATATGACTTCAAAGGGTCTTCATTTGCTCACCGAACCTCTCCAATCCTATCACTGCTGCGTTTATGCCCCTGTACACATGCTTGATTCTCTTTCGGAGACATAGCAATCCATAGGTTTTAAGATACTAGTCAGGTACATTCTTAGGCGTTTAATATGCGGTGTTGAGTCCATTTCGTTGAGCAAGGAGTAGCTCTTGTCTATTCCATATTTGGCTTAAGGAACATTATCTGTGCTCGTTTCAATCTCTGGTTTTATGCAGCACCCCAACTCACCTTTACCCTTAAGCAAGCATAAGTTGGTTTTCTAAATTTGAGACCCTGTTCTGTTCTGTAATTCAGTTCCTGTGTAGCCAAGTTTACATTCCGTGTATTAGTGATATTTTATGATGTTTCTTTTTCTGTGTGACTTATTTCAGTTAGAATCATCATACCTGAATCCACTCATTGTGCTGCTAAGGGCCTGATGACATAGATTTCATTGCTGAGTGATATTGCTTTGTAAGTAAATACCACAACTTCTTTATCCATTTTTCACTTTCTGCGATGTTGAACTTGTACGGTAAACGAGGTTCTTGTAAACAGAGGCGTCCCAAACTTTGGGGTGGCTGTGTCTTTTTGATTTTAATTTCCCTAAGCTATAGGACCATAAGTGGAAGTGCCCTAGGCTCTGTTGCTTTGTTTTTCAGATGTTTCAGGAAACACCATACACTTCTCCCGAGTGTCTGTTGGCAATTTACATCCCGCCCATCAGCATAACAAGGCTCCCAGTTCTCCATGGCCTGTCCTGCCTTTCTGGATTTTACACTTTTTTCAGATGGCCCTTTTGACCGGGGGGAAGTGAGACTTCATTGTAGTGCAGATTTCCTTTGCAAGCTTGCTTGGTTGGCCAAAAAGGGCGTATGCGTTTTTTCCTGAATATATTCAGGAAAAAACGCATACGCCCTTTTTGGCCAAGTGCATCATTGTGGACGTTCTGCCTCTTTTCCTATGCTTTCAATGCAATTCCAGTCTACCTCCTGAAATCGGTTTCCTGCAATTCTGCCCCGCTTTCAAGTCCTCTTGGCAGCCTTACTTCAGTATATTTTTGGACGATAGCTGTCATTTATAACTCTGCAGGTTTGTGAATTACATGCCCCTGAGCTCCTTTCTTCAACTCGCTTTCTTTTGAGCTGGCCGCAACACCGCAGGATGGCTTCAGGCCCTAATCTGGTTCCGGCACGGCACGCTGAGCCTTTGGTTAATTCCTCTTTCTGGTGGGAAATGAGAGTTAAATTTGCCCGTCCAGACACCTCCAGCTAGTCTCTCATTGGTTCTCGCTATTCCTGTTCATCTTCCGCAGAAATTGCAAACTGGGCCAAACAGGAGATTAAAGGGACGGACTCTCCAAGTGGGGAGAGTGTTAGTAAAGCGTCTGGAATGTTGCACCCGAGTACCAGGGTACGAAAACTGAGACATATTTGAACACGTCTCCCGATCACATGGTTGATCATACTCTAGGTTCCACATGCATGTTTTCGCTGAAGGAAGAATACCTTAAACCTGGGTAGTTGAAACCCGTGGAATGGGTACCATGCAATATGACTTCAAAGGGTCTTCATTTGCTCACCGAACCTCTCCAATCCTATCACTGCTGCGTTTATGCCCCTGTACACATGCTTGATTCTCTTTCGGAGACATAGCAATCCATAGGTTTTAAGATACTTACTAGTCAGGTACATTCTTAGGCGTTTAATATGCGGTGTTGAGTCCATTTCGTTGAGCAAGGAGTAGCTCTTGTCTATTCCATATTTGGCTTAAGGAACTTTATCTGTGCTCGTTTCAATCTCTGGTTTTATGCAGCACCCCAACTCACCTTTCCCCTTAAGCAAGCATAAGTTGGTTTTCTAAATTTGAGACCCTGTTCTGTTCTGTAATTCAGTTCCTGTGTAGCCAAGTTTACATTCCGTGTATTACTGATATCTTATGATGTTTCTTTTTCTGTGTGACTTATTTCAGTTAGAATCATCATACCTGAATCCACTCATTGTGCTGCTAAGGGCCTGATGACATAGATTTCATTGCTGAGTGATATTGCTTTGTAAGTAAATACCACAACTTCTTTATCCATTTTTCACTTTCTGCGATGTTGAACTTGTACGGTAAACGAGGTTCTTGTAAACAGAGGCGTCCCAAACTTTGGGGTGGCTGTGTCTTTTTGATTTTAATTTCCCTAAGCTATAGGACCATAAGTGGAAGTGCCCTAGGCTCTGTTGCTTTGTTTTTCAGATGTTTCAGGAAACACCATACACTTCTCCCGAGTGTCTGTTGGCAATTTACATCCCGCCCATCAGCATAACAAGGCTCCCAGTTCTCCATGGCCTGTCCTGCCTTTCTGGATTTTACACTTTTTTCAGATGGCCCTTTTGACCGGGGGGAAGTGAGACTTCATTGTAGTGCAGATTTCCTTTGCAAGCTTGCTTGGTTGGCCAAAAAGGGCGTATGCGTTTTTTCCTGAATATATTCAGGAAAAAACGCATACGCCCTTTTTGGCCAAGTGCATCATTGTGGACGTTCTGCCTCTTTTCCTATGCTTTCAATGCAATTCCAGTCTACCTCCTGAAATCGGTTTCCTGCAATTCTGCCCCGCTTTCAAGTCCTCTTGGCAGCCTTACTTCAGTATATTTTTGGACGATAGCTGTCATTTATAACTCTGCAGGTTTGTGAATTACATGCCCCTGAGCTCCTTTCTTCAACTCGCTTTCTTTTGAGCTGGCCGCAACACCGCAGGATGGCTTCAGGCCCTAATCTGGTTCCGGCACGGCACGCTGAGCCTTTGGTTAATTCCTCTTTCTGGTGGGAAATGAGAGTTAAATTTGCCCGTCCAGACATCTCCAGCTAGTCTCTCATTGGTTCTCGCTATTCCTGTTCATCTTCCGCAGAAATTGCAAACTGGGCCAAACAGGAGATTAAAGGGACGGACTCTCCAAGTGGGGAGAGTGTTAGTAAAGCGTCTGGAATGTTGCACCCGAGTACCAGGGTACGAAAACTGAGACATATTTGAACACGTCTCCCGATCACATGGTTGATCATACTCTAGGTTCCACATGCATGTTTTCGCTGAAGGAAGAATACCTTAAACCTGGGTAGTTGAAACCCGTGGAATGGGTACCATGCAATATGACTTCAAAGGGTCTTCATTTGCTCACCGAACCTCTCCAATCCTATCACTGCTGCGTTTATGCCCCTGTACACATGCTTGATTCTCTTTCGGAGACATAGCAATCCATAGGTTTTAAGATACTTACTAGTCAGGTACATTCTTAGGCGTTTAATATGCGGTGTTGAGTCCATTTCGTTGAGCAAGGAGTAGCTCTTGTCTATTCCATATTTGGCTTAAGGAACTTTATCTGTGCTCGTTTCAATCTCTGGTTTTATGCAGCACCCCAACTCACCTTTACCCTTAAGCAAGCATAAGTTGGTTTTCTAAATTTGAGACCCTGTTCTGTTCTGTAATTCAGTTCCTGTGTAGCCAAGTTTACATTCCGTGTATTACTGATATCTTATGATGTTTCTTTTTCTGTGTGACTTATTTCAGTTAGAATCATCATACCTGAATCCACTCATTGTGCTGCTAAGGGCCTGATGACATAGATTTCATTGCTGAGTGATATTGCTTTGTAAGTAAATACCACACCTTCTTTATCCATTTTTCACTTTCTGCGATGTTGAACTTGTACTGTAAACGAGGTTCTTGTAAACAGAGGCGTCCCAAACTTTGGGGTGGCTGTGTCTTTTTGATTTTAATTTCCCTAAGCTATAGGACCATAAGTGGAAGTGCCCTAGGCTCTGTTGCTTTGTTGTATAGATGTTTCACGAAACACCATACACTTCTCCCGAGTGTCTGTTGGCAATTTACATCCCGTCCATCAGCATAACAAGGCTCCCAGTTCTCCATGGCCTGTCCTGCCTTTCTGGATTTTACACTTTTTTCAGATGGCCCTTTTGACCGGGGGGAAGTGAGACTTCATTGTAGTGCAGATTTCCTTTGCAAGCTTGCTTGGTTGGCCAAAAAGGGCGTATGCGTTTTTTCCTGAATATATTCAGGAAAAAACGCATACGCCCTTTTTGGCCAAGTGCATCATTGTGGACGTTCTGCCTCTTTTCCTATGCTTTCAATGCAATTCCAGTCTACCTCCTGAAATCGGTTTCCTGCAATTCTGCCCCGCTTTCAAGTCCTCTTGGCAGCCTTACTTCAGTATATTTTTGGACGATAGCTGTCATTTATAACTCTGCAGGTTTGTGAATTACATGCCCCTGAGCTCCTTTCTTCAACTCGCTTTCTTTTGAGCTGGCCGCAACACCGCAGGATGGCTTCAGGCCCTAATCTGGTTCCGGCACGGCACGCTGAGCCTTTGGTTATTTCCTCTTCCTGGTGGGAAATGAGAGTTAAATTTGCCCGTCCAGACACCTCCAGCTAGTCTCTCATTGGTGTTCCCTATTCCTGTTCATCTTCCGCAGAAATTGAAAACTGGGCCAAACAGGATGTTAAAGGCGCTGACTCTCCAAGTGGGGAGAGTGTTAGTAAAGCGTCTGGAATGTTGCACCCGAGTACCAGGGGAGGAAAACTGAGACATATTTGAACACGTCTCCCGATCACATGGTTGATCATACTCTAGGTTCCATATGCATGTTTTAGCTGAAGGAAGAATACCTTAAACCTGGAGAGTTGAGACCCGTGGAATGGGTACCATGCAATATGATTTCAAAGGGTCTTCATTTGTTCACCGAACCTCTCCAATCCTATCACTGCTGCGTTTATGCGCCTGTACACATGCTTGATTCTCTTTCGGAGACATAGCAATCCATAGGTTTTAAGATACTTACTAGTCAGGTACATTCTTAGGCGTTTAATATGGGGTGTTGAGTCCATTTCGTTGACCAAGGAGTAGCTCTTGTCTATTCCATATTTGGCTTAAGGAACTTTATCTGTGCTCGTTTCAATCTCTGGTTTTATGCAGCACCCCAACTCACCTTTACCCTTAAGCAAGCATAAGTTGGTTTTCTAAATTTGAGACCCTGTTCTGTTCTGTAATTCAGTTCCTGTGTAGCCAAGTTTACATTCCGTGTATTACTGATATCTTATGATGTTTCTTTTTCTGTGTGACTTATTTCAGTTAGAATCATCATACCTGAATCCACTCATTGTGCTGCTAAGGGCCTGATGACATAGATTTCATTGCTGAGTGATATTGCTTTGTAAGTAAATACCACACCTTCTTTATCCATTTTTCACTTTCTGCGATGTTGAACTTGTACGGTAAACGAGGTTCTTGTAAACAGAGGCGTCCCAAACTTTGGGGTGGCTGTGTCTTTTTGATTTTAATTTCCCTAAGCTATAGGACCATAAGTGGAAGTGCCCTAGGCTCTGTTGCTTTGTTTTTCAGATGTTTCAGGAAACACCATACACTTCTCCCGAGTGTCTGTTGGCAATTTACATCCCGCCCATCAGCATAACAAGGCTCCCAGTTCTCCATGGCCTGTCCTGCCTTTCTGGATTTTACACTTTTTTCAGATGGCCCTTTTGACCGGGGGGAAGTGAGACTTCATTGTAGTGCAGATTTCCTTTGCAAGCTTGCTTGGTTGGCCAAAAAGGGCGTATGCGTTTTTTCCTGAATATATTCAGGAAAAAACGCATACGCCCTTTTTGGCCAAGTGCATCATTGTGGACGTTCTGCCTCTTTTCCTATGCTTTCAATGCAATTCCAGTCTACCTCCTGAAATCGGTTTCCTGCAATTCTGCCCCGCTTTCAAGTCCTCTTGGCAGCCTTACTTCAGTATATTTTTGGACGATAGCTGTCATTTATAACTCTGCAGGTTTGTGAATTACATGCCCCTGAGCTCCTTTCTTCAACTCGCTTTCTTTTGAGCTGGCCGCAACACCGCAGGATGGCTTCAGGCCCTAATCTGGTTCCGGCACGGCACGCTGAGCCTTTGGTTAATTCCTCTTTCTGGTGGGAAATGAGAGTTAAATTTGCCCGTCCAGACACCTCCAGCTAGTCTCTCATTGGTTCTCGCTATTCCTGTTCATCTTCCGCAGAAATTGCAAACTGGGCCAAACAGGAGATTAAAGGGACGGACTCTCCAAGTGGGGAGAGTGTTAGTAAAGCGTCTGGAATGTTGCACCCGAGTACCAGGGTACGAAAACTGAGACATATTGGAACACGTCTCCCGATCACATGGTTGATCATACTCTAGGTTCCACATGCATGTTTTCGCTGAAGGAAGAATACCTTAAACCTGGGTAGTTGAAACCCGTGGAATGGGTACCATGCAATATGACTTCAAAGGGTCTTCATTTGCTCACCGAACCTCTCCAATCCTATCACTGCTGCGTTTATGCCCCTGTACACATGCTTGATTCTCTTTCGGAGACATAGCAATCCATAGGTTTTAAGATACTTACTAGTCAGGTACATTCTTAGGCGTTTAATATGCGGTGTTGAGTCCATTTCGTTGAGCAAGGAGTAGCTCTTGTCTATTCCATATTTGGCTTAAGGAACATTATCTGTGCTCGTTTCAATCTCTGGTTTTATGCAGCACCCCAACTCACCTTTACCCTTAAGCAAGCATAAGTTGGTTTTCTAAATTTGAGACCCTGTTCTGTTCTGTAATTCAGTTCCTGTGTAGCCAAGTTTACATTCCGTGTATTACTGATATCTTATGATGTTTCTTTTTCTGTGTGACTTATTTCAGTTAGAATCATCATACCTGAATCCACTCATTGTGCTGCTAAGGGCCTGATGACATAGATTTCATTGCTGAGTGATATTGCTTTGTAAGTAAATACCACAACTTCTTTATCCATTTTTCACTTTCTGCGATGTTGAACTTGTACTGTAAACGAGGTTCTTGTAAACAGAGGCGTCCCAAACTTTGGGGTGGCTGTGTCTTTTTTATTTTAATTTCCCTAAGCTATAGGACCATAAGTGGAAGTGCCCTAGGCTCTGTTGCTTTGTTGTATAGATGTTTCACGAAACACCATACACTTCTCCCGAGTGTCTGTTGGCAATTTACATCCCGTCCATCAGCATAACAAGGCTCCCAGTTCTCCATGGCCTGTCCTGCCTTTCTGGATTTTACACTTTTTTCAGATGGCCCTTTTGACCGGGGGGAAGTGAGACTTCATTGTAGTGCAGATTTCCTTTGCAAGCTTGCTTGGTTGGCCAAAAAGGGCGTATGCGTTTTTTCCTGAATATATTCAGGAAAAAACGCATACGCCCTTTTTGGCCAAGTGCATCATTGTGGACGTTCTGCCTCTTTTCCTATGCTTTCAATGCAATTCCAGTCTACCTCCTGAAATCGGTTTCCTGCAATTCTGCCCCGCTTTCAAGTCCTCTTGGCAGCCTTACTTCAGTATATTTTTGGACGATAGCTGTCATTTATAACTCTGCAGGTTTGTGAATTACAGTGCCCCTGAGCTCCTTTCTTCAACTCGCTTTCTTTTGAGCTGGCCGCAACACCGCAGGATGGCTTCAGGCCCTAATCTGGTTCCGGCCCGGCACGCTGAGCCTTTGGTTATTTCCTCTTCCTGGTGGGAAATGAGAGTTAAATTTGCCCGTCCAGACACCTCCAGCTAGTCTCTCATTGGTGTTCCCTATTCCTGTTCATCTTCCGCAGAAATTGAAAACTGGGCCAAACAGGAGGTTAAAGGCGCTGACTCTCCAAGTGGGGAGAGTGTTAGTAAAGTGTCTGGAATGTTGCACCCGAGTACCAGGGGAGGAAAACTGAGACATATTTGAACACGTCTCCCGTTCACATGGTTGATCATACTCTGGGTTCCACATGCATGTTTTAGCTGAAGGAAGAATACCTTAAACCTGGAGAGTTGAGACCCGTGGAATGGGTACCATGCAATATGACTTCAAAGGGTCTTCATTTGCTCACCGAACCTCTCCAATCCTATCACTGCTGCGTTTATGCCCCTGTACACACGCTTGATTCTCTTTTGGAGACATAGCAATCCATAGGTTTTAAGATACTTACTAGTCAGGTACATTCTTAGTCGTTTAATATGGGGTGTTGAGTCCATTTCGTTGAGCAAGGAGTAGCTCTTGTCTATTCCATATTTGGCTTAAGGAACTTTATCTGTGCTCATTTCAATCTCTGGTTTTATGCAGCACCCCAACTCACCTTTCCCCTTAAGCAAGCATAAGTTGGTTTTCTAAATTTGAGACCCTGTTCTGTTTTGGAATTCAGTCCCTGTGTAGACAAGTTTACATTCCGTGTATTACTGATATCTTATGATGTTTCTTTTTCTGTGTGACTTATTTCAGTTAGAATCATCGTACCTGAATCTACTCATTATGCTGCTATGGGCCTGATGACATAGATTTCATTGCTGAGTGATACTGCATTGTACGTAAGTACCACAAGTTCTTTAACCATTTTTCACTTTCTGTGATATTGAACTTGTACGGTAAACGAGGTTCTTGTAAACAGAGGCGTCCCAAACTTTGGGGTGGCTGTGTCTTTTTGATTTTAATTTCCCTAAGCTATAGGACCATAAGTGGAAGTGCCCTAGGCTCTGTTGCTTTGTTTTTTAGATGTTTCAGGAAACACCGTACACTTCTCCCGAGTGTCTGTTGGCAATTTACATCCCGCCCATCAGCATAACAAGGCTCCCAGTTCTCCATGGCCTGTCCTGCCTTTCTGGATTTTACACTTTTTTCAGATGGCCCTTTTGACCGGGGGGAAGTGAGACTTCATTGTAGTGCAGATTTCCTTTGCAAGCTTGCTTGGTTGGCCAAAAAGGGCGTATGCGTTTTTTCCTGAATATATTCAGGAAAAAACGCATACGCCCTTTTTGGCCAAGTGCATCATTGTGGACGTTCTGCCTCTTTTCCTATGCTTTCAAAGCAATTCCAGTCTACCTCCTGAAATCGGTTTCCTGCAATTCTGCCCCGCTTTCAAGTCCTCTTGGCAGCCTTACTTCAGTATATTTTTGGACGATAGCTGTCATTTATAACTCTGCAGGTTTGTGAATTACAGTGCCCCTGAGCTCCTTTGTTCAACTCGCTTTCTTGTGACCTGGCCGCAACACCGCAGGATGGCTTCAGGCCCTAATCTGGTTCCGGCACGGCACGCTGAGCCTTTGGTTATTTCCTCTTCCTGGTGGGAAATGAGAGTTAAATTTGCCCGTCCAGACACCTCCAGCTAGTCTCTCATTGGTTCTCGCTATTCCTGTTCATCTTCCGCAGAAATTGCAAACTGGGCCAAACAGGAGGTTAAAGGCGCTGACTCTCCAAGTGGGGAGAGTGTTAGTAAAGCGTCTGGAATGTTGCACCCGAGTACCAGGGGAGGAAAACTGAGACATATTTGAACACGTCTCCCGTTCACATGGTTGATCATACTCTGGGTTCCATATGCACGTTTTAGCTGAAGGAAGAATACCTTAAACCTGGAGAGTTGAGACCCGTGGAATGGGTACCATGCAATATGATTTCAAAGGGTCTTCATTTGTTCACCGAACCTCTCCAATCCTATCACTGCTGCGTTTATGCGCCTGTACACATGCTTGATTCTCTTTCGGAGACATAGCAATCCATAGGTTTTAAGATACTTACTAGTCAGGTACATTCTTAGGCGTTTAATATGGGGTGTTGAGTCCATTTCGTTGACCAAGGAGTAGCTCTTGTCTATTCCATATTTGGCTTAAGGAACTTTATCTGTGCTCATTTCAATCTCTGGTTTTATGCAGCACCCCAACTCACCTTTCCCCTTAAGCAAGCATAAGTTGGTTTTCTAAATTTGAGACCCTGTTCTGTTCTGTAATTCAGTTCATGTGTAGCCAAGTTTACATTCCGTGTATTACTGATATCTTATGATGTTTCTTTTTCTGTGTGACTTATTTCAGTTAGAATCATCATACCTGAATCCACTCATTGTGCTGCTAAGGGCCTGATGACATAGATTTCATTGCTGAGTGATATTGCTTTGTAAGTAAATACCACGTGTTCTTTATCCATTTTTCACTTTCTGCGATGTTGAACTTGTACTGTAAACGAGGTTCTTGTAAACAGAGGCGTCCCAAACATTGGGGTGGCTGTGTCTTTTTGATTTTAATTTCCCTAAGCTATAGGACCATAAGTGGAAGTGCCCTAGGCTCTGTTGCTTTGTTTTTTAGATGTTTCAGGAAACACCATACACTTCTCCCGAGTGTCTGTTGGCAATTTACATCCCGCCCATCAGCATAACAAGGCTCCCAGTTCTCCATGGCCTGTCCTGCCTTTCTGGATTTTACACTTTTTTCAGATGGCCCTTTAGACCGGGGGGAAGTGAGACTTCATTGTAGTGCAGATTTCCTTTGCAAGCTTGCTTGGTTGGCCAAAAAGGGCGTATGCGTTTTTTCCTGAATATATTCAGGAAAAAACGCATACGCCCTTTTTGGCCAAGTGCATCACTGTGGACGTTCTGCCTCTTTTCCTATGCTTTCAATGCAATTCCAGTCTACCTCCTGAAATCGGTTTCCTGCAATTCTGCCCCGCTTTCAAGTCCTCTTGGCAGCCTTACTTCAGTATATTTTTGGACGATAGCTGTCATTTATAACTCTGCAGGTTTGTGAATTACAGTGCCCCTGAGCTCCTTTCTTCAACTCGCTTTCTTGTGACCTGGCCGCAACACCGCAGGATGGCTTCAGGCCCTAATCTGGTTCCGGCACGGCACGCTGAGCCTTTGGTTATTTCCTCTTCCTGGTGGGAAATGAGAGTTAAATTTGCCCGTCCAGACACCTCCAGCTAGTCTCTCATTGGTTCTCGCTATTCCTGTTCATCTTCCGCAGAAATTGCAAACTGGGCCAAACAGGAGGTTAAAGGGACTGACTCTCCAAGTCGGGAGAGTGTTAGTAAAGCCTCTGGAATGTTGCACCCGAGTACCAGGGTACGAAAACTGAGACATATTTGAACACGTCTCCCGATCACATGGTTGATCATACTCTAGGTTCCACATGCATGTTTTAGCTGAAGGAAGAATACCTTAAACCTGGGTAGTTGAAACCCGTGGAATGGGTACCATGCAATATGACTTCAAAGGGTCTTCATTTGCTCACCGAACCTCTCCAATCCTATCACTGCTGCGTTTATGCCCCTGTACACATGCTTGATTCTCTTTCGGAGACATAGCAATCCATAGGTTTTAAGATACTTACTAGTCAGGTACATTCTTAGGCGTTTAATATGCGGTGTTGAGTCCATTTCATTGAGCAAGGAGTAGCTCTTGTCTATTCCATATTTGGCTTAAGGAACTTTATCTGTGCTCGTTTCAATCTCTGGTTTTATGCAGCACCCCAACTCACCTTTACCCTTAAGCAAGCATAAGTTGGTTTTCTAAATTTGAGACCCTGTTCTGTTCTGTAATTCAGTTCCTGTGTAGCCAAGTTTACATTCCGTGTATTACTGATATCTTATGATGTTTCTTTTTCTGTGTGACTTATTTCAGTTAGAATCATCATACCTGAATCCACTCATTGTGCTGCTAAGGTCCTGATGACATAGATTTCATTGCTGAGTGATATTGCTTTGTAAGTAAATACCACACCTTCTTTATCCATTTTTCACTTTCTGCGATGTTGAACTTGTACTGTAAACGAGGTTCTTGTAAACAGAGGCGTCCCAAACTTTGGGGTGGCTGTGTCTTTTTTATTTTAATTTCCCTAAGCTATAGGACCATAAGTGGAAGTGCCCTAGGCTCTGTTGCTTTGTTTTTTAGATGTTTCAGGAAACACCATACACTTCTCCCGAGTGGCTGTTGGCAATTTACATCCCGCCCATCAGCATAACAAGGCTCCCAGTTCTCCATGGCCTGTCCTGCCTGTCTGGATTTTACACTTTTTTCAGATGGCCCTTTTGACCGGGGGTAAGTGAGACTTCATTGTAGTGCAGATTTCCTTTGCAAGCTTGCTTGGTTGGCCAAAAAGGGCGTATGCGTTTTTTCCTGAATATATTCAGGAAAAAACGCATACGCCCTTTTTGGCCAAGTGCATCATTGTGGACGTTCTGCCTCTTTTCCTATGCTTTCAATGCAATTCCAGTCTACCTCCTGAAATCGGTTTCCTGCAATTCTGCCCCGCTTTCAAGTCCTCTTGGCAGCCTTACTTCAGTATATTTTTGGACGATAGCTGTCATTTATAACTCTGCAGGTTTGTGAATTACAGTGCCCCTGAGCTCCTTTCTTCAACTCGCTTTCTTTTGAGCTGGCCGCAACACCGCAGGATGGCTTCAGGCCCTAATCTGGTTCCGGCCCGGCACGCTGAGCCTTTGGTTATTTCCTCTTCCTGGTGGGAAATGAGAGTTAAATTTGCCCGTCCAGACACCTCCAGCTAGTCTCTCATTGGTGTTCCCTATTCCTGTTCATCTTCCGCAGAAATTGAAAACTGGGCCAAACAGGAGGTTAAAGGCGCTGACTCTCCAAGTGGGGAGAGTGTTAGTAAAGCGTCTGGAATGTTGCACCCGAGTACCAGGGGAGGAAAACTGAGACATATTTGAACACGTCTCCCGTTCACACGGTTGATCATACTCTGGGTTCCATATGCATGTTTTAGCTGAAGGAAGAATACCTTAAACCTGGAGAGTTGAGACCCGTGGAATGGGTACCATGCAATATGACTTCAAAGGGTCTTCATTTGCTCACCGAACCTCTCCAATCCTATCACTGCTGCGTTTATGCCCCTGTACACACGCTTGATTCTCTTTTGGAGACATAGCAATCCATAGGTTTTAAGATACTTACTAGTCAGGTACATTCTTAGTCGTTTAATATGGGGTGTTGAGTCCATTTCGTTGAGCAAGGAGTAGCTCTTGTCTATTCCATATTTGGCTTAAGGAACTTTATCTGTGCTCATTTCAATCTCTGGTTTTATGCAGCACCCCAACTCACCTTTCCCCTTAAGCAAGCATAAGTTGGTTTTCTAAATTTGAGACCCTGTTCTGTTTTGGAATTCAGTCCCTGTGTAGACAAGTTTACATTCCGTGTATTACTGATATCTTATGATGTTTCTTTTTCTGTGTGACTTATTTCAGTTAGAATCATCGTACCTGAATCTACTCATTATGCTGCTATGGGCCTGATGACATAGATTTCATTGCTGAGTGATACTGCATTGTACGTAAGTACCACAAGTTCTTTAACCATTTTTCACTTTCTGTGATATTGAACTTGTACGGTAAACGAGGTTCTTGTAAACAGAGGCGTCCCAAACTTTGGGGTGGCTGTGTCTTTTTGATTTTAATTTCCCTAAGCTATAGGACCATAAGTGGAAGTGCCCTAGGCTCTGTTGCTTTGTTTTTTAGATGTTTCAGGAAACACCGTACACTTCTCCCGAGTGTCTGTTGGCAATTTACATCCCGCCCATCAGCATAACAAGGCTCCCAGTTCTCCATGGCCTGTCCTGCCTTTCTGGATTTTACACTTTTTTCAGATGGCCCTTTTGACCGGGGGGAAGTGAGACTTCATTGTAGTGCAGATTTCCTTTGCAAGCTTGCTTGGTTGGCCAAAAAGGGCGTATGCGTTTTTTCCTGAATATATTCAGGAAAAAACGCATACGCCCTTTTTGGCCAAGTGCATCATTGTGGACGTTCTGCCTCTTTTCCTATGCTTTCAAAGCAATTCCAGTCTACCTCCTGAAATCGGTTTCCTGCAATTCTGCCCCGCTTTCAAGTCCTCTTGGCAGCCTTACTTCAGTATATTTTTGGACGATAGCTGTCATATATAACTCTGCAGGTTTGTGAATTACAGTGCCCCTGAGCTCCTTTGTTCAACTCGCTTTCTTGTGACCTGGCCGCAACACCACAGGATGGCTTCAGGCCCTAATCTGGTTCCGGCACGGCACGCTGAGCCTTTGGTTATTTCCTCTTCCTGGTGGGAAATGAGAGTTAAATTTGCCCGTCCAGACACCTCCAGCTAGTCTCTCATTGGTTCTCCCTATTCCTGTTCATCTTCCGCAGAAATTGCAAACTGGGCCAAACAGGAGGTTAAAGGCGCTGACTCTCCAAGTGGGGAGAGTGTTAGTAAAGCGTCTGGAATGTTGCACCCGAGTACCAGGGTACGAAAACTGAGACATATTTGAACACGTCTCCCGTTCACACGGTTGGTCATACTCTGGGTTTCACATGCATGTTTTAGCTGAAGGAAGAATACCTTAAACCTGGAGAGTTGAGACCCGTGGAATGGGTACCATGCAATATGACTTCAAAGGGTCTTCATTTGTTCACCGAACCTCTCCAATCCTATCACTGCTGCGTTTATGCCCCTGTACACATGCTTGATTCTCTTTCGGAGACATAGCAATCCATAGGTTTTAAGATACTTACTAGTCAGGTACATTCTTAGGCGTTTAATATGCGGTGTTGAGTCCATTTCGTTGAGCAAGGAGTAGCTCTTGTCTATTCCATATTTGGCTTAAGGAACTTTATCTGTGCTCGTTTCAATCTCTGGTTTTATGCAGCACCCCAACTCACCTTTACCCTTAAGCAAGCATAAGTTGGTTTTCTAAATTTGAGACCCTGTTCTGTTCTGTAATTCAGTTCCTGTGTAGCCAAGTTTACATTCCGTGTATTACTGATATCTTATGATGTTTCTTTTTCTGTGTGACTTATTTCAGTTAGAATCATCATACCTGAATCCACTCATTGTGCTGCTAAGGGCCTGATGACATAGATTTCATTGCTGAGTGATATTGCTTTGTAAGTAAATACCACACCTTCTTTATCCATTTTTCACTTTCTGCGATGTTGAACTTGTACTGTAAACGAGGTTCTTGTAAACAGAGGCGTCCCACACTATGGGGTGGCTGTGTCTTTTTGATTTTAATTTCCCTAAGCTATAGGACCATAAGTGGAAGTGCCCTAGGCTCTGTTGCTTTGTTTTTTAGATGTTTCAGGAAACACCATACACTTCTCCCGAGTGGCTGTTGGCAATTTACATCCTGCCCATCAGCATAACAAGGCTCCCAGTTCTCCATGGCCTGTCCTGCCTTTCTGGATTTTACACTTTTTTCAGATGGCCCTTTTGACCGGGGGGAAGTGAGACTTCATTGTAGTGCAGATTTCCTTTGCAAGCTTGCTTGGTTGGCCAAAAAGGGCGTATGCGTTTTTTCCTGAATATATTCAGGAAAAAACGCATACGCCCTTTTTGGCCAAGTGCATCATTGTGGACGTTCTGCCTCTTTTCCTATGCTTTCAATGCAATTCCAGTCTACCTCCTGAAATCGGTTTCCTGCAATTCTGCCCCGCTTTCAAGTCCTCTTGGCAGCCTTACTTCAGTATATTTTTGGACGATAGCTGTCATTTATAACTCTGCAGGTTTGTGAATTACAGTGCCCCTGAGCTCCTTTCTTCAACTCGCTTTCTTTTGAGCTGGCCGCAACACCGCAGGATGGCTTCAGGCCCTAATCTGGTTCCGGCCCGGCACGCTGAGCCTTTGGTTATTTCC